>NW_024720773.1:7491563-7496097 GCF_018991925.1 Homarus americanus | reverse complement strand
AGTTACGTATTGCTCTTTAAAACCCTCTCAATGAGCTGTCTAAAGAGCTGTCGAAAATGGCTGTCGAAAATGACTGTCTATAATGGCTGTCTAAAAATTTGGCTTAAATGGCTGTCTAAAAGAACTGTCGCAAATGACTGTCTAAATGCTGTCTATAATGGCTGTTTAAAATGGCTGTCTATAATGACTGTCTAAAAAGCTGGCTTAAATGGCTGTCTATAATGACTGTCTAAAGAGCTGGTTTAAATGACTGTCTAAAACGGCTGTCTAAAAGAACTTGCTTAAAATGCTTCATAATGACTGTCTAAACAGCTGGCTTAGATGGCTGTCAAAAACTGGCTTAAATGGCTGTCTATAACGGCTGTATGAAATGACTGGTCTATAATAGCTCTCTAAATGGCTGTCTAACACAAACTGTCTAAAGTTGTTGTCTAATACCGTCTAAAACCAAATATAAACCCCGTCTAAAAACCTAATCCAAAACCCGTCAAAAAAAAACAATCTAAGATACCGTCTAAAAACCCATCTAAAACCCGTCTAAAAAAACTATATCTAAAAACCCAATAAAAAAATTAACACCAATAATAATCATATATAAAAAAAAACATCAAAGCAAATAAATTATACCCCGAGGAACGAAATTAAATGGAAAGAAAAACAGATTAAAAAAACACCAACAAAACACAAATCAAATTAAACTCTCATTGAAAAAAAACACAACCACCTGAATTTCTACCTTTAACTAATTAACGCTAATGAAGTCGTTTAGGTCAATTGTACACAAACAATTATAGAAATAAAAACATTCAACTGGTGTTTTTTTTAATTATTTTTTTTTTGGTTTTGTTTTATTTACAGAGTTTTGATGGTATATTATTTTGTGGGTCAGGTGTGTGTGTGTGTGTGTGTGTGTGTGTGTGTGTGTGTGTGTGTGGTGGTGGTGGGTCAGGTGGTGGTGGTGGAGTCAGGTGGTGGTGGTGGTGGTGGGTCAGGTGATGGAGGTGGCTCAAGATGGTGGTGGTGGGTCAGATGATGGTGGTGGGTCAGGTGGTGGTGGTGGGGTCAGGTGGTGGTGGTGGGTCAGGAGATAAGGTCAACGCTTGGGACTTTGACCGTCTGACCTAGTGGCCGTGTGGAGAGAGAGAGAGAGAGAGAGAGAGAGAGAGAGAGAGAGATATTAAGAGATAGAGAAAAAGACAGATTTAAAAGAGAGAAAGAGAGACAGACAGACAGACAGACAGACAGACAGACAGACAGACAGACAGACAGACAGACAGCCAGACAGACAGACAGAGAGGCCCAATTATTACTCATAATTTTAAAATCAACGTTGAAATAAAATCACAGTAAAACTTTATTAATTAATTTGACCCAATTTATTTGTTTTCTCTTGTTCGTTCGTTTGTATTTGTTTGTATGATGTGTTTTAATTTGTTTCTTTGTTTTCGGGATATTTCTACTGTTTTCTTACTTTTTATTTAATTCTTTTGTTTAATAGACTTTTGGGGATTTTGGCAGGAAATATATAACGTTTCTATACTTTTAAGGTATTTTAGGGAGGAAATTTAAAAGTATATAATTTTTTTAGTACTTTTGTTAAGTTATTTAAATTTTTCCTACTTTTTGTATATTTCATTTTTAATACTTTTTATAATGTTATTTTACTTGTCTACTTTTTATGAACTTTTTAATACTTTTTGATTTTTTTTATACTTTTATATAATATTTCATAACTTTTTGGAACATTTTATGGAGGCCAGTATATTTTTTTTTAATAATTTGGGAAAACTTTTTGGGGTGAACACATAAAATCTAAGAAACGTTTTAGGAGAAATATAAACTTTTCCAACTTCAATCTACTTTTCCTTACTTTCTTTACACTATATTTTAGGTGTAGGGGTGGGGTGGGGGGGGGTAGGGGTAGGTGGATTAAATAAAGACCCTTGAAATATATATATAGACGTACAAACAGACAGACAGACAAAAGACCTTACCATATTTACTGAAGAAGCTGGTGGTGACATGAGCTACCATAACAGATGCTTGATAAACATATGTCGTGTTAGCAGGTGTTGGTGAGCCGCGCCCCCAACACACCACACATCCTGCACACACACACACACACACACACGCCCCCCACGACACACGCCCCCACGACACCAAGAGAGAGGGGAAGGGGGGGGAGGGGGATATGGCGCGGATCCGACGTCTGGTTTTGCCACTGTTTCCCAGGTCAGTGTGTCACTTTGGTCCACCTGGTCACTCACTCTCTCTCGCTGGGGTCCTCGGTGGTCACAAGAGGATGTGGCTAGTTACTGTGGTGGTCCTCCTGTATAGCCACATCCTTACAGGAGCGGTGGTTGATGAGAGTCACTATAAACACCACCACACCCCCCTATACACACATACACACACATACATACACACATACACACATACACACCCGCGACTCATCCTACTACACTCCTTCTCTCAGGACGGGGTCGACTCTCTCTCTCTCTCTCTGTCTATCTTCTCTATCTCTCTGTCACTCTTTATCCGTGTGTTTCTCAGTAGTTCTCCCACTGGTATGTATCTCTCAGTCTCTACGGTTCTCTCAGTTGTGTTTTTCAAGGTTAGGTGTGTTTCACTGTAAGGTCACAGAGAGGTGGAGAGAGCGACGCGTTGCGGACTCCCATCCCCGACACTGAGGCCCGACTGAGACTCGTTCCAGTTTTCCCGGGAATGGGTTCCTGGGCGGTTGTCACTTAGCCTATTTCATAACTCCGGAGCGGCAGCGGAGTTGTCACGTCGTCATTTTCTGGTTATCACTGCCTCGAGGGGGGAGGGTGGAGGGAGGAGGAGGGAGGGTTCTCTCCTGTGGGGGGTGGGAAGAGGATGTTAGTTAGATCATCTATATAATCCATTGAGATTATCCTATGTCTATCTATCTGTGTACTGTTAGTAAATATATATCTATCAACATAATAATAATATAATGGCTCCCTCGTAGCGATGATGGCCGCCCCAAGGGCCACCTAGGCGTGGATTTGTTTAAGGTGTAGAAGCTGTCGCCAACACAACAACCACACTCTAAGTTAACGAGTTGCATGACCCAGTGTCAAGGAATAGTCCGAGAAGACTGACAACCTGCCAACTGCACTGGCTAACCATTACCCCGAACACGATCCGCACATCGGTTAACATCCAGGTCCCCCATTACTGCTGGGTAGACAGAGGCAAATGGCGTAAAGAAACTTGCCCATAGTTTCACCCTGCCCGGATCGAACCGGGTCCGCCTGCTTGCGAGGCGAGGATGCTGACCATTACACCACAGGTCGCCAAACACACACACACACACACACACACACACACACACACACACACACACACACACACACACACACACACACACACACACACACACACACACACACACACACACACACACACACACACACACACACACTGACTAATTAACTATGACAGAAATTAACTAAGATGATCTAACATAGAATAATTTAACATAGACTAACATCATTAACATCATCTCCAGGTGAAGCGAGTTCTTAATTAGCTCAGCCACACAGGTAAGGTAGCTCCACCTTCCTCGTACTAAGGACACACACACCCAACACCAAACAAACAACCAGGTTAAGTCATCGTACTCAGTTTGCTAAGTCATCGTACTCAAGGGGTTAAGTCATCGTACTCAGTGGTTAAGTCATCGTACTTCAGTGGGTTAAGTCATCGTACTCAGTGGGTTAAGTCATCGTACTAAGAAGAATAATGAGAATCAACTATAAAAAAAATCTTGAGACGAGGACTTAAGAGGCCGTGAACTGCTTGGGTTCCTCTCCTCCTCCTCTCCTCCTCCTCTTCCTCCTCCTCCTCTTCCTCCTCCTCCTCTTCTTCCTCCTCCTCTTCCTCCTCCTCCTCTTCCTCCTCCTCCTCTTCCTCCTTCTCCTCTTCTTCCTCCTCTTCCTCCTCCTCTTCCTCCTCCTCCCTCTTCCTCCCTCCTCCCTCTTCCTCCTCCTCTTCCTCCTCCTCTTCCTCCTCCTCCTCTTCCTCCTCCTCCTCCAGCATGAGAAGGTAAGGTAATTATTAGCGGTAATGACGGTGCTTATTATCTACCTGGGATATACCTGAGTACACACACACACACACACACACACACACACACACACACACACACACACACACACACACACACACACACACACACACATACGTCACACTGAATGATACATGATTGTGTGGATTATTACTAAGGTAATTAACCTGAGATGGAGGAGGGAGGGGAGATGGAAGGAGGAGAAGGGGGGTATACTGCCCATTAGCTCTTTTCCCTCCATCTCCCCTCCCTCTCCTTTCCTACCCCTCCCTCCCTCTCCCCCTCCTCCTCCTCTCCCTCCTTCCCCCGCCCATCCCAATCATCATTATTCACTACCTGGATGGCATTTAATTCTACCTTCATCATCATAATTCCCTCCCCATCACCCCTCCCCATCACCCCTTCCCCTCTCCTCTTCATCCCCTTAATTCCTCCCCCCTC
>NW_024720773.1:7476563-7486563 GCF_018991925.1 Homarus americanus | reverse complement strand
GAAGATGTATTTCGTCATATGTATGTATGTATGTCTGTATGTATGTATGTATGTATGTATGTCTGTGCCCTCATAGTGACCAATACACCGTTATTTAATACACATATACAGGTAACTCCCAGGAATCAAATCACTATAATTATCTAAATGATTTCATGAACTTCAGCATCTCCGGGGATATATATACACGTTCAGTAAATAATTTATCGCTCTGAGAATAAAATCTATATTTATTTATCGGTTACGTCACGGGTCAACAATTGTTATGTTAAAGTTATCCTTACGACTGTTGATGTAAGAATGTATTTAAATTATTGACTTAACTTCAGACTCAATAATAATGTCCATCTGAATTATATACCGTAAATATTCAACTCTTAACCTAAGCTACCATAACTTAGCATAACCTAACCTAACCTAATGTAACCTAACCTAACGTAACCTAACCTAATGTAACCTAATCTAACCTAATGTAACCTAACCTAACGTAACCTAATCCCAACCCAACCTAACCAGTAACTAATCTAACCTAACTTAACCCCATCAATTTACCGTTAGTGTTTAATCATCAGGTGAGATCCAGTGTCGTAACGATGAATATACGATCAACAACAAAGCAACACCTGCATTGTATCGGGGCGCAGGAGGTGTGTGTAGACGTGCTGACTTGGTACATCATCAGTCGCGAGCGCGATAGAGGAAGGTCACCTCAACCTCCTCTTCCCACCACACTTGAGAATCTTCCCCGCGTGTTGTTTTTGTCTGTCTGGAGTATAATTGTAAACACTTAAGTCAACGTTGTTTACCCGAGGATAAGTTAAAAGTGTCAACATTAGAAGGACGATGATGGGACATTAGACGTAGTTATACTCATTTTCCTCACTGTCTCAGGCGTCGCTTCTCACTCACCCATTATGACGTAAGATAAATTTATATTTTATTAGTCTCTTGTTTATATATTATTTTCTGTTTGCGTTGTTGTTTTTATTTATGTTTGTACGTATAAGACAATAGAGTCCAGTCAAGGGTTACAGCCCCTGTGTACTGTCCGCTCTGTGTGTGTGTGTGTGTGTGTGTGTGTGTGTGTGTGTGTGTGTGATGATGATTTCAGACTTAAAGAAGACCATCTAAGTCACTATTCGCCCATTTTACCCAAGGATATCGCAGTTGAGAACCAGAAGACTACAAGTAAAGTTATTGTTGTATTTATTGCCACTAATAGAATTCAGGACTTTAATTGTGTTGACATTTCTGTATAATTAGAAGGCTCAAACCAAGATATTTAATACAACCGGAGAGAGGGGGTCTGTTGAGCATCAACCAAAACACCACCCAACCTTACCTTAACTCAAACCCAAACTTACCCTTAACCTATCCTAACCTAACCTAACCTAAACCCTAACCTAACCAAACCCACCTCAAACCCTAACCTCCCTAACCTATCCAACCTAACCTAACCAAACCATAATGGCTGCTGTTTATTTACCCCTATGACGTGATTTTATTATCCCCTGGCTGTGGTGGACAGAGACTATATCATTCTGTTTGTTTGAAGCACACCGTCTGTTTGTTTGAAGTACACTGGATTCATGATGTCAATAGAAAATATAACAGAGAACAGTACCGTCGCTTGTCAATATCCAGGGTGATGATAAATGATAAATAGTTGAAATATTGAAGCTGTGTGAAAGGTTAATCAATGTGTGTGTGTGTGTGTGGGTGTTTGTGTGTGTGTGTGTGTGGTTGATGGAATGTCCCCCCTCCCTGATATTCTTTTTGTATTGTTGTTGTCATGTATGAGTAACAAAGAACAGAAAGTAACTAAGAAAAACGAACTAACAAAGAAACGAAAGTAACAAAGAAACGGAACTACAACATAGAAAACGGAAGTAACAAAGAAAGGAACTAACAAAGAAACGAAAGTAACACAGAAACGAAAGTAACAAAAGAAAACTGAACTAACAAAGAAACGAAAGTAACAAAGAAAAGGAACTAAATAAAAGAAAACGAAAGTAACAAAGAAACGAAAGTAACAAAGAAACGAAAGTAACAAAGAAACGAAAGTAACAAAGAAAATGGAACTAACATAGAAAACGGAAGTATTTAAAAGAAACATAACATGAAAAACACAAGTAAAATATAACAATACAACACTTCATTTTACTCAGAACAAAAACATTCATAAAATAATACCTTTCTATTAATTTTGGCTTATATAAACAGAAAGAAACAAACGGAAGAAAAAAAAAAACAACTGTGATAGCAATTATGTCTGATATGAACAAAAAACATAAATATCAAATCAAGAGAACTAATCATTATTCACTTTAATAGTAATAGAAAACTATATTAGAGTAATTAAACAGTCCGTCAAGTCCTGTGATGGCAATATGCTATGTGATGGGTTTTTATGCTATGTGATGGGTTTTATGTGTATGTGATGGGGTTTATGCTATGATGGGTTTTTATGCTATGTGATGAGTTTTATGCTATGTGATGGGTTTTATGCTATGTGATCGTTTTTTATGCTATGTGATGGGTTTTTATGCTATGTGATGGGTTTTTATGCTATGTGATGATTTTATGCTATGTGATGGGTTTTTATGCTATGTAATCGTTTTTATCTATGTGATGGTTTTATGCTATGTGATCGTTTTTATGCTGCGTGATGGGTGTTTTATGCTATGATGGGTTCTTATGCTATGTAATCGTTTTATGCTATGTGATGGGTTTTTACGCTATGTAATCGTTTTATGCTATGTGATGGTTTTATGCTATGTGATGAGTTTTTATGCTATATGATGGGTTTTTATGCTATGTAATCGTTTTATGCTATATGATGGTTTTATGCTATGTGATCGTTTTATGCTATGTGATGTTTTATGCTATGTGATGGGTTTCTTATGCTATGTGATCGTTTTTATGCTATGTGATGGGTTTTTATGCTATGTGATGGGTTTTTATGCTATGTAATCGTTTTTATGCTATGTGATGGTTTTATGCTATGTGATGGTTTTTATGCTATGTAATCGTTTTATGCTATGTGATGGTTTTATGCTGTGATGGGTTTTTATGCTGTGTGATGGGTTTTTATGCTATGTAATCGTTTTTATGCTATGTGATGGTTTTTATGCTATGTGATGAGTTTTATGCTATGATGGTTTTATGCTATGTAATCGTTTTTATGCTATGTGATGGTTTTTATGCTATGTGATCGTTTTATGCTATGTGATGGGTTTTTATGCTATGTGATGGGTTTTTATGCTATGTGATCGTTTTATGCTATGTGATGGGTTTTATGCTATGTAATCGTTTTATGCTGTGATGGGTTTTTATGCTATGTGATGGGTTTTATGCTATGTAATCGTTTTTATGCTATGTGATGGTTTTATGCTACTGTGATGAGTTTTTATGCTATGTGATGGGTTTTATGCTATGTAATCGTTTTATGCTATGTGATGGTTTTATGCTGTGATGGTTTTTATGCTGTGTGATGGGTTTTTATGCTATGTAATCGTTTTATGCTATGTGATGGTTTTATGCTATGTAATCGTTTTTATGCTATGTGATGGTTTTTATGCTATGTGATGGGTTTTATGCTATGTGATGGTTTTATGCTATGTAATCGTTTTATGCTATGTGATGGTTTTATGCTGTGATGGGTTTTATGCTGTGTGATGGTTTTATGCTATGTAATCGTTTTATGCTATGTGATGGTTTTATGCTATGTGGGTTTTTATGCTATGTGATTGGTTTTATGCTATGTGATGGGTTTTTATGCTATGTGATCGTTTTATGCTATGTGATGGGTTTTTATGCTATGTGATGGGTTTTATGCTATGTAATCGTTTTTATGCTGTGATGGGTTTTATGCTATGTGATGGGCTTTTATGCTATGTAATCGTTTTTATGCTATATGATGGTTTTTATGCTATGTGATGGGTTTTATGCTAGTGATTGGTTTTTATGCTATGTGATGGGTTTTATGCTATGTGATTGGTTTTATGCTATGTAATCGTTTTATGCTATGTGATGGGTTTTTATGCTGTGATGGGTTTTATGCTATGTGATTGGTTTATGCTGTGATGGGTTTTTATGCTATGTGATTGGTTTTTATGCTATGTGATGGGTTTTATGCTGTGATGGGTTTTATATGCTATGTAGTGATTTTAGAATTGTATTTTACTTATTTATTACAATATATAAGTAAATATAATTAACTGTTAATGGTATTATTTTAAGAATTCAATGATGATACGTAATTAACGGAGTTCAATTAGTTTAATCAATCCTCTCTCTCCTAATAATCATAATAAATAGTTAAAATATACAATAAACATCAAAAGAAAGAGTATTGAGTAAAACTAGAGAAATCGACATACAGATAGAAATAAAATGAAATAGTAACATTTATATTATTTCTCCTGCAACAAGATGACCGAGAAAAACAACACTCATTTATACGAATGTTAAATCATCAGAAGAACAGATTTCTGGACATCCAAAATATCACAGAAAATCGTTAAGAGATGAATTGACATCATTGAGTTGGAAAATAATACAATTTCTCCCAGCCATTTAGTTCATGGTATTGTGTATGGGTTATTTAGTTAAGTTATCCATGGTATATTGTAAGGTTATTTAGTTAAGTTATCCATGTTGTGTATAGGGTTATTTAGTTAGTTATCCATAGTATTATTATGAGGTTATTTAGTTAAGTTATCCATGGTATTGTAGGGTTATTTAGTTAATTATCCATGGTATTGTGTAAGTTTAGTTGTTATCAGGATGTAGTTATTTAGTTAAGTTATCCATGGTATTGTGTAAGGTTATTTAGTTAAGTTATCCATGGTAGTGTGTAAGGGTTATTTAGTTAAGTTATCCATAGTATTGTTGGAGTTATTTAGTTAGTTATCCATGGTATTGTGTAAGGAGTTATTTAGTTAAGTTATCCATGGTATTGTGTAAGGGTTATTTAGTTAAGTTATCCATGGTATTGTGTAAAGGTTATTAGTTGAATTATCCATGGTATTGTGTAAGGGTTATTTAGTTGTTATCCAAGTATTGTGTAAGGGTTATTAATAAGTTATCCATGGTATTGTATGTGGGTTATTTAGTTGTTATCCATGGTGTATGGGTTATTTAGTTGTTATCCATGGTATTGTGTATGTTATTTAGTTAGTTATCCATGGTATTGTGTAAGGTTATTTAGTTAAGTTATCCTGGTATTGTAAGGTTATTTAGTTAAGTTATCCATGGTATTGTGTAAGGGTTATTTAGTTGGTTATCCATGGTATTGTGTAAGGGTTATTTAGTTAAGTTATCTCATATAATGTAAGGGTTATTTAGTTGTTATCCATGGTATTGTGTAAGGTTATTTAGTTGTTATCCATGGTATTGTGTATGGGTTATTTAGTTAAGTTATCCATGGTATTGTGTAAGGGTTATTTTAGTTAGTTATCCATGGTAGTGTATGGTTATTTAGTTAGTTATCCATGGTATTGTGTAGGGTTATTTAGTTAAGTTATTATCCATTATTGTGTATGGGTTATTTAGTTAAGTTATCCATGGTATTGTGTATGGTTATTTAGTTGTTATCCATGGTATTGTGTAAGGGTTATTTAGTTGTTATCCATGGTATTGTGTAAGGGTTATTTAGTTAGTTATCCATGGTATGTGTGTATGGGTTATTTAGTTGGTTATCCATGGTATTGTGTAAGGGTTATTTAGTTGGTTATCCATGGTAGTGTGTAAGGGTTATTTAGTTAAGTTATCCATGGTATTGTGTAAGGGTTATTTAGTTAAGTTATCCATGGTATTGTGTAAGGGTTATTTAGTTAAGTTATCCATGGTATTGTGTAAGGGTTATTTAGTTAAGTTATCCATGGTAGTGTGTAAGGGTTATTTAGTTAAGTTATCCATGGTATTGTGTAAGGGTTATTTAGTTAAGTTATCCACGGTAGTGTGTAAGGGTTATTTAGTTAAGTTATCCATGGTATTGTGTAAGGGTTATTTAGTTAAGTTATCCCTGATTGATTTTCATTTTCTTTTTATTTGGTTCGTTACGTTTTCTATAATCTGATTCCTAGACATTCCTACGATGATATTTTTTTGTTTTATTTTCTTAGACGATGATGATTCAGAATGTACAGTTGGACACAAAATTCCCTGTACATTTGGTATTATCTAGGTAACATGTAAATACTTGAGGCGTAGTGAAGAGAATTGGAATTTTAAAGTTAATTTTCTTTTCTTTTTCCGTAGTTAAGTGAAGGTATCTTGTTAAGGTAGAGTCTCAGTGTTAATTTTGTCTCCTAACTGGTGTTAAGTGAATGCATCTAGTTAAGGTAGAGTCTCAGTGTTAATTTTGTCTCCTAACTGGTGTAATGTGAAGTATCTTGTTAAGGTAGAGTCTCATTGTTAATTTTGTCTCCTAACTGGTGTTAAGTGAATGTATCTAGTTAAGGTAGAGTCTCAGTGTTAATTTTGTCTCCTAACTGGTGTAATGTGAAGGTATCTTGTTAAGGTAGAGTCTCATTGTTAATTTTGTCTCCTAACTGGTGTTAAGTGAATGCATCTAGTTAAGGTAGAGTCTCAGTGTTAATTTTGTCTCCTAACTGGTGTTGGTGAAGGTATCTTGTTTAGGTAGAGTCTCAGTGTTAATTTTGTCTCCTAACTGGTGTTAAGTGAAGGTATCTTGTTAAGGTAGAGTCTCAGTGTTAATTTTGTCTCCTAACTGGTGTTAAGTGAAGGTATCTTGTTAAGGTAGAGTCTCAGTGTTAATTTTGTCTCAACTGGTGTTATGAATGCATCTAGTTGAGGTAGAACTTCAGTGTTAATTTGTTCCTAACTGGTGTTATGAATATCTAAGGTAAGTCTCAGTGTTAATTTTGTCTCCTAACTGGTGTTATGAGAAGGTATCTTGTTAAGGTAGAGTCTCAGTGTTAATTTTGTCTCCTAACTGGTGTTAAGTGAAGGTATCTTGTTAAGGTAGAGTCTCAGTGTTAATTTTGTCTCCTAACTGGTGTTAAGTGAATGCATCTAGTTAAGGTAGAGTCTCAGTGTTAATTTTGTCTCCTAACTGGTGTTAAGTGAATGCATCTAGTTAAGGTAGAGTCTCAGTGTTAATTTTGTCTCCTAACTGGTGTTAAGTGAATGCATCTAGTTAAGGTAGCGTCTCAGTGTTAATTTGGGTGTTATTTTTGCGTTTAACTTAAATTACCCAGTAGAATTCTTTCAGAGTCTCGTATAAACATATGAGAATTAATCCAGCATAATACTAACCACATTTAAAGCAGTAATTCATCTCCGTTAGAAATATTATGGATATTTTGATAACCTCGGTGGCGCTAGCAAGATAACCTGACCTAACCTAACCTAACCTAACCTGACCTGACCTAACCTAACCTAACCTAACCTAACCTAACCAATAATTATGTGTTGTGTCATTAGATTAGGAAATAAGCTTTTGAACCGGTTTCTAGTGGCCATTCATTAATATCATCATAGAGGTTTACAGTGACTCAGCGTGTGTATTGACAGCGCAGGTACACAATCAACAGGAAATCGATTCGACCACAAGGAGAGCCAACAATGTCGTTGATTACCTCTGAAGTACACCTGAATATTGTATTTAAATTCTGAACCGACGTGAATTCACAGGAAGATTTTATTGAATGGCAGTCTGTCTGTCTGTCTGTCTGTCTCACTGTCTGCCATAAGCAATCCTAGTCATATTTATATCCGATTTCCGTTAAGTGTGATGAGTGGCCCCATTCAGGAGTGACTGAACTGAAATATGGACCGAAGAATTACCTACCTTGAAGAGATTCGACCCAACGAACACTACTAAAGAAGCATTAAACATTGCTAAATAAGTTTTGGTATTAAGATAATTTTCTTCGAAGAGAATTCGTGATATAGAGTGATGATGTGGGTGGTTAGGTTTAGGTTAGGTTAGTTTGCTAGGCTTAGGGTTAGGCTTAGGTTAGGTTAGGTTTCGTTAGGGTTTGGCTTATAGGATTTGCTAGGGTTTAGGTTAGGTTAGGTTAGGTTTGGCTTGCTAGGGTTTGTTAGGTTTAGGTTAGGTTTGGTTAGGTTTGGTTAGGTTTAGGTTAGGTTAGGTTTGTGTTTCGGTGAAACGAGCATCCATTCAAAACCATAGTGAATCTTTTACTTTTGTTACAAACTGTGGCAGGTTACATGGGTCGGGGTCAGGGTCGGAGGTGGGCACTGTTAGATATGGGTCGGCCTCCCTCCACCCAGTCCAAACATGGTTAGCACTTCGGTTATATACAACCTAATACACATATTTCAACCCTTATCTTGAAACTCATCTTGTAAAAGCAAGTTAATAATAAAAAAATTTAAGGTTGACTATGGGGTGGGGCCCTTTCTTAAGGGCTTTGGGGGTTTTTCTTTGGGGCTGTGAGGTGTGCTCCTTTGGGGGCTGTGGAGTGTCTTTTGGGGCTGTAGAAGTCTTTTTGTGGGCTGGGGTGTAGGCCCTCAAATAAAGGCCCCCTAAAATGTCCCTAAAATGTCCCCTGTCCCCCTGTCCCCAAAATCCTCCTGTCCCTGCACTGCATCTCAGACCTCCCCAAAATCCTCCAAAATGCACTTCCCCAAAATGTCCCAAAATTTCAAAATGTCCCCAAAATGTATCTTCCCAAATGTCTTCCCCAAAATGTCTCAAAATGCATCCCCAAAATGTGTATTCCCCAAAATGTGTCCTCAAAATGTAAAGGTCTCCTAAATGTATCCTCTCAAAATGTGTACTTTCCTAAAATGTGTCCTCCCTCAAAATGTAAAAGGTCCTCCTCAAAATGTATCCTCTCAAAAATGTCCCCTCAAAAATGTATCCTCCTCTCAAAATGTCCCTGTACCAAAGGTCCTCAAATGTAAAGTGTCCTCAAAATACTGTATCTTGTATCCGTCCTCCTTGTACTGTGGGTCTCTTGTACTGAGACGATTACATCCTTACAACACGTGAATAAGATCTTAGTTGTTAAAATGAATATATTCCTCGTAACTCAAGATGTGAGAATGCACTTCATAAATTTTGACTTAAACTAAAAAACACTAAAACAGCGTCTAGATGATAGTTAATAATTTCTGTCGGGTGTTATCACGTGACTGAGGATGACTCATGGGGGCTTCCTGTACCATAACATATTTTGTTTCTTTGTTTTTCTTATTATTTTTAGGTTATTTTTATAACTTATATTTTTGTTTTTCTGTTTTTCGTCGTTTTTAGACTTTTTCATTATTTAAGTATTGGTGCAAGAGTCACCCCCCACCACCACCACCACCACCACCCTCCACCACCCCCACCACCACCACCACCACCTCCACCACCACCACCCCCACCACCACCGCCCCCCCACCACCACCACCACCCCTCCCACCACCACCCCACCACCACACCACCACCCCTCCACCCACACCACCACCACCACCACCACCCACCCCCACCACCACCCTCCCACCACCACCACCCCTCCCCCGCACCACCACCACCACGCCCCCCACCACCACCACCACCACCACCCCCCACCACCACCCCTCCACCCACCACCACCTCCACCCACCACACCACCACCACCACCACACATGTAATGAAACTGGACCACAGGAATGAGGCTCCGAACCTTATCTGGTACTTGGGTTTGCTCTTTCATCTCATACTTGGTATCGATACTGCTTCAGTTTAACCTAATAACTTTGTTTCCTAACTTTACTATATTCAACTACTAAAAGTCCGTTCGCCTTCCCTCTCTCCAAACCACGAACCAACGAGATTCAGACTCATGAACCCAAAGAGCAATAGACCATTACATTATCCCATCCATAAAGGCTTCAGTTCACCTCTCCCCTGAACCATGAACCCCGAGATTCAGACTCAATCTTGGGGTTCATAGTTCAGCAGGAGAGAGAGAGAGAGAGGCAAACCCGAACCATTTACAGATAGAATAATATCTCACTCTACTGCTTCGGGTTCACG
>NW_024720773.1:7436563-7471563 GCF_018991925.1 Homarus americanus | reverse complement strand
TGATGGTGGTAGGTGTGATGGTGATGGTGGTGTAGTGTATGATGGTGGTGTAGTGTGATGGTGTGGTGTAGTGTGATGGTGGTAGTGTGTGATGCAGGTGTAGTGTGATGGTGGTGTAGTGTGTGATGGTGGTGTAGTGTGTGATGGTGGTGTAGTGTGTGATGGTGGTGTAGTGTGTGATGGTGGTGTAGTGTGTGATGGTGGTGTAGTGTGTGATGGTGGTGTAGAGTGTGATGGTGGTGTAGAGTGTGATGGTGGTGTAGAGTGTGATGGTGGTGTAGAGTGTGATGGTGGTGTAGAGTGTGATGGTGGTGTAGAGTGTGATGGTGTGTGATGGTGTGTGATGATGGTGTGTAGTGTGTGATGGTGGTGTAGTGTATGATGGTGGTGTAGTGTGTGATGGTGGTGTAGTGTATGATGGTGGTGTGGTGTGTGGTGGTGTGTGATGTGTGGTGTGTGATGGTGGTGTAGTGTGTGATGGTGGTGTAGTGTGTGATGGTGGTGTGAGTGTGTGATGGTGTGGTGTAGTGTGTGATGGTGGTGTAGTGTATGGTGGTGTATGTATGTGGTGGTGTAGTGTGTGTGGTGGTGTAGTGTGTGGTGGGTGGTGGTGTAGTGTGTGATGGTGGTGTGTGTGTGATGGTGGTGTAGTGTGATGGTGTGGGTGTAGATGGTATGATGGTGGTGTAGGTGTGTGTAGTGTGTGGTGGTGAGGTGTGTGATGGTGGTGTGGTGTGATGTGTGGTGTGTAGTGTATGATGGTGGTGTAGTGTATGATGGTGGTGTAGTGTGTGATGGTGGTGTAGTGTATGATGGTGGTGTAGTGTGTGATGGGTGGTGTAGTGTGTGATGGTGGTGTAGTGTGTGATGGTGGTGTAGTGTGTGATGGTGGTGTAGTGTGTGATGGTGGTGTAGTGTGTGATGGTGGTGTAGTGTGTGATGGTGGTGTAGTGTGTGATGATGGTGTAGTGTATGATGGTGGTGTAGTTTGTGATGGTGGTGTAGATGGTTTGTGAAGAGGGTAGATAGATAGATAAATAAACAAGACTGGCGAACGTTAGCCTGGCGTAGTCGTGTAATTATCATGATAGTGTTATTGTAAAAGATGGAATGTTACGCCAGGCGATGATCATTGCTCATGGTGGCGGAGTCTTTGTAAGTGTTTGTGTGTTATTCTTCCGACTAGGTCCTCTGTCTGTGGTGTTCAGCGCTAAGGCGAGGGACATATTGAGCATTGATGAGGAACATATGGTGAGTGACGCCTTGTTACTGCTGAGTGACGCCTTCTTACTGCTGGTGAGTGACGCCTTCTTACTGCTGGTGAGTGACGCCTTCTTACTGCTGGTGAGTGACGCCTTCTTACTGCTGGTGAGTGACGCCTTCTTACTGCTGGTGAGTGACGCCTTGTTACTGCTGAGTGACGCCTTGTTACTGCTGAGTGACGCCTTGTTACTGCTGGTGAGTGACGCCTTGTTACTGCTGAGTGACGCCTTGTTACTGCTGAGTGACGCCTTGTTACTGGTGAGTGACGCCTCGTTACTGGTGGTGAGTGACGGACACACTTTAATTACCTATCATTCAATCACTTCAACTGCTATAATCTTCGTTAATAATCCAAGATAATCACTATTGACTATATTATCCTCGTCTATTAAATTAACAACAACAACAAGACAAAAACAACAACAAAACAAAACACTATCGAGTATTTGTTTTATTTGTTTTTGTTTGTTTGTTTGTCCTTCATTCTGTAATTTATTCAAGTTATATTGTTTAGGTGCTTGCTCCCCTCCGCCGGGATTACCACCATACAAACAAACACACACACACACACACACACACACACACACACATACACACACACACCGAGGATTTTCTAATATTGACGTATAAATAATTACACACCAAAGATATACTGAAGCCACATCATACTTAAAACTGATTATCATACACACGAAGGTAATTCATACATAACTCATACTCCAACACACACGCACATAACTCCACTGGGACGCTGAACACAAAGAGTTTTTAACTTCTTATAATTATATTTTTTAAGCAATTAATTATACACAGGGTGAGGAGTAAACATTGGTGATTGAGCAACATTGTACTTGGGACCAGTTTCAGACTTCTTCCACACCTCTTCCAGATTACTCTAAGGTGACATAAAGGGTTTCCGGGCAGGTAGAATAATTCCACACCTCCTACTGTATACTTTTTATCCTCTTCACCACTGATCGACTCGTTAGCCGCCCGGGTGATCGGTTACGTCTCTGTTTACGCACTGTTGGCAAGTACTGGGCATGCACCGGCTCCTGAATGTACCTGAACCTGCTCCAGTGTTGGTCAAGTCTTGTCTTGAAAGAGCTCACACTCGGTGCCGTCACAACACTCACTGGTAGATTGTTCCAAGAGTTCACAATTCTCACTCCGAAAAAATTACACCTCACAGTTTTCTGGAATTGTGGCTTCTTCAACCTTGAGCTGTGACCCCTTGTGGGGCGAGCGGCCGCCAGCTCCAGGTATGTACATTTGCCCTTTGCCCGTCTGTAGTATAAGCTAGGCATTTGCAAACATTCTAATCTCTCTGAGTAGCTGAGGTTCCGTAGAGCAGGCACCAGTCTGGTGGCCCTCCTTTGGACATTTTCAAATAGAGTAATCCCTCACCTCCCGCAGTACAGGTAGACTAATCCCTCACCTCCCGCAGTACAGGTAGACTAACCCCTCACCTCCCACAGGACAGGTAGACTAATACCTCGCCTCCCGCAGGACAGGTAGACTAATACCTCACCTCCCGCAGTACAGGTAGACTAATCCCTCACCTCCCGCAGGACATCACGATAGAGTGGTACGTGAGGATGTACTGGACGGACTATCGCCTCCAGCCGCCCTTCCACCTCTTCACAAACTCCTCCCGCTGGGTCAACATAGATCCGGCCTTGACCTCACGCATGTGGCTCCCGACTGTTTATATAGGTCAGTCTCCCACCTAACCTAACCTAATCTAACCTAACCTTTGTTATCGTTCCAATATTCTGCAGACGTCATCCATATTCTTCCAAGTGACAAAATTCTTATTTTTTTATATCTTATTTGATTCTATGCGAAGTTTTTATCTTTTGTTGCTTTCGTTGACCTTTGGCTATCGCTTGGTGACCTCGGGGTGACCTGAGCAGATCACGTGAAGGTCATCTCTGTGCCCTCACTACTCAAACGACCACACTCCCTCAGGATGACTGCCCAGGGCCTCCTACGTTACTCCATCGCGTGAGTATAATAATAATAATAATAATAATAATAATAATAATAATAATAATAATAATAATAATAATAATAATAATAATAATAATAATAAGAATAAGAATAAGAATAAGAATAAGAATAATAATAATAATAATAATAATAATAATAATAATAATAATAATTATCCTTAGTTTTAAAGACGTTTTTTCTCTTTACCGATGCTACGAACTTTTGTCTGTGTTGATGTGTCACGTTCTGGTGGTTGTGTGTCTGCTGCTGGCGTCTGCCGTGCTGATGGTGTCTGCCGTGCTGCTGGCGTCTGCCGTACTGATGGTGTCTGCCGTGCTGATGGTGTCTGCCGTGCTGGTGGTGTCTGCCGTGCTGCTGGCGTCTGCCGTACTGATGGTGTCTGCCGTGCTGATGGTGTCTGCCGTGCTGGTGGTGTCTGCCCTGTGCTGCTGTAGGGGTGAGATCACCAAGCTTGCCTGCCCTATGGACTTCATTGGCCTATCCTTTCGACAAGCAGGGTGTGCTGCATAAAGTTTGAGGATGTGGGCACCCAGCGACACACACACACACACACACACACACACACACGCACACACACACGCACACACACACACACACACACACACACACACACATACACACACACACACACACACACGCACACACACACACACGCACACACACGCACACACACACACACACACACACACACACGCACACACACACACACACACACACACACACACACGCACACACACACACACACACACACACACACACACACACACACACACACACACACACGCACACACACACACACACACACACACACAGTAAACATGTTGTTCCTTGACTAGTTTATGGCTGTGTAAATAAAGATAGATAAAAATAACATTGATTATGGGTTAGGTTAGGTTAGATTAGGTTAGGTTAGGGTAGGTTAGGATAGGCTACGTTAGGTTACGTTAGGATAGGCTACGTTAGGTTAGGTTAGGTTACGTTAGGTTAGGATAGGTTACGTTACGTTAGGATACGTTAGGATAGGTTACGTTAGGTTAGGATAGGTTAGGATAGACTATAGGATCAATGTCAAGTGTGATTAACCTTAAGGTGAAATAAAACTGGGGTGACCTAATCATCAGGTGTCATATCTTAATTACTGTTCGGTTATTAACACGTTGTGACCTTCGGCAGATCACTACAGGCTGTTTGAGGTGAACTACAGCTGGCATAAGTACGGGATACAGGTCAGCGAGGACATCAGGACTGACCACTTTGCCTCTACCTTCTCCATAGACGAGGGACTTACCTCTAGCCACGACAACTGTACGATACATTCTGCTCCTATGTGCTCTCTCGTACACTGCAGTAATACATTGTTGTACTCTGTTGATTGTCGTACATCTGTAGTTGTTGTTGTTGTTATTATTGTTGTTTCCTGCCACCACTCTACCACTACCTTCCCCTACCACTACTTAACCACCGTTCTACCACCATCGTTCCCTACCACCACTGTTCCCTACTACCACTGTTCCCTACCACCACTGTTCCCTACCACCACTGTTCCCTACCACCACTGTTCCCTACCACCACTGTTCCCTACCACCACTGTTCCCTACCACCACTGTTCCTCACCACCACAACACACTACCACACCTACCACCACTGTTCCCTCCCACCACTAAATTTCACACACCTCACTGACTAACACTGTCACCACTCTACCACCATTGTCTCTACCACCACTGGAATTCCTCACACCACTGCCTCAACACCACTCTGCACCACCACTGGTTCCCCACACAAACCTCACCACCACTGCCCCACCACCACTGTTCCCCACCCCACCACCACTGGCCCTCACCACCACTGGACCTCAACACCACCCCACCACCACTGCCCCACACTGACTCTGCACCACCACTGTTCCCACCACCACTCCCTACCACCACCAACCTCTACCACCGTCTCAACACTGACTCTACCACCATCACCCTACCACCACCACCTCACCACCACTGTTCCCTACCACCACTGCACCCCACACACTCTACCACCACTGTTCCCCACCACCACGTCTCACCACACTCTGCACTGACCACTGACCCCACCACCACTGAAACCTCACACTCCACCACCACTGGTCTCACCACCACCACCTCACCACCACTGTCCCCACCACCACTGAAACCTCACCTCTACCACCATTGAGCCTTACCACTGATTGAAACTTCACCACCATCAGTTCCCTCACCACCACTGTTAATACCTCCTACAATACAACAGATAGATAGACAGGCAGACAGATAGATATAGACAGACAGACAGACAGACAGACAGACCAGCACCCCCTCTCCACTAATATCATCTCCTCTCAACAGCAACATATCCGTACGTACAAATAAGAATCGACATGACGAGAAAGCTAAGTTACCACCTCATGAACACCTACATCCCCTCTGGCCTGTTTGTGATCGTATCTTGGCTCACGTTCCTCATTCCTCCTCATCTGGTGCCTGGGAGGATGGTGCTCACTATCACTACACTTCTCACTATGGTGTCTACCTTTAATACTGTCAGGTGAGTGGTCTGTTGTGGTCGATACATATATACATGTTTATATTCAGTACATACATACATATATTACATACATACATACATACATATATACATACATACATACATACTTTATCTCAACTCTCAGGTGTGTCCAGGTGAGACATCCAATTAGTGTATCACCTCAGTTTATTGTAATGCCAATTATTATGTCATACTAATAAATAATAAATTAATGATAGTCTAAGGCTGTTTTAATACTTCATAAGAAATTAAATTAAGGTGTGAGAGTAATTATTGACAGGCAGGAGAGTCCAAAGGTGTCATACGCCAAGGCCATCGATATGTGGATGTTTTGCTGCATTATCCTGGGCTTCCTGGTGCTGGTGGAATACACGGTGGTGGTGCGTCTCATACTGGCCCCCAAGACAGTCAAGGTGTTATCCCATGACCCTGCTACACAACTTGAGGTCAGACTCTACTTTATACATCACTTGTAGAACATGACTGTAGATATTATTAAAGAATGGGTGAAGATAGAGACAACTGGAGGAGTTTTGTATGATGTAAAAATCTTGATATAGTCGAGACATATGTTTAACTTTATAAAAACATATCATTAAGCTTCAGTTGTAATGGCAGCCCTGAGAAGTATTTATTTATTTATTTATTTATTTATCACTCCATCACTTACTAACCATCCAGGAAATTGTTCTGTTCATTGTTTCTTTATTATTTATTACCCAGAGTTAGTACAGTAGAAAACACTGAATAACACCCTTCTCATATAGGTACCAAGCCGGGGATTCAACCCAGGACACAATGGTGAGATATACAAAAATCTGACTCGCCTTTTCTCCACCAGGGTCCGTGTAAAAGCTGCAAGAGGTCACCCAAGTTGGAGCAGAGATCACCAGTGACTCACAGGTCTCTCTCCGTCAAGCTGGAGACTTACACACCCCTCGTACTGTGCATTATGTTCATCATGTTTAATCTTATATACTGGCCATATTGGGTCCACCATGGCAGCAACTATGACAATTAAGTGGGCGTGTGTGGTGGTGACTGTGGGGTAGTGTGGTGGTTGACTGTGGGGTAGTGTGGTGGTTGACTGTAGGGTAGTGTGGTGGTGACTGTAGGGGTAGTGTGGTGGTGACTGTAGGGGTAGTGTGGTGGTTGACTGTGGGGTAGTGTGGTGGTTGACTGTAGGGTAGTGTGGTGGTTGACTGTAGGGTAGTGTGGTGGTTGACTGTAGGGTAGTGTGGTGGTTGACTGTAGGGTATGTGGTGGTGGTTGACTGTAGGGTAGTGTGGTGGTTGACTGTGGGAGTGTGTGGTGACTGTGGGTGGTGGTTGACTGTGGGGTGGTGTGGTGGTGACTGTGGGGTGGTGGTGGTTGACTGTGGGGTAGTGTGGTGGTGACTGTGGGGTGAGGTGGTGACTGTGGGGTAGTGTGGTGGTGACTGTGGGGTGGGTGGTGACTGTGGGGGTGACTGGTGGGGTGTGTGTGGTGACTGTAGGTGTGGTGGTGACTGTGGGTAGTGTGGTGGTGACTGTGGTGGTGGTGGTGACTGTAGGGTAGTGTGGTGGTGTGTGGGGTAGTGTGGTGGTGACTGTGGGGTGGTGTGGTGGTGTGACTGTGGGGTAGTGTGTGTGGTGGTTGACTGTGGGGTAGTGTGGTGGTGACTGTGGGGTGGTGGTGACTGTGGTAGTGTGACTGTGGGGTGGTGTGGTGGTGACTGTGGGGTGGTGTGTGGGTGGTGACTGTGGGGTGTGGTGGTGACTGTGGGGTGTGGTGGTGTGGTGGTGACTGTGCAGTGTGGTGGCTGACTGTAGGGCAGTGGGGTGGTGTGGTGGTGACTGTGGGGTGGTGTGGTGGTTGACTGTGGGGTGGTGGTGACTGTGGGTGGTTGGTGGTGGTGGCTGTGGGGTGGTGTGGTGGTTGACTGTGGGGAAGTGTGGTGGTGACTGGTGGGACTGTGGGGTGTGGGTGGTGACTGTGGGGTGTGTGGTTGACTGTGGGGGAAGTGTGGTGGTGACTGTGGGGGTAGTGTGGTGGTAACTGTGGGGTGTATGGTGGTTGACTGTGGGGTAGTGTGGTGGTTGACTGTGGGGTAGTGTGGTGGTTGACTGTGGGGAAAGTGTGGTGGTGACTGTGGGGTGGTGTGTGGTTGACTGTGGGGTAGTGTGGTGGTTGACTGTGGGGTAGTGTGGTGGTGACTGTGGGGTAGTGTAGTGGTTGACTGTGGGGAAGTGTGGTGGTGACTGTAGGGAAGTGTGGTGGTGACTGTGGGGGAGTGTGGTGACTGTGGGGTAGTGTGGTGGTGACTGTGGGGACTCTGTGGTACATGTTATTTATATTCCAACAAAAGTAACATTTCAATAACAATAACAGAGTGAACATACATAGATTCTGGTGATTTTGTAGTTTTAGTAACACATAAGTAAAAAGAAATAGTGATTTATACAATATATTAACAATTATATGGTGTAGTGTAGTGTAGTGCCCAGACTGTACACACACACACACACACTGTACACACACACACACACACACACGCACACACTGTACACACACACTTTACACACACACACACACACACACACACACAAACACTGTACACACACACACACACACAAACACTGTACACATACACACACTGTACACTCACACACACACACACTGTACACACACACACATTCACTCTTCTGGTAAAAGTAATCAGTCAAGTTACCACACACTGTATAGATCAATGTTATAAATTAATGTATCCTGTACTGCTGAATGTTTGTATTAGAAGAGAAATATTATATAGATATTACCTTACTATACATATTACTTAAAGGAGGCGGATTACTGAACTAAATTATGTTATTTTTCATGTCAACAAAATAAAAATACTATATGCAATAAACCCCTCTAATTACTTTATTTTACTACGGTGTTGTTATTTGAGTCAAACCACAGAGAGGGTTTTCCTTCACACTGGGTTGATGTTCGTTGAAAAAATATGAAAGAAAATGGGTGTAAACGTCCGTGTTCGTGGTATTTCTGTAACATTAACAACTGTGTTTACCTTGGTGATCGTGGTAGTATATCCAGGCTGAGAGACACAAGGGCTTATACGACACTTCTTCCTCTATATTGGTGAGTTTTATATAGTATAGGTGTATATGAATTAGTTTTTTGTTATATATAAATAGAAAATAAGAATCTAGTGAGTAGAAAATTGGTAGATTAGTGTGTATAGTCGTCTAGTTAATGATGGTGTAGGGGTATCGAGATATTAAAGTTGTCTAGCACTCAGGATGGAAGGAAACTCTAATGTGGTTTTCTTGTATAATATATAAGTTATATGATAGACAGTTTGGTGCTGGAGGTGCTGTGTGGTGAGGGGCTGCTTGGTAGAGACGTGCGGTGAGTAGCTTGTTGAAGGAGGTAGATGTGCAGGAGCTTCGTTAGAGAAGATGTTGCCTGTTGCTGGCCTCCTGGTTGAATGAAATGTTAACAGCGTGGAGCTTGCTGGAGGAGATGTTGCTTGTTCAGGAAAATGGGCAGAATGAATCTCAATGGAGAGACAGAGCTTATATACACCCAGCAGCAGCCGCCAGTCCTCTATGAGTCATGTTGGGAAAACCCGAGAAGTAGCCGGTGACTAGTTCCGTTGCTAAGATACGGTAACATCTGGGGACAGCTCTCGCTTGGTTGCTAGGGGAGGCGGCACATTGGAATGCGATACGCAGTTTGTAGGGGAGACGTCCACTACAATGGTCATAAAAATGGTTGAAATTGCTTATAACCCCCTTAACCTTTATGGTAAATTCGTTAGACAGTTGATGTAACGAGCTCTCAGAACCTTTAATACATTATTGTACAGATGCTGGGATGAACAGATGATCCCCAGTGGCTAGAAATAATCATACGTCTTATGTTAAAGAAGGGTGATGGCCACTCTCCGGTACTTTATCCTCGTCACCACTGATCGGTCTGTTACACACTGTTGGCAAGTACTGGGCATGCAGGCACCAGTCTGGTGGCTCTCCTTTGAACTTTTCAATCAACTGACAGTCTATCTCCTGCTTCTGAAGAGCGTTATGTACGACCTTCTTATAAAACCTACTAGCTTGATTGGAGGCGACTTCAGTGTACAATATTTAGCTCGTACATATCTAGTACTTGCCAACAGAGACGTGACCGACCGCCCAAGTGGCTAACAGACCGATCAGTGACGAAGAGGATAACGTATAAATTAAAGTAAGGAATTGTGTCAAGCAGGAGAGACGGGCGTCAAGGTGTAGAACCACGCTGGCATTTCTTTTCAAAGTTGTTTCGTGGTCTCAGGAAGTTGACCAAACAAGGATACAATATACTGTACTCTGAGATTCTTGCGTGACTCCAGGCTGTTAAGGCGCAAACTAGCTAATGTCTTATATAATTATTCATATTAAACTTAGCTTTTCTGGTCAATTCTTGGCGCCAGGAATTATGGTTACCGTATTTTTCATATTTTCTTTCGTAAACTTATTTTCAAAATACTTTATCAAGTCGATTTTTATTATCTAACTGATCAAATTTCTTGAGATAAATACATATTTGTAGATTGTAATTTTCCCACCTTTATAAGTCTTACTCCTGCCCGGTGGATGACGCCAAGTTATTTCAGGAAATCAAGAACCAAACAGACTGTGAAGAGCTGCAGGATCTCTGTGAGGTACAAGAATGGTCGAAGAAATGGCTGCTGAGATTCAATGTCACGAAGTGTAAAAGGATGCACCTGGGGCGTACCAACGGTAAGGAGGCGTATCATATGTCCCAACGGGATGAAGAAACTGCACTAGTTAAGACTGTGTGTGAGAAGGACCTAGGTGTGTATGTTGACAATGAGCTGAAGTTCTCGGCCATTGCGAGAAGAAGGTAAATCAGGCAAATAAATTATTGGATCTTATAAGAAGGTCGTTCAGATATCAAGAGTGAAATGCTTCCCCATCTGGGGTACTGTCACCCTGTCTGGTCCCCGAGATGTGCTAGGGACTATCAGTTGGTTGAAAATCTTCAAAGGAGGGCCACCAGACTGGTGCCTGCACTTCGGCACCTCAGCTACCCTGAGAGTTTGGAGCGCCTGAACTTGCCTACCTTATACTACAGACGGGCAACGGGTGGCCTAGTTGAGGTGTATAAGCATCTCAGAGGGCACTACTCAGTCGAGTGTCCTTACTTGGAGCTGGCGGACGCTCGCCCCACAAGGGGTCACAGGTCAAGATTGAAGAAGCCGCAAGTCCAGAAAACTGTGAGGGCAAACTTTTTCGGAGTGAGAATTGTGAACTCTTGGAACAATCTACCAACACTGGAGCAGGTTCAGGTACATTCAGGAGCCGGTGCATGACCAGTAATTGCCAACAGTGTGTAGCAGAGACGGGACCGATCGCCCAAGCGGCTAACAAGCCGATCTTTTGGTGAAGAGGATAACAGTAAAAGTAAAAAAGGAAGCTGCTTGGAGAGCTGTACCAGGTAAGGAAATCATGATAAGTGGTGAAAATAAAAAGAGAAATGGCAGTAGAGGATATGTGGCAGGCAATAGAAAGTACAGACATTGGAATTAATTTTTAAACTGTCAAAAGTAACAAGTCGCAAAGCTAACATTTTTTAAATCAGTGAGAATCAATAGCATTAAAGTGATAAAAGTAAATAAATTGAGAGGAATGACTGACTGTGAGCTGTACTATGGTATGCTTTAACTAATAACGCGAAGTGACTTCTACAATATTAACATTAGCAAAAACACGATATAAATTGGTTATTTCTGTAAATAAATCGTAATATATGCTTAATATTATAACTGAAATTATTTTTATGCATATATTATTTAGGAAAGTTCAGATACATTCTGG
Organism: Homarus americanus; assembly: GCF_018991925.1. Classification (NCBI taxonomy): domain Eukaryota; kingdom Metazoa; phylum Arthropoda; class Malacostraca; order Decapoda; family Nephropidae; genus Homarus; species Homarus americanus. The sequence goes on along the minus strand of NW_024720773.1, from coordinate 7,459,864 downwards.
CACCAGTACTTGCCAACAGAGACGTGACCGAGAGAGGATAAAGTTAATAAAAAGTAACACATGAAAAATATTAACTTTGAACGAGTTTATATTTATTGTACCGGATTTAAACAAACATTCAAATCCGACTGCCAGGTACTTAAATACAGGTAGTACAGGTTTAATAGTTATCTCTTAATTAACACAGCGTCGTCATTATACACATGTGGGTTTTTTTCCGGTTGTTCGGCCATCTTGTGTACCCTCCAACTCTTTCCTCCCCACTTTAAAGAAGTCAAATCTCTTTTTATATAACTTTTGTTGAGGTTTTATTAATTTGGAATAAAAAGTCGACATAATAATTATCTCTTTACGTATACCGGATGTTGATCAAGACTTTGCTTCAGTGTAGAGTAGGGCCGGAGATGGAATTAATTAATTATTTAATTGAAATGTGGAATTTGGACATGCAACTTCATATTAAATACACTGATAATAAACTAACCATAAAACATTCAAATGATTTAACTAAGGCTGTAGTTATTTAGTTAGTTTTTAAAAGATGTTTTCGCACTTCAGGAGGACCCACGTGAAGCTCTCAATGTAAACAAACTCGCACCTCTTACATGTTGCTTCACTAATTACCCATCAAAATGAGGTCATTCATCCCAAATTTTGTGAGTTAAATCTGGTGCAAAGTTTCAACGTAACCCGTGAGTCTGTAGTGTGTATAATAATAGGTGGCAGGAGTCTTGCTTGAAGAGGTAGTGTGGGGTAGTGGCTCCTTATGTTAGTGTGGGGGTCACCTGTAGTGGTACCACCTTAATACCAGTGTGGGGTTACCTGTAGTGGTACCACCTTACTACCAGTGTGGGGTTACCTGTAGTGGTACCACCTTACTACCAGTGTGGGATCACCTGTAGTGGTACCACCTTACTACCAGTGTGGGGTTACCTGTAGTGGTACCACCTTACTACCAGTGTGGGGTTACCTGTAGTGGTACCACCTTACTACCAGTGTGGGGTTACCTGTAGTGGTGGTACCACCTTACTACCAGTGTGGGATCACCTGTAGTGGTACCACCTTACTACCAGTGTGGGATCACCTGTAGTGGTACCACCTTACTACCAGTGTGGGGTCACCTGTAGTGGTACCACCTTACTACCAGTGTGGGATCACCTGTAGTGGTACCACCTTACTACCAGTGTGGGGTTACCTGTAGTGGTACCACCTTACTACCAGTGTGGGGTTACCTGTAGTGGTACCACCTTACTACCAGTGTGGGGTTACCTGTAGTGGTACCACCTTACTCACAGTGTGAGGTTACCTGTAGTGGTACCACCTTACTCCCAGTGTGAGAACCATACGAAAAGGGTAAAAATTTCACTTGTCACTAAACGAAATTGAAGTTAAAACTATGTTTTTCATGTTGTTTTTGATGTGTTTTGAACGAATTTAACCTTCATTTCTGGCACAAATCAATACCTTATGAGATTGCCCCCCGCCCCCATCTCAAAAATCTAGAGATTTTTTTTATAAAAAATGAAAGAAATATATGGTAAAAAATGTTAGACACAGAAAACCACCGGAAAAACAGTTTGGTCAGTTTATATTAGTGCACCGTTCTATCTCACTGTGTTAGAGATAATTTTTTCCGAATGTTTAAACAATTCTAAGACATTTTTCTCCTATGATTTTTGTCGTAAATTTAGTTTAGGTTAGGTTGTTTTTTGGTGAGTTTTTATGTTTTTTTTTTTACAAAGAAAAAGGTAGTAGGATAAGTTAGGTTATATTTATTTTTGTGTTAGAAATATCATAGAAGAAATACGTCTTAGAATTGTCTTAACATTCGGAAAAACATATTTCTAACACCGAGAGAAAGAACAGTGCACTAATATAAATTGACCAACAGTTTTGAATCTAACCTAACTTAACTGGGGAACTCCACAGTCGTGCAATGTTCTGGGTGTGTACCGCCATGTATGAACATACATAATAAAATGTTAGATATCTCGCTTAAACGTAATTTGCGCCAGAAATGCCATTGAAGAAAAGTGTCTTAGGATTGTCAAAATTACGGTTTGCAATTGTAAAATTCCGAGGTTCGTTTAGTGGTAACAAGTGAAATAATACCTGGAAATTTTTCTTTTTTTTTATGGAAAAATCAAAACCAGACAACTATCATAAATTGACCCAAGTTTTTAAGTGAACTGTTTGTTCCTTAACATTATCACAACAGACACTTGCAGTAAACTGACACTTTTGGCATACCTTTGGCTAGCTGCCAAAGGCTGGCTGACTCAGGTAAGACCGTCATGATGTTGACATAACAGAGGAACCGTACATGTATATCTGGTGTTATGAAACCACGACCGCTCGTCATCAAAACTAACTATGCTTCATATTAGTTAAATTAAAAAATTTCAGAAGCACTTCGCATATTGATGGTTCTTGTAAATAAAAACACTGTGCCAGTTGTCTACTCAACAATGCCATAGGTATTTGGGCGGCCTCCAACTGTTGACAGACTCCTACCCTGAGTCAGTGACCAACTCACCCTGAACACTAAGTAACATATCTAACCTGACCGAACCTAAAATGGTATTAATAGTCTTACGGCCACTTTCCATGTTTGCTTAAGAAATAAATTTATCGTCGTCTTCTACTCCAATTTTGTTTTAAGTTACTGCTGCAGCTGTTGTGTCTTAGAGAGTATGAAACATTTAGAGTTTTGCTCACATAATAACTGACTAAAGTCCAGAAAACAGGATGGCTTTGTCTAGTAGACAATAGGCTCAGAGCATCTTTATTTACGAGAGAAACTTTGGAAAAAATTGTTATTCCTCCATTTGATTAAGTGAATACTTGACAAGAGCACAGTACAGTACAATGGGTCAACATGTAAGATATATACAGTACAGTACACCCGTGCCATTCGGTATTTCGACGATTTGTAGTAAGCAGATGGTGGCTAGCTTGCAAACCTTTTCCCACAGCACGACGAATCACCCCGCGCAGCATCTCGTGTTATACTGTACTCTCAAAACATTAGTGTTTCTGTGTGAAGTGGCCCCTAAAAGAGTTCCTAGTGTCAGTGCTAGTGAAGGGAATTAATGTAAAAGGCAGAAGTCAGTGATGACCCTGACAAAGAAAGTTGAATTATTAGATAAGTTAAAAGAGGGGTTGAGTGCTGCCACGGCTGGTCAGTTGTTTGGTATAAGTATACAGTAGTGTACTAAGGTAGTTTAAGTTGCTATTCGCGGTTTTGCCAATTCGCTCCATTTCTTGGGACCCATCCCTTGTGAATGGCAAGGGTCTACTGTATAAACAATGCCATAAATGTGTCAAAATTGTCCCCTACAATATCTCAATTTTCTTTGTTCTGTTTTGATGGTAGTGGATATTTTGCCGTGACTGGCTAAGTTTCTACTAACGCTATTTTACCGTGAGTGTGTTCTGATTGGCTAATCGTCCATTACTGGCGAATAACGCAAGAACTACCGGGTGTATTTGACTGTGATTCTGGCGGCATTTGGCATTTATTTAGCCGTGAGTCAATCGTTGTGTAGCTGAAGACATACTTAACCATCTTTCTGTGATACATGAAACTTGTCATTATAAGGGGCCACATTTATTAGAACCTAATAGAACCTGACCTAACCTACCTAACCTTACCTAACTTCTTAGCCGAGGGGCCGACCCCTGTCCTATTAAACAGAAAGTATTAAGCCAATCAGAGCGTATTCACAGTAAAACAACATTACAGTAGTAGGAACTTAGCCGGTCACGACAAAATATTCACTGCATTTGATGTTCAGTATTTATGGTGAGTATACAAGTAATTATACATTTATTGATTCTGTGCACTGTAATGATTTATTCAGTTACTCTACTTTATCTTTGGTGTTTAGTTTGGTTAGTTATGGTTGGGTAATTTGTTCCCAGGAATGCATCCTCCATTTATAGCACTACAATACAGATGCTCTCCTACTTATGAATGAGTTGTGTTCCTGAGGCTTGTTTGTAAGCCAACTGAACTGTATATTGTACTGTATGGTAACAATTATAAAGATAAAGGATGTACAGTACAGTACATACAGCTAAACCCCAACCTGTAATAATATTTTAATGTATGAATATTTAATTTAAAATATGAATTATCTTTTGGACCTATGGACAGGTTTGTTCATATCTCTGAAAGTTCCTAAGTAGAGGAGTGCTGTACCTGTACATGTGTATGAGTATTTACACATCCTTGTCATATAATGAGGACTGGTTGTACAGTATCATTATGCTCAGTAGATACATGATCATCTTACTGAGTCATCATTCTTGTGCTGCAGGAGGAACCCCCAGAATCTGACGACTCAGGGGACGAGGTCCCTGTAGGGGGAGTGTTCCAGATGGTTGCTCTGGATATTGACGCTGACGACCCCACCGAAGACGACGACACAGACCATCAAGACAACAACATGGCCGGTGTACATACAGATGGTGATGACTCTCACAACCCCCGTGATGATGACGCTAATGATAATGAGGTACAGTATATAGCGGTCCTCTTACTCTGTTCTTCCACAGCATCAGTTTTGTCATGGTTGAGTTACATTTGGGTGGTACTGTCATAAGAGCTAGGCTGCCAAGTGATAGTAAAATGGTCTTGGGATGCTAAAGAATGTCATAGGCCTCAATACTGTGAAAGTTAGGGATCTTAGAGCGACCACAATTGTTCCTCATCATCAGCCTGACATCATGTACAATTTATCTAATGCTTCTGTAATACCACAAGTTGTTGTAGTATTATTGTTGAAATTTTTTTTTACACATTAACCACTTCACTACAGGGATGTCACTTAATATTTATTTTTTTTGGTTAATGTCAGATGATTTTATTCAGTTCAGGGGGGAACCTGTACACAAGGGTTTAAAATAAAGATGTCATTAACTGAAAAACTTTGTGAACTTTATGGTTGGACCTGTCATCACTAACATTTATTGGTGATGACAGCAATAAATATCAGATAGGTGGTGTCCTCACATGTTCTAACCAGCTACTGTACTGTATCAGGGTTTGTGTGGCATTAGATAGGGCCTCAAGAAAATATGATGATATGTATTACCTTAATCTTCCACCTAATTCAAGAATATATATTGTTTTTCTGTTACATAGGAGGGGAGTACAGTATTAATGTATACAGTAGTGGTTAGAGTACCAGCCTACGTATAGTCATATGTGTCACTGAAACAATGTTGGATCATGTGAAGTTTAGACACCCCACTTTATTATATCTGAGGACTGTTCCAGGCACCACTGCCAGTTTGTGTTCCAGGTAGCATATGTCCCACCATTGCCCACTTCATTTTTCCAGCATGGATATTTGTTAATCCACCAATGTAACTAGTTGTGAAATGTCAAGTACTAATCCCATCTGATAGTCACACTGTACTAGCTGGTGTTCCCACCAGATGGCACCTTGTAATTTCTGTTTATACTGTAGTTGTTTTTAGTTACAGTATAGTCTTGATTTACACGGCCAATTGAACCCGTGGAGGTCCGCGTAAAACGAGAAACGCATAAACGAAATAACAGAACATATGGGATTAATTGAAATAGAGACTGGGCCGACCCCCAAACTCCACTTTCCGACACAATACGTACGTTGTGGTAAAAATAACATCTTAATTTTATGATGGTATGCACACACAATTAATATTTAAGAGAAATATCAATAATATTAGGTTTTTTAACACTTACGTTAGTAGAAAAGATGGCTGGGCACACGGGGATGGGGGGTTGGTTCCGAGGCAGAGGGCAGATTATTGGCCCTCACCTGTATCACTTGTATCAATTGTATCACTATGCACCCCAGAGGCTTGCAGGGCCTCTTTGTCAAACCCCTCAAAGTCCATATCCTCACTCTCACTATCACTGACTTGGGCCGGCTGTGGCGGGTGAAGAACTCGGTAATGTTTTGTTGACTGGGCGACCTTGTGCGCACCCTGCCTGCGCCGCTTCCCGCGTAAATGATGAAACGAACCGTGTAAATAAAAATTTTCGGTCTGGCAAGGTGCCGCGTAAATGACCAAACGCGTAAACCAAATCAGCGTAAATCGAGACTATACTGTACTGTACTTAATGTTCACACAAACACTGTCTGACTTCTCTATTTGTTTACCAAAATGTATGCACTCTGTATTGCTTTCAATGGCGAATCAACCGTCTGTTGTGGGTGAGATACAGGGGTTAAGTGCACTGAGGGCTGGGCACTTGGTGATGACCTGTGCAAATCAGAGGTGCATAGAGGACACGGGAATGTCTTACAGCGCGTGGGAAGGGAATGATAACCTATACTTTGCTGTTTATCTAGTTAATTTGGGGAGTGTAAATTATACAAATGGTACATGTATATAGCCCATATTTATATAAGTACAGTACCTCAGTCTCTTTGTTGACAGAGGCTAATACTTGACTAAATACCTAAATAATAACTTAACCAACCCCTCTAGGTAGTGTTAGAGTGTTTAATCATCATGTGAAATAAGCTGGCTGGGGTGCCTGATCTTCACAACATGATCCCATAAAGTTTACTCTTATCTGTTAAAATACTTCATAAGTTTTTAGCAATGTGTGTGAAAGTCTTCCCTCCTCTCCCCAATGTCACTAGGAAGAAGGTTCTCGGTGACCTCTCTACAGTACATGTGATAGTTTTATTCCCTGAAGCTTACATGACTCGAGCTTTCGTAAGTTGAGGGACACTTGTACTGTATTATGCAAAGTGTCTAAAAAATGTATACGGACTGCCTTACAGATTTTCATGACTATCGTGTGAATGAATTACAACAGCAACAAGTGAGGTCAGTGTTGCTACTGTTATGTCATCCTTCAAGCGATTGCCACACAATATGTAAGACAGTGAATATGCTTTTTACTGGGTCACCTGACACTTTGTCCCCCTCCCCCCCCCCACCAGCTTATTTCGTTTGAAAGTTAACCACTCTAATGCTAACCTGACTTTAAGCTAACCTAACCTGACCATTTTAACTTAATCTAATGATACCTCATGTAATCTAACCCAACCCAATTCAATTCAATTCAGTCCAATCCCCTTAGGTGGCATTAGGGTGTTTAATCCAAAGGTGTGATAAGCTAGGGGGCTAATCTTTGCATAACCCCATTTAGTATATGTTAACTATATCAGGTGTTTGTTGTTGCAGGAGGGTGACAACATGAGTGAGGTAGGTACTGTAGTGTTCAAGTAGTAGTGATGCATTGTGTTAGTAAGTACGTGATCTTCTTTTGTTTTATTTTTAAAGTTATGGTTGTGAGAAAGGGAGAGACTTAAGGCATTTATTGTAAGGCGTTTTAAGATGCACGGAATAGCTAACGTGTCAGCTTTCCCAGACTGTCATTAAAAAATACGACATTATACCGCGTTTTGGGAATACAGTAACTTGTACAACACAGTCTTCAGAATACATTAAAATTAAGAGAACTGTTATTTGGACACAATACGGAATGAAGTAGTGAAGAAAATATATACAAAATTCTGGAAAGACAAAAAAGAAAAAATGTCAGTCAACAATAAATAAGAATAACACAAAAAATCAGGCCCACTGTAAAGGACTCAGAAACCACAAGAAACAACCAGAGAGCAGCTCTGATCTACGCTTCTTCTCTCGAGGCTGTGCTCACATACTTGTGCACGTAATACGACGAATTTCAGGTCTGTTAAAGTCTTTTTTTTACACTTACAGAACTGTTATCAACTTGTTCACCCTTATTTAAAGTATCTTATGAAGATTGATATTAAACTTTTAACCGTAATTGAGTAATTATCAATATTGTTACACCAAAGTCACCAACGGCTAATGAAATCAGACAGCGCCCACGTAAGAAGGGCGGAGCCTAAACAGGTTTCAACTAGGCTCAATCCTTTTCAATTCTTTCATGCTTTAATATACTACCATATATAGAATTATTTTTATTATTATATCACAGTTTTTTATTGCCTTACATGCCTCCAACTCTTCAATACAGTGTTAATCAAAATATTCTCCATAAGCGGCCATGATCCGTGTATTTTCAGTGGGAGAAATCACTGATTGGTTGTTAGCTGTTTGGGCCGCATAAGGCTAATGCCTGATCGTGGTGTTAGCTTTTCCCTCTGAACGTGTCATGCGCACAAGTCAAAAACAGCTTCTGCGCATAAAGAATAGCTAACGAGTTAGCTAATCCGTGCATCGAAAACGCCTTTAGTGTGTGTTTGCTTGAGACTGTGTGTGTGTGTGTTGTTTTTGTCTCCTAACTGGTAATAATTAAAGGGATCTTGATAAGGTAAAGTCTAACTGGGTTGTGATGATATTAATTATAAATTCTGACCTACCTTAATATTTGTGTTTTAGCTAAAGTCAACCAAGGGTGGAGGTTTATGGTGATTACAGGGCATAAAGGCATGTTAAGAATTTCATTACTAACGACACAAGAGTAAAGAACAACCCTGAAATTTGAAGGCAACTGGAAAAATACACAAGTGAATGGTGGTAGATGAGGAGAGTCGAGTGTTGGTGAAAAGTGATGAAATATGCCATCCACAATATAGTTAGATTTTCCTTACAACCATCCAGGAAGGTGTGCTGATACAGTGTAATGATCTTTCCAGATTGACAGTTCTTCATGTTCAGACAGTTCGGACACTTCTGACAGTTCCGAGACAGAAGCAACGATCGAGGATATATTCGGAGTTAAACCATCGTTGGAGGCACAGCGCAACCATCCGCCGGACCTGGAAACAGACTCTGGCATTGTGGACGTTTGCTTTCACCCGAACATCGAACTGCTCTCTGTTGCAACCATGGACGGAGAGGTTATGATGTGAGTATTGTGTCTGTGTGTGTGTTTCCTTACTATTGAAGGTTTGAAGGAGCATATTACACTGAGGTTGTTCATCTGTAAACGGAGTCCATTTCCAGATACAGTATAATACTTTCTGGTAAAAGTCCTATTTCTCATTTATCATTACTCACATCCCAATTGTGTTGGCCTTATCACTTCAATGTTTCTCATCTGTGTCCAGTTACTGGCTTCTCAACGGGATGTCTTTTCCGTAGATATCGATACAGTCGGGATAGTGTCGAAGAGGTAACGCGATTCTCACATCACAAGAAGCCCTGTCGAACTGTTTGTTACAATGGAGACGGCACCCTTCTCTACACTGTTAGTAAGGACAAGTCACTGGCTGTCATCGACACCCAAAACTCAGCAGTCAAAGAACACATAAAAGATGCCCACGAGTCGCCTATATTCAGCTTCCTTCCCATCGATGAAAACTTATGTGCCACGGGCGATGATGACGGAACAGTCAAGATCTGGGACTTGAGAAAGAAGAATTCAATCTTCGACTTCAGGTGTGGTGAACAAGCCGTGTCATCTCTTATTACAGATGAGAGTAAAAAGATTCTAGTTGCTGCAGTTAATGATGGATCAATTGCTGGATTCAATATCAGGGGAAAGCAGTTGGAGACACAGGTATGTTAGTTTTGTCCACCAGTATTATCTTCACATAGGGAATTAAGAGGTCTATGGCAGGGTGTATTGTAATTTCTAGCTTTACACTAAGGTAGGCTGCTCATTAGAGTTAAGTACAGCTTCAGTCTGGATGAGTAAAAACAAGTACAGCATTGCTAGACAAGTGTAATTTATAAACTCGTGTCCTGCGCTAGGTAACTTGGTCTTCCAGATTCTCTTGTGCTCATGTCAGATTTTCTCGGCAGTCAGAATTCTACGGAAGTGAGATGACGTCCCTCGCCTTGGTGCGGAATGACACACGTTTGGTCGTGGGGTCTGGAGAGGGAACACTCTTCATCTTCAAATGGGGAGAATTTGGCTTCCACATTGACCGTTTTGCTGGTCATCCAGACTATATCCACTGTATTATCCCCATCACTGATCGTATGATGCTGACAGGATGTGAAGATGGCAATATCAGGTAATTTATGGTGTGTGTGTGTGTTTGCCTGCGTGAGTTCTTGCATGTAACCTCAAGAATATTAATCAAAACTGATGTAACAACAATGCATTATCCTCAGAGCCGTGCACCTCTATGCTCATCGCTTCGTGGGGGTAGTTGGGCAACACAATGACTTTGGAGTGGAGAACATGTCAGTGTCCAGTGACGGCTCAATCCTGGCATCATGTTCCATGGATGAAGTTGTGCGCTTTTGGAACATCGAATATCTTTATAACACCGAAGTAGATGATCGCAAGAAGGTATGTGTAATACTGTACTGAAGAACCTCTTAGTTGTCCTCCTCAAGTGTTCTTAATATTTGAAGGTTTTTGGGGGGACTAACAGGCTATATGCCAAGTTGTATTAGTCAATTAACCACAACTTTTTTGTGTCAAGGAAGTGAGATTCTTCAAAAGTTGATGAAATGAGACAATTTTGAAGTTTTGTGTTGTTTTGCCACAAGTCAGAAGGAACTGTGGGGGAATAAAACTCTTGACAAGTGGAAATCTCTTTAGAAAGAATGCTTTAGTAATGCTCACTGACCCACACTCATAGTGTAATTTTGCATAAAGTAACCCAGTGTCCTTGACCTTTGTCCCTTTGATCTCAGAAATATAGTTCAACCAGAGTGTTTCAGGATAAACTGATGCATCCTAATTAAGAATTCTCCCTTTATCCTTTCTATAAATTAACTTGCACACAATGAAACAAGCAATGGTACCCTCTACTTGACCCAGCTCTGTTAGTGTGGGCATATGTATAAAATTGTCACACTTATGATTTTTGTTTTACGTAATATCAACCACTCTGGTAAGTACTGTACATAGAGTTCATGGAACAAGTTGCTCCCTTAGACTTGAACTCAACACTAAAGCTGTGTGATAACATTCTTCCCACTACCTTCTTTTGTTGGATTCTTCTTCTAAATCACTTCCTAACCTTTAGTGGAAGCCTTTTTTCCTCCTGTTCTTTCCATTGTATATATTTGTAAGTTTGGTAAGACTATCCAATTCTCATATTTATATTTTCCATAAAGCTTAGAGGTATATTTGGTTTTACTTGATATATATAAGGAAAGGTTGTCTCTCATTTATTTATTTCTTCTCATTTCAGGGTAAAAAGAAACAAAATCGAGGGTTCAATCTGGAGTCTTCAAAACGACGCAACAAATTTGAATTTTTTTCAGATTTTCCTGATGTTATGGAATCAGATGATGAAGGTGGCCCAGTGGCAGGACCCAGCCATACCATGGAATGAAGAGGTGGTCCCCAACACCACCACTCACATTATTTTTTATATTTTATATCAAATGTTTCTTGTATTGACAAAATTAGTGTCACTTTATTTTATATTTATATTCTATATCTTTCTAAACTGACGTACATTTTTTTTATTTAATAATGTTGTAGTCAGATTTTTCTTTTGTATTATGTGTGTACTGGTGCTGGGCTCATAGTCAACCTGCAGGCAGATAGTATGAACACTTCCTCTGTGTTCTGTACAGTGATAACCTGCTAGATAAGGTTCCTCCAGCCTTTGTGATACAGGTGATCATGGTTCAAATTTCTAACAGTTAAATGACAAAAGTAAGTTTTTGCCATCAACAGTCTTATTTCCCCGTTTTCTTATTTTTTATTTGTGTTCTATGATGTAATGTGAATACTGTCATCAAACGTATAAAATGTTTATGTACTAATATTGTGAAAATAGATGAGAAAGTAGTACAATATTGTAAAGATAATTTTACAAAGTGAGGGTTTGGTTGTCATGGCCAGGCATGGCAGCTCACAATGTTAGTGACTGACTTCACACAGTTAATGTCTGACAAGTCCTATGACATAAATAAATTTAAAATACATTTTGTATTACTGTACAGTATAATTACAGTATACTCCAGTATAATACAGTTTATATTCTAATTATCATAAATACAGTAAAGTTCAACAACACAAGACTTCACTTCACCAGAAATCTAAATATCCAGACTCTTCCAGGACCTGTCTCTACTTTTTGGGGAAAATCAGATAATTTTGAAGTACAGCACTGTAATGTATTCTGTTTTTGTTTAAAATTACTGTAGTTGGCCATCAAATTTTTACTGAACTGTTTATATTCATTGTATTATCTTGTACCCCAGGAACATTACCCAGAAAATGCATCATTTGAAAATCCAATTTAGTCTAGTTGAGTGGAGGTTGACTATTCTGTACTAAACAATAATCCTTCCATTAGCCGGGATCTTCAATCCCTGGAACTCTTCAATAAGAGGAAAAATTTCTCCATTCTGGGCATGGGAACGAATTTCCAAGGATTGCATCATTTGTACGACTCGGGGATACATGCCGGGCACATGGTTGGTTAGGCTCAGAGTGCTCATGAGCTACAATTGGCCACTATTGTCATGTGACAGCATGGGATGGCTGATACATCTTGCAGCCCATCTCCTCATACTCTTGCATCATGACTCTCTTAGTTCATTGTTTACTGCCATTGTACAAGCTTGTTCACTCGCTCACTGCTGTTTTCATATATGATCTGTGTTGTGCAATAATGTACATTACTGTATCAGTATAATTATAATCAGTCAAGAATACTGTTAAAGCAGTGTTAGGAAATAAAAAGTGTGATGCTAACTGTCTGCTACTAGTTGGCTGTGGTTCCTGCACCAGTCGTGCAGTTTGTGCATTCTTCTTTTTGTTGACATCAGATTGTGTCAGAAGTACAGTATGGTGTACAGTAATTAGACAAATTTAAGTATCTTTTCATTTTTAAATACTGAATAGTGAATCCAGGGTAGCCATTTTTTATATTAAAATATAAAATTCTTCCATCATAGACATAATGAAGGTGTCTTTGGAAAGAATTAGCAGCACTTTATTTTTGTAAGGGTACTGTACATTGTTCTTAGTGTTGTTGATTTTAATTACTTATTCTCAACTTCTGCTAAACATACTTGTACATAGATTAACATTTAGTTATTATCTTTGGTCATACATTTAGGTCATTTATATTCAGGTTCTTGTATGGAACACATGTATATACTGTACTGTTTAAGAGATCAGTAAATTTCTATTAGTATACGGTAGACTTTAAGGTCTTCAGAAACCCAGATTTTTTGTGGAAGTTTGTGGAGTTTGTTTTATGTAAATGAATTATTATTGTGTTGAAGACTTTATATTTACCTGTAATGATAATTTTAGAAGGGATTTTCAAGTTATGGTAAACCCTGCAGTTGTTCATGAAAAAAACGAGGATTTTTGTATGAAAATTAGTATCACCAGAAGAATAGCCCCAGCTTATTTCCCTGGATTGTAATGTGCTCTCTCTCTCTCTCTCTTTTTGTTAAACATTAAATGGAGTGTAGAAGGGAGGCGGTGTGTGAGAAGAGATAGGAGATGTGAAGAAGGTGGGGGCTGTGGTGAGAGAAGGAGGGAGGATTGTGTGCCCCCTTTACTCTGAGTGGAGATGAGACAGAGAAAATATGATTACTGTAGGAATAGAGGAAACCATTTAAAAGTTGGTTAGCTACTTGTTATTCCTTTCATAACACAAATGCATTCAGGTCACATCTATACTGTGACGTTTATACTAATCTAGGTTCATTTGTTTATGTTTACTCAGTAGGTTTGTTTCACTTCATTATATTCATGGTATTCTTTTTTCTGTCAGGCTTTAACTCAATAAATCAGGGATGATTGAAAATACTCTTAACCTTTTACTTTATTAATTTCAACAAGTTAAGATTGACAAAATCACTTTAAAGCCTATAATCCTAACTAAGGGACCACATTCTCACGGTATAACATTGAATGAGGGATGATCCACCAAGCACAGACACTACATCCTTACTGTCCTGCTTCCAGTATCAGACACCACAGGTTCAGCCAATCAAATCACAGTGCCCATGATATTACATCTATAGGTCCCTGCTATTGGCCACGGCCCCTACACATAGCACTCTCACTCCCTACACTGTCTTGATAAAACACCATAATGCAATCTAGGGGGAGGGGGGGGGGTCAGGCCAAGTTAGGTTATATTAAGTTAAAATAAGCTTATGATACGTTAGAATGGGTTAGCATAAGTTAGGCTTGATTAGATTACATTAGGATTGGTTATGTTAGAATAGGTTAAGCTAGAGTAGTTAGGTTGATTAATCTTAAGGTTGAATAAGCTGGGTGTCCTCATCTAAAGGTGATCCCCCAAAATATCATCAATAAAGGGGATTTTGGAAACACTTGTGAAAACATGTCTAAAAAAAACAATGACCAACTTCTCTGTCCTGTGTGTTATGAGTACAATAAAAGAATCCATGTCTAGGGAAAGATATAATTTTTGAGTTGTCTTTTTCAGTTGTTGAAAGATGGCCTTAGGCTGTGTGTGTGTGGCATCTGTGAACAAACCTAGGAAAGATAATTGCCTAGCCTAACCTATCCTATCCCAACCCAAGCCAATCTCGAGCTTTCTTTGATTTGGCCCGGTTTCAAGCCTGGAGCAAACGGAGTATCTTAGTATGCAGGTCTGATCTTCATCTCGGTAGTCTTGAGGGAATAGTGATAGCCACGGAAAGGTTCCCAGTTGACACCATCAGCAAAAGAAGTGTGGTTGCCTCTGTGATACTGGCCATTCAGGTTTGAATGATGACATGATTTGTACCACCAAGCACCTTTGAAACTGAAAGTAAAATTTTTTAGGATAACAATTCTCTTCCTCTATCTCATTTAATTGCACCACATGAGTGTGATTATATTAATGAATGTCATACAAAGAAATTATCATCATCGTTTCTCATGGACATTTTCTGCACTTTTCGTGGGTAAGCCATGATTTCCTGATGGCAGCTCCTAGGTGCAGTCTCTTACATCTTGTCATTTGTTTCTTGACTGTGATGTTATTTTTCATGACGTCTCCCTATGTCATTCTTGGCCTACCCCTGGCTGTCCTCCCGCCACATTCGAACTTTTGCATATCTTGTCCCAGGTGGTTACTTCCATTCTCTCCACATGCCCAAACCCTCTCAAATCACCTCCATGTAAACCAATACTCTCAACACCCAGCTGCCGTCTTAGTTATGTACGGGGATTTCCTATTTTCAATATCACGTTACATATTCAATCCATCTCACCATTGTCATTTGACTAGTTGAAGCCTATGTCTTCCTCTGTAACTGATCATGACTCGCCTTCGTACACCATTACATACCTCGTACTGGGTGCAAACAACTTGCCTTTCAAGCGAAGAGAAGGTCCTCTCGCTTTCAATAAAGGCAACTGCTTCATTTTACCTTTATTGTTGGTAAGAAATTTATAGGGTAAAAGGCTGGTAGTGTTATCAAAGAGGGGAAGGGGTACAGCATGTCAGTACAGTATTAGGTTAATATATGGAAGTGATAGAAATGTCGAGTAGATTGCAGGGTAGTGTGGTCATTTTGAGAGAGAGGAGTGAAAGGTGGCAAAAAGAGTTAAATTTTTACCACATGTTTGTACCATCTCACTATACCAATGCTTGTATCATCTCACTATACTTACTCATACATCTCACCACATGCTTGTATCATCTCACTATACTTCCTCATACATCTCACTGCACATGCTTCACTCTTGTCATTATTAATCTTATTCCCATTCTTTTGTTTTATGTTATTATTAATTTTTTGTATACTTCCGCAGTTTTTAATTTCACATCCTATACAATAACTCCTTCATGCAGACTTCTTGTACATTTCACACTTAACTTTTTCCCATACACTTACACCTTGGAGTATCTCTGATCTTAGCTGCAATACAAGTACTCTATTTTCAGTATTAACATTTCCAATGCCTTAAATATTAAACATAGATGAATAACATTTTCTTATTTTACCAAGCTATAGCTTCTAGTATCTTCTCCCATTCACTTTACATTTTAACTCGCATGAAATAAATTTAATTTTGCAGATCTTAAAATGTCCTTACCTTACAGCACAGTTACGATTGTCATCAATATCGACATCATAGTCCTTGGTGGTAAACATGTTGCCGTTGGTGTCGCTGAATCCATCTCCAGCATCACCAGTGTAGCCATTGACTTCTACTTTATAAGAGGAACGTTTGTCATGAACATAGAAGAATTGATACTGAGCCCAGCGTGTGTTATTGTTAAAGTCTGTGAGGTCAAAGCGTATTTGGTTGAACTTCTGGTATGTAAGAAAGTGGATGAGGTCGAGCCCCGCCCAAAACTCGCCAGAGAGGTGACCAAAGCCTAGTAAGTACTCCATCCAGGTGCGGTAGAAATCTTCTCTTGGGACTAAATCTTCTCGACGTTGAATGACCGTCCAGCCACCTCCGTCTGTGGTCATATCACAGTAGACTTGAACAAGAAAGGTGGGGCATAAATAATATGGATAAATGTCATACACTCCACTAGTTTTAAAGCCAAGTTTTCTCCATTCCAGGCAGTTGTTGTTTTTTATACCAAGTCTTGAAAACATCATTTTAGCGTGGTCAGTGTCATCAGTTGGGTTTTGAGCTTCTTTATAATTTCTGTGCAACAGGGTAGCACCTGCAGTTGAGTTATCAGCCACCACCATCACTGATGCACTACAGATGCCCACTACCATCATCACCCACACTGACTTCTCCATTATCACTTGACAAATCTAGAATATATAGAATGTGCATATTAAATTTCTTGTCATCTACTAATTTTCACCTTAAGCTATACAATACATCGAATTAATAGATCTTTTTAAGTTGTATGTACGGTACATATTATTCTTAGGTATAATCATCACATTTACTCAAATTAGATCAATCTGCAAAACAACTTTACATGGTGTTTGGTATATTACTATCCTGACTTCAATACAGGAGGTCCCTGGGTTACTAACAGGCTGTTCTTAAGTAGGGTTTGTTTGGAAGTCGGATCACATACTATGTGCATCCCGTACTTACAGAACAATGTTTAAAATCCCACTATATCATAGCTTAATTCCTTATATACATCTAAAATCACCTAATTTAAGACAACAAAATGGCAAAATACAATGAATAAAAAGTAAAAAAAATAAAGTCATCAGGTAAATAAAATACCGTAAATTTAAAATTTAACCCCGTTTGCATGAGTGGGTGTTCGTAAGTCAGGGACTGTTTACAGGATTCCCAGCTCATTTCACCCTGGAAATTAGGATATAATTTAACATTGAGTGAACTATCCTCTTATAGTCTTACAATCGTTACTACAACCACGGGAGACAACGACCACATATTCCGTTTGTGTGTTTCCTTACATCTTGCCACTAGGTTATAAACTTTGCCACTGCGAGTGTTTCTGAGGTGACTATCATGACAATCACACTACATGTCAACCAGAAGTGACTTACCATGAGCGCTGGTATGTCTGGCTTTGAAATGGCATCAATGTGTCGTGTGTGCTGCTTTACACCACTGTGCTCAGTGCCACTGTCCCCTGATGTCGGTAAGTGCACCCCCGCCCTCTCACTTATCTCTCCCGGCCAACTGTTCCAGGAACATCTTCCTCCCACACAACACTCCCCCCACACCCACCCTCCTCAAACCCACACCCCCCACACCTTCCTCAAGCCCCACCCCCAACACACACACCCCCACACCTTCCTCTGAACACACACCCCACCTTCTCTAGCACACACCCCACACCCCCCACCTTCCTCTGACACACACACACCTTCCCTCAGAAACACACACCCCCCACCTTCCTCTGAACACACACCCCTTACACCTTCCTCCTGAACACTCACACCTTCCTCTGAGCACACACACCCACACCTATCTGAACACACCCCCACACCCATCTCAGAACCTCACACCCCCCACACATATTCGCTCTAGACACACTCCCTCATTCATCTCAACCACCCACACCACAACACTATCAGACACACACACCCCACACATTCATCAGAACACACACACCCCCACACCTTCCTCCATCACCCCACCACACACATCCCCACACCTTCCTCTGAACACTCACACCCCCACACATTCCTCTGACCACCACACACCTTCTCTGAAACACACACACACCCACCTCTGAACACTCCACACACCCCACCTTCCTCTGAGACACACCACCCCTTCTCTGAACACTCCCACACACCCCACATTCATCTCCATTCCCTCTAGCACACACACACCCCACACACCTTTCCTCTGAAACACACACACCCCACCTTCCTCTGGCCTCACCCCCACACACTCTGAGCACACACACCTCTGAGCTCGCACACACCACCACACCTTCATCTAGTTACCTTCACTCTCAGCCTTCCTCACCTGCTCTGCACACACACACACCCCCCACACCTTCACTCTAGACACACACACCTTCATCTGAACATTCCTCTAGACACACACACACCCCCACACCTTCATCTCAGACACACACACACACACACACTTATTCATCTCAGACCATCTGCCCCCACATTCATCTGAACACACAGCCACACATTCCTCTGATAACCCACATTTCATCCTAGACACACCCCACACATTCACTCTAGACACACACACCCCCACACCTTCTCTGAGCCACACCCCCACATATTCCTCTGAGCACACCCCCACCTTCCTCTGTTTACCCCCACATTCCTCTGAGCACACACCCCACACCTTCCTCTAGACACACACACCCACACACCTTCACCTAGCCATCTTACACACCCACACCTTCCTCTGAGCACACACCCCACCTTCCTCACTCTGAGCACACACACCCCCACACCTTCCTCTGAACACACACCCCCCACACACCCCCACACCTTCCTCTGACACACACACCCCCACACCTTCACTCTGAGCACACACACCCCACCTTCCTCTGAGCACACAGACCATCTAGACACACACACCCCCACACCCCAACATCTCAGACACACTTCATCTCAGTTACCACACACCTTCATCTCAGACCCACACACCCCTTTCATCACACCTCTTTCCCCCACATTCATCTCTAGACACACCCCACATTCCTCTGAACACACACCCCCACATTCCTCTGAACCTCACCACCACACCTTCCTCTGAACACACACCCCCCACTTCCTCCTGACCACACTTCCTCCTGACACACACACTACATCTGAACACACACCCCCCCTTCATCAGACACACACCCCCACCTTCCTCTGGACACACACACCACAACTATCTGGTTGCCCCCACACCCCATCTCTAGACACACACACCCCACACATTTATCTGAACATACACACCCACACCTTCCATCTGAGACACACACACCCCCACATATTCATCTATTCTGCCCCCACACCCTTCATCTCAGACACACACCTTCCCACGCACCTATCTAGGCCACCCCCACGCATTCATCTAATTTTACACACCCCCACACATTCCTCTCAGACACACACACCCACACATTTCCTCTAGACACACACCCCACCTTCCTCTGGACACTCCCCCCACATTCTCTGAACACACCCCCACCTATTCTCCTGACACACACCCCTTCCTCCTGAGCCACACCCCCACACCTTCTCCTCTGAGCACTCCACACCCCCACCTTCATCTGGCCATCAGACACACCACACCCACCACCTTCCTCTGAGCACACACACCCTTCTCTTACACCTCCCACTCTGGATACACACCCTTCCTCTGAGCACACACACCCACACACTCTGGGCTTTTACACACACACACCTTCTCTGGACACTCTTTGCCCCACGCATTCATCTGAGCCACACACGCAGCCATCTCAGACACACCCACACCATCTCATTCATCTGCAGCTCTCTACATTCATCCTGAGACACTCCACCCCACATTATACTGACTAACACACACACATCCTCTGAACACTCACACCCCCACACCCTTTACTTAGACACACACACCCCCACCTTCCTCTAGCACACACCCCACATTCTCTAAACACACACACCCCACCTTCCTCTAGGCCTCCACACCCCCACACCTACTCTGAGCACACACCCCCCCTTCCTCTAAGCACACCCCCTTCCTCTGACACACTCACCCCCACCTTCCTCTAGCCTCCACACACCTTCCTCTGACACACACACACCCCACACATTCCTCTCAGACACTCACACCCCACATATTCCTCTGAACCCACACACATTTCATCTCTTTATATCTCAGACCCCACACCTTCATCTGGGCCTCCTTGCACATTCCTCTGGACACTCCCACATTCCTCTGGACAACTCACACCCCACACCTTCTTATTAACCTTCACTCTAACACACACACCACCTTCCTCTGAACACACACCCCCACCTTCCTCTGAACACCCCCACACCCCCTTCCTCTGACACTCCCACCCCACACTCTCCTAGGCACTCACACCCACCTTCCTCTGAACACACACCCCACACCTTCCTCTGACACACACCTCCACTGTTACTTCCCTGAACACACACCCCCACCTTCATCAGACACACACACCCCACACATTCACTCAGAGCACACACACCTACTATCTCTGGACACACACACACCACACACCTTCTCCTGAGCTTGCCCACACCCCCCACACATTCCTCTGAACACACACCATCACATCTTCATTGCACCCACACATTCCTCAACACCTCCTCTACACACACATCCTTCCTCTGACACACACACCCCACCTTCCTCTGGCCACACGCATTCCTCTGTCCCACCCCCACACCTTCCTCTGAGCACACACACCCCCCACCTTCCTCTGAGCACACACCCCACACCTTCCTCTGAAACACCCACACCTTCCTCTGGCACACACCCCACCTTCACTCTGACACACCCCCACCTTCATCTGAGCACTCACACCTTCCTCTAGTTGCCCACACACATCCTCTGACACTCACACCCCCACACCTTCCTCTGAGCACACACCCCCACACCTTCCTCTGAGCACACACACCTTCACTCAGACACACACCCCCCACACACCTTCATCTGAGCACTCACCACATTCCTCTGAGCACACACCCCCTTCATCTCGCTCACCCATCTCAGACGCACCCCCACGCATTCATCTAACGCTTACCTTATTCATCTGAACACACCCACCACACCTTCCTCTGAACACACCCCACACCTTCATCTCTGGCCCACACCCACCACACCTTCCTCTGAGCACACCCACGCAACTTCATCGGCATCACACCCACCCACACCTTCATCTGAGACACACCCCCACACCTTCATCTGGGCACACACCCCACACTTCTCTGAACACACACACCCCACACCTTCCTCTGAACACACACCACCACACCTTCCTCTGAGCACACACACCCCCACACCTTCTCTGAGCACACACACACCTTCACTCTGAGCACACATCCTTCCTCTGAGACACACACCCCATTCATCTAGACACACACACCCCACACCTTCATCACACACACACATTATCTAGAACTCCCCCCATCTAGACACACACATAAATATCTAACACCCTTCATCTCAGACACACCACCACACATTCACTCCACACCCCCCCCACCTTCCTCCTGAACACCCTTCCTCTGAACACACACCTTCCTCTGAACACACACCCCCATTCCTCCTGACACACACCCCCGCCTTCCTCTGAGCACACACCTTCACTCTGAGCACACACCCCCTTCCTCTGAACACACACCTCCTCTGTTACACACCCCCACCTTCACTCTGAACACACATTCCTCTGGTACACACACCCCCACACACCTTCCTCTGAACACTCACACACCTTCCTCTGAACACACACCCCTTCCTCTGAACCTCACCCCACACCTTCCTCCTGAGACACACGCCCCATCTGGACCTCCCCCCACACCCTTCATCTGAGACACACACCCCCACACACTGCTTCCCCATCGTTGCACACTTGCACATTCCTCCTGGACACACACCCCCCACATTCCTCTGTTTTACCTTCATATCCTAGACCTCCACACCCCACACCTTCCTCTGAGCCCACTCCACACCCCCACACCTTCCTCTGAACACACACTTACATCTGAACACTCCCCCCACACACATTATATAGACACACACCCCTACACCTTCCTCTAGACACACCCCACACCCATTCACTCCTTACACACACACCCCACACCTTCCTCTGGGCTTCCCCTTCCTCTGACACACACACACACCTTCCTCTGAGCCTCCCCACACCCCCACCTTTATCTGAGCACACACCCCCTTCCTCCTCTAGACACTCCCCCCACACCTTTATCCTAGTTTTACATCTAGACACACCCATCTCAGTCCTTTTTCCACATTTCATCTCGCCTTCACACATTAGTGTCCTGTAGTGCCTTGATATAAAACGTATGTCATTTATGGTTATTTGGCTTCATGTTGGCTTCCACATATGTTATTAAGCTTATTGTGTTTATATATATTGTATACAAAGCATGTAATACATGTCTGTTGACCTGATATGTAGCCTGTGTGTCCCCTTGTGTCAACACCATCATCACATGTGTATGCACTCGTCCCACACCACCAGCCTCTCCCCACACTGTGTCTCAGCACAAGCCCACCCCTACTTGTGTCACGTCCCTAGCCCTCCTGTATAAACATACTTCAGTCTGCCTGGAAATTAATACCCTGTCATTTTGCTTATTTAGATAGCCAGTGCTAAAATTAACCTATTCTTTAACAGTACTTCATTAATCCACCTCTAAATGCTGTTTGGTAAGTATAAATACATCATTATGTCTTTGTCCTCAAATACCTCAAAACTTATTTTGTTTCAATACTTTGCATGTTTTATCACAATGTCCATTTCTGTAAGTAAACATTATAAATCTTCACGTGACATAAATAAAAATAAACACATTTTTCCTCCTCCCCTCCCCTCTCCCCTCCCTCCCCCTCCCTCTCCCCCTACCTCTCTGTCCTAGTATCATGTGTGTGTGTGTGTGTTTGTGTGTGTGCTTTATGTCACACTGTTCATGTTAGTGTCATGCACGAGTACTGCCAGCCTTTTAGTCTTGATATCTGTAAATCTGACTATATTAAAACTATATAAACCTGTAACTAACCTACATTAATCTATAGTAGTCTCCCCATCTTTCTAGTAAATAAACATTTGTTTATATTGTATATTACATCTTATTGTTTGCTTCTAGTAGTGTGTCTTAGTAAACTTGTTGTTTAACATATGTCATGTTGTCTGTTTCTCTCTGATAAAAAAATCACATATTTCCATTATCTTTATTAGTGTAAAATATAACATTTTCTGTTTTGTGTGTGTGTGTGTGTGTGTGTGTGTTTCAGAAATATGTTTAACTCATTTTGGTAAAATCAGTGGACTAGTTCTC
>NW_024720773.1:7409683-7436463 GCF_018991925.1 Homarus americanus | reverse complement strand
GCTACGTATTGCCTCCCCTGACACTCATCTACCTCCCCACACTCATCTACACCTCAAAGCACCCATCTGCCTCCCCCACACTCATCTACCTCCCACACACCTATCCACCTTCCCACCCATCTACCCCCACACCCCCACCTCCCACACCTCCTGCCACCTCCCTTACACCAATCTGCCTCCCACACACTCATCTACCGCCCTTACACCACACCCCCAACACCACACCCCCACACTCACTTCCACCTCCCATACACCCATCTACCTTCCTCACACTCATCTACCTCCCATACACCATCTACCTCCTCTACACTCATGTACCTCCCTTACACTCATGATACCTCCCTTTACACTTTTGTACCTCTTTACACCCTACCTTCTCTTACACTCATCACTCCTACCATGCACATAGGAATAAAGAAAGGAATATATAAGAAATTAAAGGGAGGGAGGAGCAGCTCTGAAACAGTATGAAACTATCTAGGAATGTTAAGAAAAGCAGCAAAAGAGAGACTATGAAATCAAAATAGCAAGAGAATCTACAAGGAATCCCAAGGGTTTTTTCCAGGTATATAGACAAAGGTCAAGGACAAAGTTGGGCCTTTGAAGTCAGGGAGGAGAATTGATAAAAGGCAGTGAAGAAATAAGCAAAGCATTGAACAGCTACTTTCTATCAGTTTTCGCAGAAGAAATTTACATGAAACTCCGAGGTGGAACTGATATTTAAGGGAAAGGAAGAAGAGAAATTAAAGAATATCACTATCAGAAAAGAGGATGTTCTTAAGAAGATAAATATACTAAAGAATACAAAACCCCAGGCCGGAGACGAAATTTTTCCTCGAGTCTTTAAAGAGTGTAGGGAATAGATAGCGGACCTCGTAAACTTATTATTTACAAAATCAATAGACACTGGAGTTGTGCCAGAGTTGTGAAACAGGCAAATGTAGTACTCATATTCAAAAAGGGAGACAGAGCATCAGCATCAATTACCGGCCGATCAGTTTGACGTCAGTAGTGGGGAAATTTTGAATCAATTATAAGCAGATAGCATCCGATCGCATCTAGAGAAAAGCAAATTAATCTACGACTCTCAACATGGGTTTACAAAAGGAAAATCTTGTCTAACAAATGTGCTAACGTTTTTAGAAAGTCTTCGAGGTAGTAGATAATGACGAAAATTACATGTTATTTACTTAGACTTGCAAAGACATTTGACAGAGTACCACATCAGAGGCTTCTGAGAAAAATTAAGGCTCATGGTATCGAGGGGAAAGTTTTAAATTGATAAAATCATGGCTCACCGATAGAACGCAGAGGTCAGCGTAGATGGTAGCACCTGAGTGGGGCCGTGTAACCAGTGGGGTCCCCAGGGGTCAGTACTAGCCCACCTTGTTCATAATCTACATAAACGATTTAGATACTGGGATCAGCAGGACATAAGCA
The DNA here is from genome assembly GCF_018991925.1 of Homarus americanus. Lineage (NCBI taxonomy): Eukaryota > Metazoa > Arthropoda > Malacostraca > Decapoda > Nephropidae > Homarus > Homarus americanus. Next base: position 7,435,023 of record NW_024720773.1, on the reverse strand, counting down.
AGTTTATGGATGACACTAAAATAGGGCGGCAAATTAATTCAGGCATGCAAATGCATTACAGAGTGATCTAAATAAACTGCAGGGTGGTCTGAAAATGGCAAATGAAATTCAACACCAGCAAGTGCAGCGTACTTAATATTAGAAGAACAAATACTTATAATGTATACAGCCTTAACAACATCAACCTAGAGAAGTCGACTTGTGAAAGAGACCTAGGGTACTTGTAAGCCCGGACCTACGGCCTAGAAAACAGTCGTTAATGTTCGAAATAAGGCAAACAGAGTATTGAGTTTATATCTAGAAGTGTGTAAGTAACAAGAGTAGAGCGTCTTATTGCAACTATATCTGTGCCAGTCAGGCCGCACCTCGATTATGCGGTTCAGTCTCTGGTGCCCTTATTATAGAATGGATATAAATTACTAGAGCGGTGCAGCGAAGAATGACAAAAATGATTCCGGGACTTAGAAACCTTCCATATAGGATAGGTTAAAAGAAACTTAACTTGTATTCCTAAAAAGGTAAGAGTGCGGGGAGATATCGATAGAAGCTATTTAAGGGTGAAAAGAACTCAAAGGGATACAGATGCTCTTATAATATCGGAGCAGGATAGGACTCCGGAGATCACACCCCCACACCTTCCTCTAGACACTCACACCCCCACACCTTCCTCTAGACACACACACCCCACACACCTTCCTCAGACACACACACCCCACACCTTCCTCTAGACACTCACACCCCCCACACCTTCCTCTAGACACACACACCCCCACACCTTCCTCTAGACACACACACCCCACACCTTTCCTAGACACACACCCCCACACCTCTCCTAGACACTCACACCACCACACCTTCCTCTAAACACACACACCCCCACACCTTCCTCTAGACACACACCCCCACACACCTTCCTCTAGACACACCACCCCCACACCTTCCTAGACACACACACCCCCACACCTTCCTCTAGACACACACACCCCACACCTTCCTCTAGACACTCCACACCCCCACACCTTCCTCTAGACACACACACACACCACCACACCTTCCTCTAGACACACACACCCCCCACACCTTCCTCTAGACACTCACACCCCCACACCTTCCTCTCTAGACACACACACACCCCCACACCTCCTCCTCTAGACACACCCCCACACCTTCCTCTGAACACACACCCCCACACCTTCCTCTAGACACACACCCCCACACCTTCCCTCTAGACACACACCCCCACACCTTCCTCTAGACACACACCCCCCACACCTTCCCTCTAGACACACACACCCCCACACCTTCCCAGACACACACACCCCACACCTTCCTCTAGACACACACCCCCACACCTTCTAGACACACACACCCCACACCTTCCTCTAGACACACACACCCCCACACCTTCCTCTAGACACTCACACCCCCACACCTTCCCTGGACACACACACACCCCACACCTTCCTTCTCTAGGACACCACCACCACACCTTCCTCTAGCACACACACACCCCACACCTTCCTCTAGACACACACACCCCCACACCTTCCTCTCTGTACACCACACCCCACACCTTCCTCTCTGACACACACACCCCCACACCTTCCCTAGACACACACACCCCACACCTTCCCAGACACACACACCCCCACACCTTCCCCAGACACACCCCCCACACCTTCCTCTAGACACACACACACCCCCACACCTTCCCTGACACCACACCACCACACCTTCCTCTAGACACACACCCCCACACCTTCCTAGACACTACCACACCCCCCACACCTTCCTTCTAGACACACACACACCCCACACCTTCCCACACCCCCACACCTTCCTCTGGACACACACACACCCCACACCTTCCTCTAGACACACACACACCACCACACCTTCTCTAGACACACACACCCCCACACCTTCCCTTCTAGACACACACACCCCCACACCTTCCTCTAGACACACACACCCCACACCTTCCTCAGAGCACACACCCCCACACCTTCCTCTAGACACACACACCCCACACCTTCCCTTCTGACATACACACCCCCCACACCTTCCTAGACACACACCACACCCCCACACCTTCCTCTAGACACACACACCCCCACCTTCCTAGACACACACACCCCCACACCTTCATTCTAGACACACACACCCCCACACCTTCCTCTAGACACTCACACCCCCCACCTCTAGACACCACACACACACCCCCACACCTTCCTCTAGACACCACACCCCCCCACACCTTCCTCTAGACACTCACACCCCCACACCTTCCCCCTGACACCACACCCCCACACCTTCCCTCTAGCACACCCCCACACCTTCCTCTAGGACACACACACCACCACACCTTCCCTAGGAACACACACACCCCCACACCTTCTCTAGACACACACACACCCCCACACCTTCCTCTAGACACACACACCACACCTTTCCTAGACACACACACCCCCACACCTTCCTATGCACACACACCCCACACCTTCCCTCTAGACACTCACACCCCCCACACCTTCCTCTAGACACCACACCCCCCCACACCTTCCTTCTAGACACACCCCCCACACCTTCCTCTAGACACACACACCACACCTTCCTCTAGACACTCACACCCCCACACCTTCCTAGACCTCACACACCCCCACACACCTTCCTAGACACACACACCCCCACACCTTCCTCTGCACTCACACCACACACCTTCCTCTAGACACCACACCCCCCCACACCTTCCTCTAGAACACACACACCCCCACACCTTCCTAGACACACACACACACCCCCCACACCTTCCTAGACACACACACACCCCCACACACCTTCCTAGACACACACACCCCCACACCTTCCCTCTAGACACTACACCCCCCACACCTTCCCTCTAGACACACACACCCCCCACACCTTCCCTCTAGACACACTCACCCCCACACCTTCCTCTAGACACACACACCCCACACCTTCCCCTGACACCTCACACCCCCCACACCTTCCTAGACACACACACCCCCACACCTTCCTCTAGACACACACACACCCCACACCTTCCTCTAGACACACACCCCCCACACCTTCTAGACACTCACACCCCCACACCTTCCTCTAGACACACACACCCCCCACACCTTCCTCTAGACACACACACCCCACACCTTCCTCTAGACACACACACACCCCCACACCTTCCTCTAGACACTCACACCCCCACACCTTCCTCTAGACACACAACACCCCCACACCTTCCCTCTAGACACACACACCCCCACACCTCTTCCTCTCTAGACACACACACCCCCACACCTTCCTCTAGACACACACACCCCCACACCTTCCTCTGAGACACTCACACCCCCACACCTTCTAGACACTCACACCCCACACACCTTCCCTCAGGACACACACACACCCCCACACCTTCCTCTAGACACACACCCCCACACCTTCCTCTGAGACACACACACCCCCCCACACCTTCCTCTGGACACACACCCCCACACCTTCCTCTAGACACACACACCCACACCTTCCTCTAGACACACACACCCCCACACCTTCCTCTAGACACACACACACCCCACACCTTCCTCTAGACACTCACACCCCCACACCTTCCTCTAGACACACACACCCCCACCTTCCTCTAGACACACACACCCCCACACCTTCCTTGAGACACACACACCCACACCTTCCTAGACACACACACACCCACACCTCTAGACACACACACCCCCACACCTTCCTCCTCTAGACACACACACCCCCACACCTTCCTCTAGACACACACACCCCCACACATTCCTTCTAGACACACCCCACACCTTCCTCTAGACACACACACCCCCCACACCTTCCATCTAGACACACACCCCACACACCTTCCTCTAGACACACACACCCCCACACCTTCCCTCTAGACACACCCCACACCTTCCTCTAGACACACACCCCCCACACCCTTCCTCTAGACACTCACACCCCCACACCTTCCTCTAGACACACACCCCCACACCTTCCTCTAGACACTCACACCCACCACACCTTCCTCTAGACACACACCCCCACACCTTCCTCTAGACACACACACCCCCCACACCTTCCTCTAGACAACACCCCACACCTTCCCTCTAGACACTCACACACCACCACACCTTCCTCTAGACACACACCCCCACACCTTCCTCCTAGACACTCACACCCACCACACCTTCCTCTAGACACACACCCCCACACACCTTCCTCTAGACACCCACACACCCACACCTTCCTCTAGACACACACACCCACCACACCTTCCTCAGACACACACCCCCACACCTTCCTCTAGACACTCACACCCACCACACCTTCCTAGACACACACACCCCCACACCTTCCTCTAGACACTCACACCCACCACACCTTCCTCTAGCACACACCTCCACACCTTCCCTAGCACACACACCCTCCCCACACCTTCCCTCAGACACACACACCCCCACACCCTTCCTAGAACACACACACCACCACACCTTCCTAGACACACACACTTCTACACCTTCTCTAGACACACACACCCCACACCTTCCTCTAGACACACACACCCCACACCTTCCTCTAGACACACACCCCTCACACCTTCCTTCTGAGCACACACACCCCACACCTTTCCCTCTAGACACACACACCCCCACACCTTCCTCTAGGACACACACCCCCACACCTCCTCGGCCACACCATACCCCACACCTTCTAGACACACACACCCCCACACCTTCCTCTAGACACTCACACCCCCACACCTTCCTTCTAGACACACACACACACACCCCACACCTTCCTCTAGACACCACACACCCCCACACCTTCCTTGAACACACACCCCACACCTTCCTCTAGACACACACACCCCCACACCTTCCTCTAGACACACACACCCCCACACCTTCCTCTAGACACACACACCCCCACACCTTCCTCTAGACACACACCCCCACACCTTCCTCTAGACACACACACCCCCCACACCTTCCTCTAGACACACACACCCCACACCTTCCTAGACACACACCCCCACACTTCCTCTAGACACACACACCCCCACACCTTCCCTCTAGACACTCCTCCACACCCCCACACCTTCCTCTAGGACACACACACCCCCACACCTTCCCTCTAGACACTCACACCCCCACACCTTCCTCTAGACACACACACCTCACACCTTCCTCTAGACACTCACACCCCCACACCTTCCCTCTAGACACACACCCCCACACCTTCCTAGACACACACACCCCCACACCTTCCTCTAGACACACACACACCCCCACACCTTCCTCTAGACACACACACCCCCACACCTTTCCTAGACACACACACCCCCACACCTTCCTAACACTCACCACACCCCACACCTTCCTCTAGACACTCACACCCCACACCTTCCCAGACACACACACCCCACACCTTCCCTCTGGACACTCACACCCCCACACCTTCCTCTAGGACACACACACCCCTACACCTTCCTCTAGACACACACACCCCACACCTTCCTCTAGACACACACACACACCCCCCACACCTTCCTCTAGACACACACCTCACACACCTTCCTTTCTAGACACACACACACTCTACACCTTCAAGAGACCACACACCCCACAGCACCCATCTCTCCAGACACACACACCCCCACACCTTTCTCTCTAGACACACACAACCCCACACCTTCCCTCTAGACAACTCACAACCCCCACACCTTCCCTCTTCTAAACACACACACCCCCCACACCTTCCTTCTAGAAACACACACCTCTCACACACTCTTCTCTAGACACACAAACCTCACACACCTTTCCTCTAGTCACACACACCCCCACCTTTCCTTCGTCACCCCCTTCACCCCACATTAGTGTCTATGAAAGTACATATTGGAGATGCCTTGGAGATATAAAACGTATGTAACTCATTGTAATTTATTTGGGGGAAAATTTCATGTTGCAGAACCCACATATGCAGTTGTGTAAGCCTATTGTGTAGGTTTTAGCCCCTATATAATTGTGGGTCTGGACGTCACAAAAGGCATAATACAATGTCTGTTGGCTTACGGTGACCTGAGGAGGGATACAATAGTGGCCTGTGATCCCGGGGGCAGACAATCAGAGAGCTACCATCATCACATACGAGCTGTTGTATACAGCTTCGTCCATAACACACCAGCCTCCCGCACTGTGTATCTCAGTAAACACACAAGCTGCCCACCCCACATTTCTGTCACGTCCCCTGAACCTCCAATATAAACGCCACTTCGGGTCACACCTGAAGATTAGCCACCCTGCCTATTTACCTTTAGATTAACCACTCTAACCTAATCTAAGCTAAAATTAACTTAACTCATTCTAACATACCGGTAACCTAAACTAATCCACCTCTAGGTAATGTTGGTTTACAAAGTATATAATTACATCATTGTATCTTTACACAAGCAGTCCCTCAAAAATTACCCTCGAGAACATTTTAGTTTTCAATACTTTGCATAATTTTATCACTGATATCGGGCACTACTGTAAAGTGAACGTTATATAAATCTTCACGTGACGCAAATTACGAAAAACTCGTATAATAAAGGAAAAGTAAAAAATTACAGAAAGCACGAGCGACCTCCTCCTCCTCCTCCCCCACCACCTCCTGTACTGAAGTATCGTGGGAGCCGTGACAGACAAGGTAGTGTGTATTGATTTCTATAACTTGTGGCTGGCTAGAATATTTGATAACTTTATGTCACAGGACTATTCGGCTGTTGGTGTCATGCACGAGTGAGTTACTGCCAGCCTTTAGTCTTATTGAACTTCGATATCATATATAGATCTGACCTATATTAAACTATATAAACCTGTAACTAACCTACATTAATCTATAGTAGTCTCCGCAACTCTGAACTATATTAAATGACTTGACTGTAACTCTAAACTATGGTGAACTATATTACATGTAACTGACTTGTAGCCTGAGGGGTAGTGGCATTAAATACTTAGTGAAAGAACTGACAACGACATAATATAAGAAATATAGCTGACATTCTGTTTTCTCTCACTGATAAAAGAAAATCACATCTGACAACCTATATTTGCTTCCATTTAATAACACTACTGGTTCACTTCCAGATTATTAAAGGGATATAACATTTTTTTTTTCTGGACGTGTTTTGTGTTAATGATGGTAATATTAATGAGGTGATGGCTGGGCTGAGAATATGTTTTAACTCGTTTGGTTAAGGGAGTAAAGAAATGGTGGAGCAGACGTTAAAAGTTTATTTCTATTACCAGTACTTTTTACGTGTATTCTGTACTCTATCGTTATTCATTTTTTCCTCTTCCATCATCGTCTTCCTAGAAATATACATATCTTCAAATTCACTGTCTCTTCCGATAATTAATTAAGAAATCGACATTGTATTTTCTCGTTATTGTGAAGGGGAATTAAGAACAGGGTCTGGCTAGGACAATGTAGCCCCATGATTAACTTTACCTGGCAACCATCACAGTTTTTTCAAGGTTATGTATCAATGTTATTTTATTACAATAGACAGCGTATTGACTATTTGTTACTATGTTTCAATGGTTGCGTCATAAAATGGGACAGATATGTTACAAAGGACAATGTTACCTGACTTTACAGTTTATCAGGCATATAGGACTACTTCTATAACATTAAAATGGACGAAACAAATAATTTTCCAATATTATTTTCGTGACGTGACTGATGGATGTTTATAACGCGTGAGGGATGATGGGATGATGTTTTTCTTATTTTTTTTTTCCTTTTCAACTTAACGGGGCTGATAACGAAGAGGAATGACAAGTCGATAAATCATTTAATATTCAAGGCGACATGAACCAGCTCAACCCATCTTAACATCACTGAACAACCCAAATATCGTTTCGGTATCTTCCACTCCTCTTATTTACGACAAAAATATTGGAAACAAATATATATAAATGATAGATAGATGTTCATTAAAATCGCCATACAAGTTTGCATTGAATTAACACGTATATCAATAATGCTTACAATAAATATAAATACCGTAGATAAATTCATATAATAATACAAATTTAATGTATATATTCTTTTTAATTATCTATATATTTATCGTGAAAAATATTAATAAACGATAATATGTACATTTTAGTTTAGGTTCTTGACTCAACATCTGACTAAATGGCTGAAAGAAGTGTGGTGGTTGCAGTGTGACCATCTCTTGTGACGGTGTTGTGATGTTATAGTGAACCTGATGTTAACAGTGTTGTGCCAATGAGGTAAGTAAAATGGGTGTTTATTTAACTAATGACTATTGATCACGTGAAGATTAGTCTCCTCAGCCTATTTCACCTGATGGGGTTGATATTTGATTTTGAAAGGTGGTGGTGGTGGTGGTGGGGCAGAGACAGAAAACTAACTAATTATTAACTTTTATTAAGAGAATCAATAAAAAAAAGCTATCATATAAAGGAATTTAAAAGTTAAAAGAAGAACGTAAACAGATATTTTTTTATAAATAATTCTAGGCTGAATAACTATAGGCCTGTAGAAAGTTGTTTGACGCTAGGTTGGGAAACAGGTAATCGTTAGGGAGTGTTTAATCATGTGACATACAGAGGTGTCTAAACTACAGGTGATCTATTCCAGGTGCCTATAGCTGGCGAGTAATGTTTTTTCGTGATCTTAATTATTACTGATATGTTATGGTGATTGAGTCATTTGTTATGGCAGTTGTGAGAGTGAAGTACTGTGCAGGGGTCTTGTGGGTACAGTGTGAGTGCGTGAGGTACAGGAGTTTTAACCTAACTTCCTCATCCCGTCCAACACTACCCTTCTTCCTCCTCCTACTGTCCACCACTACCCCTCCTCCCTTCCTCCGGTCTAACATCACTCCCTTCCTCCTCCTACTTCGTTAGACAGATCTGCTTATCACTACCAATTATAGCTCTATTGGTTGCCATGCGTCGTCTGAGAGAGAGAGAGAGTCGTATCAGTAAATATCTGTTAGGCTTTAAAAAAATTGACCACTCAATATATTTTAAACTGTCATGGCGGCCAATTGTCGTATTGTTCTATAATTTATCCATCACTAATATTTATCATTTATATTAAGTAAATATATTATGACTGTCATGGCGGCGTTTATCCCATTGACTATACTAACACATACGCTAACAGAGAGGGTGAAGGAGGTGTGGGTAGGGCTTATAGAGGGAGGTAGCTTATAGAGGGGAGGTGTATAGCTTATAGAGGGGAGGGGGTGGTAGCTTATAGAAGGGGGAGGTATAGCTTATAGAGGGGGGGAGGGGGTATAGCTTGAGCAGAGGGGAGGGGAGAATATAGAGGGGTGGGGAGGGGGTGGGAGATGGCAGAGGGGTGGGGAGGTGAACAGCTTATAGAGGGGTGGGGAGGGGGATAGCTTATAGAGGGTGTGGGGAGGTATAGCTTATAGAGGGGGAGGGGTAGCTTATAGAGGGGGTGGGGAGGGGTGTAGCTTATAGAGGGGGAGGGGTGTATAGCTTATAGAGGGGGTGGGGAGGTATAGAGGGGTGGGAGGGGTAGCTTATAGAGGGGGTGGGGAGGTATAGCTTACAGAGGGGGTGAGGTGTAGGCTATAGAGGGGGTGGGGAGGTGTAGGCTTATAGAGGGGTGGGGAAGGGGAGGCTTATAGAGGGGGTGGGGAGGGGGTGGTGAAGCTGAGGGGAGGGGGTGGGGAGGGGGGTGTATAGCTTATAGAGGGGGGTAGAGGGTAGCTTATAGAGGGGTGGAGGGGTATAGCTTATAGAGGGGGTGGGGAGGGGTGTGACAGCTTATAGAGGGGGGTGGGGAGGTATAGCTTATAGAGGGGGTGGGGGAGGGGTGTATAGCTTATAGAGGGGGTGAGGGGCATAGTAGCTATAGAGGGGGGTGGGAGGGGGGTGGGGAAGGGGTATAGCTTATAGAGGGGGTGGGGAGGTGTATAGCTTATAGAGGGGTGGGGGAGGGGGTATAGCTTATAGAGGGGTGGGGGGAGGGCTTATAGGGTGGGGGAGGATAGCTAACATAGAGGGGGTGAGAGAGGGGGTGTATTTAACATAGAGGGGGTGGGGGTGATTTAGCTATCGATTGCTATAATAATAACAGACAGACACATCACACTAAGTAGCATATATTATTACCGTATTATACTGTGACGAAGGTATATTGATTATGTCCGTTTGTGTGTTTGTTTGTGTGTGTGTGTGTGTGTGTGTTAGATTAGATTAGATTAGACATAGCTAGGTTAGGTTGGAAAACAATTGTAAGTGGTTGGTTAGGTTAGGGACAGATAGTTCATTAGCTTAGTTGTTGGTTAGGTCAGGTTAGGTTAGGACAGGATAGTTCAGATTAGCTTAGGTTAAGTTAGGTCAGGTTAGGTTAGGACAGGATAGTTCAGGTTAGTTAGCTTGGTTAGGGTCAGGTTAGGTGAGCAAGGATAGTTCAGGTTAGTTAGCTGGTTAGGTGTTAGGTTAGGACAGGATAGTTCAGGTTAGGTTAGCTTAGGTTAAGTTAAGTTAGGTTAGGTCATAGGTACAAGAGAGGGGAAGCAGTATACTATTGAACCCAGAGTAAGACCTTCAGATATAACCATTGATTCTTGTAGACCACAACGGCAGGTACACAAGAGGTGGGGGGTATTATAGGTATGTAGGTAGTCCTCTCTGCCCAATCTATATACCTATCAATATCTCATTCTCTCTATCATGACAGATATTGAAGTAAGAAAGAAGGAAGAGAGAGGGGGAAGGGAGGAGGAGGGGAAGAAGGAAGGAAGGAGGGAGAGAAGGAAGGAAGGTATGAAGGAGAGAGAGTGGGGAGAAAGATGAAGTGTTGACAGTAAAGACTTTTCCCTTGTAGAGAGTGGGGGAGGGAAGGAGATGGTCTGCCTTATTTGGGGAGATTACAACCCCACCCCCCACACTCTCACTACCACCCTCACCACTCCCCAATTCCCCTACACTCCCCACTACTACCCTCCTTACTCCCCACCACTAGACATCCTCACTACTCTCACACTATCCTCCCCACTCTTCCACACTCCTTACCACACACACACACACACACACACACACACACACACACACCGTTCTTTCATCATCTCCGTACTCATAAACGTGTACGTACACATGGGTACTTGTACACCACTCGTTCAACGCCTACCACACTATCACCGCCCCCCCACCCCACCCACCACACACTGTCGCCGCCCACCACCTTCGCCGCCCACCACTGTCACCCCACACATACTCTAGTCAATCACACCACCACCACCCATGTACCAGGCTAATACTAATATGGGTGATGATAATGAAATGAACACCATAGATATCAAACCACACACACACACACACACACACACACACACACACACACACACACACACAATTTGTTTATCAACGTTGAACAAAAAAAAAAATATGTATTAGCAAAGTTTGTATTTTTTTTTTTTGGTCGAGTCTCCCAGATTGGTGAGTCGCAGCTGTATATTTATATCGCACCATGTGTGTGTGTGTGTGTGTGTCACTTGAAAAATAATGTAAATTCGGTTAAAAATATTTGTAAATCGGGTAATAATATGTAAATTTAGTACAGAAACATGTAAATCCACCCCCCAAAAATATGTAAATGAGTGAGAAATATGTAAATCCATCAGAAACACTGTATGTAAATCAGTCAGAAATATGTAAATCAATCAGCAATATGTAAATCAATCAGCAATATGTAAATCCATCAGAAATACTGTATGTAAATCACTCCGAAATATGTAAATCAATCAGCAATATATAAATCAATCAGCAATATGTAAATCCATCAGAAATACTGTATGTAAATCACTCCGAAATATGTAAATCAGTCAGCAATATGTAAATCAATCAGCAATATGTAAATCCATCAGAAATACTGTATGTAAATCACTCCGAAATATGTAAATCAGTCCGAGATATGTAAATTCAATGTAAAAAAAATATGTAAATTCAATGCAATATCCTTGGACCACAATAAGTGTTCCTCGACTGGTGGGTCTCTGTAAAGCCTTCCAATAATGTTCTATCCTGGCACCACACCTGAGGACCTACCTGTTGGGGTACTCTTAGGACCTTACCTGCTGGGGGGGTTATCTTAGGACCTACCTGCTGGGGGGTACTCTTAGGACCTACCTTCTGGGGGTTACTCTTGGACCTACCTGCTGGGGGTTACTCATGACCTACCTGCTGGGGGTTACTCTTAGGACCTACCTGCTGGGGGTACTCTTAGGACCTACCTGCTGGGGGGTTACTCTTAGGACCTACCTGCTGGGGTTACTCTTAGGACCTACCTGCTGGGGGGTTACTCTTAGGACCTACCTGCTGGGGTACTCTTAGGACCTACCTGCTGGGGGGCCACTTGGGACCTACCTGCTGGGGGTGCTCTTAGGACCTACCTGCTGGTGGGGGTTACTCTTAGGACCTACCTGCTGGGGTTACTCTTAGGACCTACCTGCTGGGGGGTTACTCTTAGGACCTACCTGCTGGGGGGTTACTCTTGGGACCTACCTGCTGAGGGTGGTACTCTTAGGACCTTACCTGCTGGGGGTACACTTAGGACCTACCTGCTGGGGGGTCTCTTAGGACCTACCTGCTGGGTACATAGGACCTACCTGCTGGGGGTGCTAGGACCTACCTGCTGGGGTGCTCTTGGGACCTACCTTGGGGTGCTCTTGGGACCTACCTGCTGGGGGTTACTCTTGGGACCTACCTGCTGGGGGTTACTCTTAGGACCTACCTGCTGGGGGGGTTACTCTTAGGACCTACCTGCTGGGGGTACTCTTGGGACCTACCTGCTGGGGGGTACATAGGACCTACCTGCTGGGGGGTACTCTTAGGACCTACCTGCTGGTGGGGTTACTCTTAGGACCTACCTGCTGGGGGGTTGCTCTTGGGACCTACCTGCTGAGGGGTGGTACTCTTGGGACCTTACCTGCTGGGGTACACTTAGGACCTACCTGCTGGGGGGTACTCTTAGGACCTACCTGCTGGGGGGTACACTTGGACCTACCTGCTGGGGTACTCTTAGGACCTACCTGCTGGGGGTTACTCTTAGGACCTACCTGCTGGGGGGTTACCTTAGGACCTACCTGCTGGGGGTACTCTTTGGACCTACCTGCTTGGAGGTTACTCTTAGGACCTACCTGCTGGGGTTACTCTAGGACCTACCTGCTGGGGGGTGCTCTTAGGACTTACCTGCTGGGGGGTTACTCTTGGACCTACCTGCTTGGAGGTTACTCTTGGGACCTACCTGCTGGGGTTACTCAGGACCTACCTGCTGGGGGGTTACTCTTAGGACCTACCTGCTTGGAGGGGTTGCTCTTGGGACCTACCTGCTGGGGGTTGCTCTTAGGACCTACCTGCCTGCGGGGGGTTACTCTTAGGACCTACCTGCTGGGGGTTACTCTTGGGACCTACCTGCTGGGGGTTACTCTTGGGACCTACCTGCTGGGGGTGCTGTTAGGACCTACCTGCTGGGGTGCTCTTAGGACCTTACCTGCTGGAGGGGGTTACTCTTAGGACCTACCTGCTGGGGTACATAGGACCTACCTGCTGGGGGGGTTACTTTTAGGACCTACCTGCTGGGGTCACCGTCACCCTCCTGGTGCCTCCCTCAGCTTTAACTAAGGAAGAAGTAGGGTAAGAGTTTTGTATATATGTGAGGGGAGGAGAGAAGGGAGGAGGGAGTGACAGAAGAGGAGGAGGGGGGAGGGAGGAGAAAGTAAGGGGGGTCTTTCTCTCCTCACTTCCCTCAGGATATTGTCCCAACCACCCCTGTTATATATTGATTATCCCTGAGTCTCACGCTGGTATCACTCTTACGGCCGTCAATATTGACCTGTGCATGTCACTCACTACTGTTACCTTGATCACGCTTACCTAATCTAACCTAACCTACCGTGCCCTAACCTAACCTAACCTAACCTACCGTGCCCTAACCTAAACTAACCTAATCTAACCTGACCTAACCTGACCTAACCTAACCTAGCCTGACCTGACCTGACCTAACCTAGCCTAACCTAACCTAATCTTGATGGTGAAGCCGTTGTGGTGGAGGTGGAGAGTGGAGGGGATGGTTGGAGGGTGGAGGGTGATGGAGGTAATGCTGGTGAGGAATAGTGGGTGAGGGTGGATGTGGGTGGGTGGGTGGGTCAGTTGGTGTGCCTGTGTGGTAGCGTGATCCACCTCAACTGTGGTGGAGGAGCAGTACTGGGCCTCCAGACTCTGAGTGTGGGGAATGGTTATGTGTGTTGGAAAATTCATGTGAAAGTGTTGTGGTATGGAGTGTGGGAGTGAGGGGTAGTGGTGGTGGAGTGGTGGAGGGGGTAGTGGTGGTGGAGTGGTGGAGGGGTGGTGGTGGAGGAGTGGGGTGATGTGGTGGTGGGGATATTGGTGGAGGGTGGGGTGGTGTGGAGGCTGAGGTAGTGGTGGTGGAGTGGTGGGGTAGTGGTGGTGGAGTGGTGGAGGGGGTAGTGGTGGTGGAGGTGGGGTGATGTGGTGGTGAGGGATATTGGTGGAGGAGTGGGGTGGTGTGGAGGCTGAAGGTAGTGGTTGAGGAGGAGGGGGTGGTGGAGGGCCAACTCGGTGGGTCAACACGACGGCGCACTGGTGGCGGGGGGAGGGAGGGGGCCGGGTTGTCCAGGTGAGTCCCGCCAGCGCACCTTCACCGCCAGCACAGCGCTGCCCGCCACCGCCGCCGCCACAACTCCCCCGCCGTCGTCACCTCCGCCACAGCGCCACCAGCCCCTCGCCGCCCCTACCTGCTGAAACATGGTGACAGGTGCGGCAGGTACACAACACAACACCCATGACCTGAGCTGATTCACGCGCACCTCCCCCGGTCACTCCGAGTCTCAGGTCACACCCCGGGAATGTGAACTTTACGGTGACAGGCGGCCAGTCATCCTTCGCCTCAGTGATCATATAGTTTAGTACAGGTGAGGACCTCCAGGTGAGGCCCCAGTGTTGTGATAGTGAAGTGTTGTAGTGGAGGAGGCGCACGTGGCCCCATACTACCACGTGTTGCTCGCTAGTTGAAGACGCCGCCCTCACCACCCACTCACACACCCTCCTTACTAACTACCTAAACCGCTTCCCTCTCCACCCACCTACACGCCGCCTTCACCACCTACCCATACACCACCCTCACCACCCACCCACCCACACGCCGCCTTCACCACCCACCCACACGCCGCCCTCACCACCCACCCCACACCTCACCACCCCACCCCACACACCCCTGCCATTTCTTGCTAAGCGTGAAACTACTGATTCTTGTCACTGTGTTGTCTTGTGAGTCAGGTATGTGCTGAACTACAGTGGCTTACTGGCACACACCTGTAACCACACCACCACACACACACACCCCACCACACCTCCAACACACACCTGTAGCCCACACACCACCACACACACACACCTGTACCCACCACACCTCAACACACACACACCTGTAGCTAACCACACACACACCACCACACACACACACCACCCTTTCCAACACACTGTAGCTAACCACACCACCACCACACACACACCTAAACCACACCACCACACCACCACACACACACCTCCCCAACCACACCTCCAACACACACCTGTAGCTAACCACACCACCACCACACACACACACACCTGTACCCCAACCACACCTCCAACACACACACACCTGTAGCAACCACACCACCACCACACACACACACCTGTACCCAACCACACCTCCAACACACACACCTGTAGCTAACCACACCACCACCACACACACACACCTGTGCCCAACCACCAACACACACACACCACACCACCACACACACACACACACCTGTACTCCAACACACACTCCAGAAGCAACCACACCACTGCCACACACACACACACCTGTACCCAACCACACCTCCAACACACACACCTGCAGGTAACGAAACTTTAAATTTGTAAAGGCAAGAAAATGGTACAATTTCCTGAAAAACTACTGAGAATTTTATGAATAATATCGAATTTTATCTGCAAGTCCCTCGTGACACTTAACACACTCAAGAAACACACTCACTTTAACAACACCACCCCCTCTCACACATACACTTACTCGCGTGAGATAACTATTATATATAAAGTAACAGTCACAGTTCCTCTTCCCTAGTGATAATAACTGTATAATAACTGTATAATAACATAAGTGTAAGTTAAGGATACAGTCGCCACGAATATTCCAAAGGAGATTATCTGTGTTGTAATCAATAGTGAAGTACACCCCTCCCCCGTCTTCCATATCATCTGCTGGTTCACCGCTGCCGATATTGATGCTGTTAATTACCCTCTAAAGGCAACAGGTAATGAAGATCGACATTGTCTGACAGTCAGGTTATCAGGGCGAACGATCTCTTCAACACGAATCGGTTGAAGTATCTCTTGATTATCTTACCTGGTCACGGCATCTCTCTTTTTCTCTCTCTCACACACACACACCCCCTCTCTCTACACTGAGGTCTAGCCAAAGGTTCTCTCTACTGAGGTCTAGTCAAAGGTTCTCTTTACCGAGGTCTGGCCAAAGGTTCTTTCTACCGAGGTCTAGTCAAAGGTTCTTTCTACCGAGGTCTAGTCAAAGGTTCTTTCTACCGAGGTCTAGTCAAAGGTTCTCTTTACCGAGGTCTAGTCAAAGGATCTCTCTACCAAACAAGAATCAAAGTGTCTCTCAGTCAAGTATCAATTAAGGCATCTCTCGGCCAAGGTATCTCTCACTGTCTCTCCCCGTGGTGGTCTTGCACTTGAGGCAGAATAATAATACCCTCTTGGGCAGCAGCAATCAAAACAAACCAGAGCCAAGACCCAGCCAAAGGATCACTCGACCGGGCAAGAACCTCAGGACCTGTGTTGTGAGAACCTCGTCGTGGTCATCAGCAACTCAGGAGCCACCACCGTCACCACCCCCAGCAGTAGCAGTTAGAGGTGTTTGAGTAGACGACGGGATCTGGTTACCACGTATCAACCATCAATAAATATTAACATTATTCGTGTGTATGATAGTGAACTCTTAGCTCAGAAACTTTAATGTACAGTTGTATATAGTAGAGTTATATTCTCTCCGTGAATAGATTTCTTAGTAGAGATAATTATTTTAGAAGTGCAATATATCAACACATCCCAAGTGACTCAGTGAACTCAACCGAGGCCAAATCTAGTGTAAGGATTTGTATTAGTTTAAAAAGACTGTCCCTAGTTGAGGAGTGACACACACACACATATATACGACCTTCCTGTAGCAGACCTCCTAATACCAGCTGAAAGAACAAGACATCAGCCAGACCTTCACCACGACACCGCGACTCCCAGTGCTTCTCCCTCCACGTTTATTTACCTCTGTCGGTGGCCTCCATCTTGTCGGTCTCTAAAGACGACATCATTAAAAAGTTCTTCAACTCTCACCGCCTCCGTCGTCGCCTTCTCGAGAGTGACATAATCCAGGAACTTCACAGACTTTACGAATATCAGCGTCGAGCCCCTAGACAGTGACACGACTTGGGAAGTCCTCGAGGCCTTGTACAGTAAATCTCGACCTCGACCTTGACCTCTTGAAAGTGACGTAATCCAGATACTTCCCAGAGTCTTATCCTTGAAGATGATATACTCCAGAAGGTCCTCGAGTCCTTAACGACCCCCAGCATCACGCCCTTAGCACGTCCCCAGCAGGTCCCACCGTGATCCACAAGACTCCATCACCAACGTCGCCATCATCGTCGTCGTGTCCTTGGAGAGCGACCTTCAGCGCCGCCTGGGGGTGAGTACTGACGTCATTGCCTCCTGTATGTATTCTGACGTAACTCGCCGTCACGTTGGGTGGATTCCTTTCCTTGCCACAATTTGGGGTGAAACTGTCTCAGCCTCCAGCGCGGCCTGAGGTCCATCCCACACTGATGTAGCCGCTACCTAGTGATTGTCTTGTGTAGTGTGTGTGTGTGTGTGTGTGTAGAGTGTGTTCTTGTTGTGTGTGTGTAGAGTGTGTTCTTGTTGTGTGTGTTAAGTAAGTGTTCTTGTTGTACCTGTAAGTAACTTCTGTATCTCGCGTCATGATTGTAAGTATCCTGATTGCATATTTAAGTGTGTTCTAAGTTTATGTTAAGTAACTATGCTAATTGTGCTCACAAGTGCATTTATGTAAAGTGCGTTGTAAGTTATATCGTTTGTATGATATAGACTGTTGAACACACACACACACACACACACACACACACACACACACACACACACACACCCACACACACACACACACACACACACACACACACACACACACACACACACACACACATGACATTAACCTGACATTGCACAAATTCAAACACGTATACAAAAAAAAACATCAATAATGTTGTTTAGGAGAAAGAGATCAAAGAAATACGTCGGGAGGGGAGGAGGGAGGAGGGAAGGGGTGGAGTGACGAGGAGGGGGGATGGGGGAAAGGAAGAGTAAAGGGAATCAGAGAGGAAGAGGGAAGGAGATGGGAGGATGGAGGGTTGAGGGGAAGGAAGGGGGGAGGAAGGGTGAAGGGGGAAGGGGAGGGAAGGAGGGCTGAGTGACAACGCGGGTGGTCAGGTCAGATTAGGTCGCTTGAGACACAGTGAGGTGACATCATGGTTTTCTCTCCCTGTAAAACACGTTGCGACAGGTTTTCATCAGCTGTGTGTGTTGTGTTCCTGTTATGTTCCTGTTATGTTCCTGTTATGTCCCTGTTATGCCCCTGTTGTGTTCCTGTTATGTCCCTGTTATGTCCCTGTTATGTTCCTGTTATGTTCCTGTTATGTTCCTGTTATGTTCCTGTTATGTCCCTGTTATGTTCCTGTTATGTCCCTGTTATGTCCGTGTTGTGTTCCTGTTATGTTCCTGTTATGTTCCTGTTGTGCTCCTGTTATGTTCCTGTTATGTTCCTGTTATGTTCCTTTTGTATTCCTGTTATGTTCCTGTTGTGTTCCTGTTATGTTCCTGTTGTGTTGTGGTAGAGAGAACACTGCAGTAAACACCACCTGTTATAGTAATGAGTGTATGACAATGTATGAAGGTGTATAACAATGAATAACAGTGAATAACAGTGAACAACAATGAAAGGCAACGAATAACAGTGAACAACAATGAATGGCAACGAAAAACAGTGAACAACAATGAATGGCAACGAATAACAGTGAACAAAACTGAATAACAATGAATAACAGTGAACAACAATGAATGGCAACGAATAACAGTGAACAACAATGAATGGCAACGAAAAACAGTGAACATAACTGAATAACAATGAATAACAGTGAATGACAATGAATGAAAATGCATAACAATGTATTACAGTGAATAACAATGTATTACAGTGAATAACAGTGATATTACTCGGTTTTGAAGGATATTACTGGTGTTTGAAGGATATTACTCATTTTTAAAGGATATTACTCGTTTCTAAAGGATATTACTCGTTTTTTCAAGAATATTACTCGTTTTAAAGGATATTACTCGTTTTTTCAAGAATATTACTCGTTTTAAAGGATAGTACTCGTTTTTGAAGGATATTACTCATTTTTAAAGGATATTACTCGTTTCTAAAGGATATTACTCGTTTTTTGAGGATATTACTCGTTTTTTAAGGATATTACTCGTTTTTTAAGGATATTATGTGTTAGTGTGTGTGTGTGTACGCGTTATTGTGTGTGTGTGTGTGTGTGTACGCGTTATTGTGTGTGTGTGTGTGTGTGTGTACGCGTTATTGTGTGTGTGTGTGTGTGTGTGTGTGTGTGGTTAAGGATTCCCATACTATTAATAGAGCCTCTTTAACGACCCAATCACCATACCACTTAACAGCGTTCCTCCTGTCAGCTGTAATTAAAGCTTCCATCAAACTATAGAAAGGTGTAATTAAAACTGTAATGAGAAAGTGTTTGGTGGCTGTGTATGTAGGTATTGTCTGTCTGTCTGTCTGTCTGTCTGTCTGTGTGTGTGTCAGTCTGTGGTCACCTGATGGGTCTATCACACACCTGGAGACGATTTGACCCAGTTTTTTTTTACCTGTCCATCTAATTAGGTGTACGGTACTGTTAACCTAGCCTAACCTAAACAAACCTAACCTAACATAACCTAACTAAGCTTAACCTAACCTAACCTAATCTAACCAAACCTAACCAAACCTAACCTAACATAACCTAACTAAACTTAACCTAACCTAACCAAACCTAACCAAACCTAACCTAACATAACCTAACTAAACTTAACCTAATCTAACCAAACCTAACCAAACCTAACCAAACCTAACCTAACATAACCTAACTAAACTTAACCTAACCTAACCTAATCTAACCTAACCTAACCAAACCTAACCTAACATAACCTAACTAAACTTAACCTAACCTAACCAAACCTAACCAAACCTAACCTAACATAACCTAACTAAACTTAACCTAACCTAACCTAATCTAACCAAAAAGGTCACGTAATCGATATCCTCCTTAATTCCAGGTTATATTAAGGTCATCAGATGTGTACAGGTAAAGTTAAGGTCATATTAATTTATTGTTATCTTAAAAAGTAGGTCAGTCAGTGTGTTTTGGGATGACCTGTAACGACCTGTATCGACCTGTTACTATGATCTGTAACCTTGACCTGTAACAGCCTGTAACGATCTGTAACCTTGATTGTAACAACCTCTAACCTTGACCTGTAACGATCTATAATCTTGACCTGTGACCTTATCCTGTAACGACCTGTAACCTTATCCTGTAACGACCTATAACTTTGGCCTATAACGACCGATAACCTTAACCTGTGACGACCTATAACCCTAACCAACGACCTATAACCCTGACCTTTAACGACCTACAACCTTAACCTCTAACGACCTATAACCCTAACCAACGACCTATAACCCTGACCTTTAACGACCTACAACCTTAACCTCTAACGACCTATAACCCTAACCTGTAACAACCAATAACTTTAACCTCTAACGACCTGTATACTTTACCTTTCAAAAAAAAGCCGACAATTCAAAATATTCTCAAAGAAAAAACTAAAAAAAAAAAATTATACGGTTTAACGATCCAATTCTTTTAACCAGTTAGAAAAAAACACGTAATTTCATCTCAAATTTCATAATGGATCTAAAAGAAAAATATTTGCGCTATAATTAAGTATATTTTTATTGATGGTAATTTGGTCTAGTTATACCCTCGATAATTTCCTATAATTTATGGAACTATTGGGAAGAAATTTTATAGATGATGTCATTAGATTTTT
Organism: Homarus americanus; assembly: GCF_018991925.1. Classification (NCBI taxonomy): domain Eukaryota; kingdom Metazoa; phylum Arthropoda; class Malacostraca; order Decapoda; family Nephropidae; genus Homarus; species Homarus americanus. The sequence continues at coordinate 7,413,670 of NW_024720773.1, read as the reverse complement.
TTTAATTGCAGTTTACTCACATTTACTCATAATTTACTCATAATCTACTCACAATCTACTCACAGCTCCTCACAAGCGACTCACACGTTCTCACAACTCCTCACAATTCCTCACAAGCGACTCACAATTCCTCACAAAATCTCACAACATCTCACAATTCCTCACAAGCGACTCACAATTCCTCACAAGCGACTCACAATTCCTCACAAGCGACTCACAATTCCTCACAAGCGACTCACAATTCCTCCCCTCCCACACGGTCATACACCATGGCGCTACTAGCCTCATGCTGCACCTCCACATGCCTTTAAAAAACGATAAAAGCGCGCCATTAAGTCAGAAACAGGTTGGCAACGGGTTAAAAGGCTGGAACAATAGCCCCACCCCACTCCTACCCCACCCCACTCCTACCCCACCCCACCCTACCCTACCCTACCCCACCCCACTCCACCCCCACTCCTATCCAATCCCATCCCACTCCTATCCCACCCCATCCCTACACCACCCGACCCTACACTGAGACTCTACCTTAACTAGATACGTTCATTTAACACTGAGACTCTACTTTAACTTGATACGTTCATTTAACACTGAGACTCTACCTTAACTAGATACGTTCACTTAACACTAAGACTCTACCTTAACTAGATACGTTCATTTAACACTGAGACTCTACCTTAACTAGATACGTTCATTTAATACTGAGACTCTACCTTAACTAGATACGTTCATTTAACACTGAGACTCTACCTTAACTAGATACGTTCATTTAATACTGAGACTCTACCTTAACTAGATACGTTCACTTAACACTAAGACTCTACCTTAACTAGATACGTTCATTTAACACTGAGACTCTACCTTAACTAGATACGTTCATTTAATACTGAGACTCTACCTTAACTAGATACGTTCATTTAACACTGAGACTCTACCTTAACTAGATACGTTCATTTAATACTGAGACTCTACCTTAACTAGATACGTTCATTTAACACTGAGACTCTACTTTAACTAGATACGTTCACTTAACACTGAGACTCTACCTTAACTAGATACGTTCATTTAACACCGAGACTCTACCTTAACTAGATACGTTCATTTAACACCGAGACTCTACCTTAACTAGATACGTTCATTTAACACCGAGACTCTACCTTAACTAGATACGTTCACTTAACACTGAGACTCTACCTTAACTAGATACGTTCATTTAACACCGAGACTCTACCTTAACTAGATACGTTCACTTAACACTAAGACTCTACCTTAACTAGATACGTTCACTTAACACTGAGACTCTACCTTAACTTCGTTGTTCATTTAACACCGGAACTCTGCCTTAACTAAGATACGTTCACTTAGCACCAGATAAAATTCATATATATAATTAGACAGACAGACAGACAGACAGACAGACAGACAGGAGGTAGAGAGTGATGAGAGAGATAGTGAACATATACGAAATGAACGGAGATAAACAGAGAGAAAGGGAAAAAAATACGTGAGAGAGAGAGAGAGAGAGAGAGAGAGAGAGAGAGAGAGTGCAATATACATCAAGCAAGGAGGGGGGAGGGGGAAGGTCACCTCTGAAATATAGCCCCGCTTATAAGTACATTATATCATGGCGCCTCCCTACAATTGCAGAATCAGGTCACAGTGCCACCCAAGTTCCTTATTTACCACTAGGGGACCTCTTGCCTTCCTTGGGTCTGAGTTCGGGTCTTTGGAATGTGTTGGATAGGGGATTTTTGGGTCTGGTTGGAGTCTTAGTTAGGTCTGGTTGGGTTTTAGTTAGATCTGGTTGAATCTGGTGGGTCTGGTTGGGTCTTAGTTGGGTCTTAGTTGGAGTCTGGTTGGGTCTTAGTTGGGTCTGGTTGGAGTTTAAATTTGGTCTGGTTGGAGTCTGGTGGGTCTGGTTGGGTCTTAGTTGGGTCTTAGTTGGGTCTGGTTGGGTCTTGTTTAGGTCTGGTTAGATCTTAATTGGGTCTGGTTGGAGTCTTAGTTGGATCCTGGTTGGTCTTAGTTAGGTCTGGTTGGGTTTTTTAGTTGGGGTCTGGTTGGGTTTTAGTTGGGTCTGGTTGGGTCTTAATTAGATGCTGGTTGGGTCTTAGTTGGGTCTTAGTTGGGTCTGGTTGGGTCTTAGTTGGGTCTGGTTAGGTCTTAGTTGGGTCTGGTTGGGTCTTAGTTGGGTCTGGTTAGTCTTAGTTGGGTCTGGTTGGGTCTTGTTTGGGTCTGGTTGGGTCTTAGTTGGGTCTGGTTGGGTCTTAGTGGGTCTGGTTGGGTCTTAGTTGGGTCTGGTTGGGTCTTGTTTAAGTCTGGTTGGGTCTTGTTGGGTCTGGGTTTGGGGTCTTCTTGGGTCTGGTTGAGTTCTATTGGGTCTTAATGGCTCGTGGTTGGGTCTGGGTTCTATCATGAGTCACCAGGTCTTAGAGAAATATCCTATCATGGTCTTAGAGAAATATCCTATCATGGTCTTAGAGAAATATCCTATCATGGTCTTAGAGAAATATCCTATCATGGTCTTAGAGAAATATCCTATCATGGTCTTAGAGAAATATCCTATCATGGTCTTAGAGAAATATCCTATCATGGTCTTAGAGAAATATCCTATCATGGTCTTAGAGAAATATCCTATCATGGTCTTAGAGAAATATCCTGCAGGAGAAGGATGAGGTAGGAGGTCAATTAGCGACAAGGATAAGTAGGATCTCGTGTCTAGTTCAGAAGTCAATTAGGTTAAGCTCTTGACGCCCTGGTGACCTGTCTACCCTTCATGTCCCTCCCCCTTAGCCTCCCTTTGCCCTGACCCGCTCCTCCCCGTTTGCCCCGAACCGCTCCTCCCCGTTTGCCCCGCCCCGACCCTCCTCCTTTGCCCCTACCTGCTCCTCCCGCTTTGCTTCACCCCGACCCTCCTCCCTTTGCCCCACCCTGCTCCTCCCCCTTTGCCCCGTCCCACCCCGCCACCCACTGATTTGGCACCTGGGACCTAACCTAACCTAACCTAACATAACCTAACCAAAACAGGTGAGAGAAGACAGGTGTGGACAGCCATCACTATCACGTCAGAGTAATAATGATATAACCCCGCGGCTGCTTACCTAAAATCCCGGGTTATTTTTCGTAAACATTCCTTCTTATTTATTAATTTTGGTTAAGAATAAAGCATAAAAACAGGTATTAAGATAAAGAGGAAGAGAGAAGGAAGAGGAGAAGAAGAGGTGGAGGAGGCAAGACCACAGTAACAGTTATTATTTCCCTATTATATAAACTTTATCGTATACTATAAAATAATAAAATTCCTTATTCGTGTGGTTATTATATCGATATATTTTAATTACAGCTAAAAATACAGCTCTAGGATGCATATTATACAGCAAAATAAGTGGCCAGAATACAGGGTGACATTACACAATCTCCGTAATGTAACCCTGAACGATGGTATTAAGTCGACCATTCTGTTACGGGTAAATCAACAAGTATTTATCTTAATTTCGGGTAGAATACAGTTGTTAGATACATAATTACAGCGGTATAAGGGAGAATGATAATAAAATACACAATTACAGCTGTAGTAGGGATGATAACGAGAAGGCATCACTACGCAATCTGTCTTATGCAGCAGGTGATGGACGGGCGAGTGTAAGTGTGTGTGTTCAGGGCTCCTACACGCACACACACACGCACACACACACACACACACACACACACACACACACACACACGATGCATAAAATAAAAAGAAGATAAAGATAAAAGAATAGAATAAAGGAGAAAGGAAGAGACCGAATATTATCCTCCATTTATATAAAAAATATATATATATTTCCCGCCTTAGATAGAGACCCTGAATATAAAGCATTATTTATTTATTTATTTATTGAGTATGATGATTTAATCCCTTGAGTACGATGACTTAAAATTGAGTACGATGGCTTAACACCTTGAGTACAGTGACTTAATCTTCTTGAACGTGTGATTGGAAAC
>NW_024720773.1:7352183-7404683 GCF_018991925.1 Homarus americanus | reverse complement strand
GATGGAGGAGGAGGAGGAGAATGATGGAGGAGGGGAGGAGAGAATGATGGAGGAGGGAGGAGGAGAAATGATGGAGGAGGGAGGAGGAGAATGATGGAGAGGAGGGAGGAGGAGAATGATGGAGGAAGGGAGGAGGAGAATGGTGGAGGAAGGGAGGAGGAGAATGATGGGAAGAGGAGGAGGAGAATGATGGAGGAAGGGAAGAGGAGAATGATGGAGGAAGGAAGAGGAGAATGATGGAGGAGGAGAATGATGGAGGGAGGGAGGAGGAGAATGATGGAGGAGGAGGGAGGAGGAGAATGATGGAGGGAGGAGAATGATGGAGGAAGGGAAGAGGAGAATGATGGAGGAGGGGAGGAGAATGATGGAGGAGGGAGGAGGGAGAATGATGGAGGAGGAGGAGGAGAATGATGGAGGAGGGAGGAGGAATGATGGAGGAAGGGAGGGAGGAGAATGGTGGAGAAGGGAGAGGAGAATGATGGAGGAAGGGAGGGAGGAGAATGATGGAGGAGGGAGGAGAGGAAATGATGGAGAGGGAGGAAGAGAATGATGGAGGAAGGGAGGGAAAGGAATGATGGAGGAGGGGGAGGAGAATGATGGAGGAGGGAGGAGGAGAATGATGGAGGAGGGGAAGAGGAGAATGATGGAGGAAGGGAGGAAGAATGATGGAGGAGGGAGGAGAATGATGGAGGAGGGAGGAGGAGAATGATGGAGGAGGGAGGAGGAGGAGAATGATGGAGGAGGGAGGAGGAGAATGATGGAGGAGGGTGCTTTGAAAGAAGAGGGAGAAGAAAGGGAGAGAGGAAGGAGGGGAGGGAGGGGGAGGGAGGCTCCACACCTAATTGATACTCGATAAAGCAGTTGGTCACTACAGGAAGGGCCAAGGACGTACACACACACACACACACACACACACACACACACACACACACACACACACACGACAGGCAACAATCCATACCAGTTGATCAATATACCTGCTGCTGAGGCGAACTTACTAAACTGTTATGGCTGGCTAGGACAACTTTAGCTGGCTGGGACAACTTCTGGCTAGGACAACACAGCTGGCTAGGGACACTTAGCTGGCTAGGACAACTTAGCTAGCTAGGACAACAAGCTGGCTGGGAAGCACCCCAGCTGGCTAGGTGACAACACAGCTAGGACAACTTTGGCTAGGACAACTTAGCTGGCTAAGGACAACTTTGGCTGGCTGGGACAACTTAGCTGGCTGGGACAACGGCTGGCTGAGGACAACTTTGCAGCTGGGACAGCAAGCTGGCTGGGACCTTTGGCTGGCTGGGACAACTGTCTGGCTAGAGAACTTTAGCTGGCTGGGACAACTTTGGCTGGCTGGGAACAACTTTGGCTGGCTGGACAACTTTTGGCTGGCTAGAACAACTTTGGCTGGCTGGGACAACTTTGGCTGGCTGGGGCAACTTTAGCTGGCTAGGACAACTTTAGCTGGCTGGGAACAACTTTAGCTAGCTGAGACAACTTTAACTGGCTGGGACAACTATAGCTGGCTAGGACAACTTAGCTGGCTGGGACAACTGGCTGGCTAGGACAACAGCTGGCTGGGACAACTTAGCTGGCTAGGACAACAAGCTGGCTGGGACAACTTTGTCTGGCTAGGACAACAAGCTGGCTAGGACAACTAGCTGGCTGGGACAACTTGGCTGGCTGGGACAACTTTGGCTGGCTGGGACAACCAAGCTGGCTGGGACAACTGGCTGGCTGGGACAGCTTTAGCTGGCTAGGACAACTTTGGCTGACTGGGACAACTTTGGCTGGCTGGGACAACCCAAGCTGGCTAGGACAACTTAGCTGGCTAGGACAACTTTGGCTGGCTGGGACAACTTAGCTGGCTGGGACAACTTTGGCTGGCTGGGACAACATAGCTGGCTGGGACAACTTAGCTGGCTGGGACAGCTTTAGCTGGCTAGGACAACTTTATCTGGCTAGGAAAACTTTAGCTGGCTGGACAGCTGGCTGGCTAGAACAACTTTGGCTGGCTAGGACAACTTTAGCTGGCTAGAACAGCTTTAGCTGGCTAGGACAACTTTGGCTGGCTAGGGCAACTTTAGCTGGCTGGGAACAACTTTAGCTAGCTGGAACAACTTTAGCTGGCTAGGACAACTTTAACTGGCTGGGACAACTATGGCTGGCTAGGACAACAGCTGGCTGGGACACTTTAGCTTGTAGGACAACTAACTGGCTGGGACAACTTGGCTGGCTGGGACAACAGCTGGCTGAGGACACTTTAGCTGGCTGGGACAGCACAGCTGGCTAGAACAACTTGGCTGATGAAGACAACTTTAACTGGTTGGGAGAAAAAAAGGATGGTGGCTAGGACACACAGAGCTAGGACACACAGGCTAGGACACACAGAGCTAGGACACACAGGCTAGGACACACAGAGCTAGGACACTGGAGCTGGGACACAGGCTGGACACACAGGCTGGGACACACAGGCTGGGACACACAGGCCTAGGACACACAGAGCTGGGACACACCAGGCTGGGACACACGGAGCTAGGACACACAGAGCTGGGACACACAGGCTAGGACACTGGAGCCTGGGACACACAGAGCTAGGACACACAGGCTAGGACCTGGAGCTAGGACACCAGAGCTAGGACACACAGAGCTAGACACAGAGCTAGACACACAGAGCTAGGACACACAGAGCTAGGAAGGCTGCCACGTAGGGTAATAATGACCAAAACAGAGAGATTACCTGAGTATGTTCGATAAGGAGGAGAGTGAGTGAGTCAGTTAGTGAGTGAGTCAATGAGTGAGTGAGTGAGTCAGCTAGTAAGTGAGTCAGTGAGTCAGTGAGTGAGTCAGTGTGTGAGTGAGGTGAGCGAGCCAGCTAGTGAGCCAGTCAGCTGAGTGAGTCAGTGAGTCAGTGAGTGAGTGAGTCAGTGAGTGAGTCAGAAGTGAGTCAAGTGAGTCAATGAGTAAGTTAGTCAGTGAGTCAGTGAGTGAGTCAGTGAGTGAGTGAGTCAGTGAAAGTAAGGAGTGAGCCAGTGAGTCAGTCAGTGAGTCAGTCAGGAGTAGTCAGGATGAGTGAGTGAGTCAGTGACGAGTGAGTAAGTGAGTGAGTGAGTCAGTCAGTGAGTGAGCAGTGAAGAATGAGTCAGTGAGTGAGTGAGGGGAGCAGTGAGGAGTCAGCTAGTGAAAGAGTCAGAGGAGTCAGTGAGTCAGCCAGTGAGTAAGTCACAGTGAGCAGGAGTCAGCTAGTGAGTCAGTGAGTCAGCCAGTCAGCGAGTCAAATAGTGCGAGCCAGTGAGTGAGTCAGTGAGTCAGGGAGCAGTTAGTCAGTGAGTCAATGAGGGAGTGAGTGAGTGAGTCAGTGAGTGAGCCAGTGAGTGAGTCAGTGAGTGAGTCAGCTCAGTGAGTGAGTAGATAGCAGTGAGTCAGTCAGTGAGTGAGTCAGTGAGTGAGTGAAGTGAGGAGTCAGCGAGTGAGGGAGTCAGCTAGTGAGTCAGTGAGTGAGTGAGGAGTCAGTGAGTGAGTGAGTGAGTGAGTGAGTGAGTCAGTGAGTAGTGAGAGTGAGTCATAGTGAGTCAGTGAGTGAGTGAGTCAGTGAGTGAGTCAGCAGTGAGTGGGGAAGTGAGTCAGTGAGTGAGTGAGTTAGTGAGTCAGTCAGTGAGTGAGTCAGTGTAGTGAGCTGAGTGAGTGAGAAGGTAGTGAGTCAGTGAGTGGAGTGAGGAGACGAATATTGGGTCACTGGATAAATAAAATAATTACCTTAGTCACACCTGTGTATTAAATACCTTTACCTTGATTGGTATTGTGTGTATATGTGTATATCAGAAAACAAATGTATGTGTAATATCGAGCATACATCACATCTCATGAATAGGTATTTTGCAGTATACATACATACAACAACAACAACAACATCATACATACATACATACATGCATATATACATACATACATATACAACATACATACATACATACATCCATACATACATAAATACAGCATACATACATATACATACATACATACATACATACATACATACATACATACATACATACCCCAGCAACACATACACATCATACATAACAACATACATACATCACAACATACATCATACATACATACATACATACATACATACATACATACATACATACATACATACATACATACATACTCTTCATATTTCCATTGCTCTTCAGTATAATTTTAGGCTGTGTTTTGTTGAGTAGTGAAGGCCATTTGTTGATTGGTTGTTGGAGGGTAGTGGAGGGAAGGGGAGGGTAGTGGAGGGAAGGGGAGGGTGGAGGGAAGGGGGAGGGTAGTGGAGGGAATGGGAGGGTAGTGGAGGGAGGGGAGGTAGTGGGAGGGGAGGGGTAGTGGAGGGAAGGGGAGGTAGTGGAGGAATGGGGAGGGTAGGAGGGAGAGGGAGGAAGGAGGGTAGTGGAGGAAGGAGGGTAGGAGGAAGGAGGTAGTGGAGGGAAGGAGGGTAGTGGAGGGAAGGGGGAGGTAGTGGAGGAAGGGGAGGAGGGAGGGAAGGGGGAGGTAGTGGAGGGAAGGGGAGTGGTGGAGGGAAGGGGGAGGTAGTGAGGGAGGGGAAGGGTAGTGAAGGAGGGGGGAGGTAGTGGAGGGAAGGGAGGAGGGGAGGTAGTGAAGGAGGGGGAGGAGGGAGGTATACATGAACACAGGTATGAGTTCAAAAATTCATACAGGAATCTAGAATCATAAGCAGCAATCATACAAGAACCTCTCAGAATCATACAAGAACCCTCAGAATCATACAAGAACCTCTCAGAATCATACAAGAACCTCTCAGAATCATACACAGAATAATACACGCATACACACACCACTCCCAATATATAATCACCCTACCTGAGTAAAAACCAATATGTGAAGGGATTAAGGAGATTAATAAGCTTCAATTAGACACTGATTTGACTGGGGGATTAACTCCTTTTGTGGTGGGTTGTGAGGGCCTGTGAGTGGGCCAGGTAATCCTGAGAGGAGAGGGAACAAGAGAGGGGGATTAGACCAAGTGGAAAAAGATGTGTGTGTGTGTGTGTTGGAAGCATCACCAGCATCTCTCTCCTCCCCTCTCCATCTCATCAAACACCGCGAGACGTGATTAAAACCCGTTGATTACCTGTTAGTACCATTACAGCTAGGCCAGTCAAGGGTTATTGAGTCATAACAGCCTCGTTTAGGTCATAATAATCATTTTCAATTTCTTAAGAACCGGTTTAATTGGTGGTTGGTAATTATCCCGGTGTAAGAGATTTGGTAGAGATGGTTGGTTGGGGGAGAGGGTGGTGGCGGGAGGGTTCTGGGGGTGGGGGAGGGGCACGGGGGTGTGGGGCGGGGGCTGGGGGTGGTGGTGGGGGCGGGGGTACTGGGGGTGGGGAGGGAATATTTTCTCGACTCAATATTGTTGGACTTTTTGATGTTGAGTGAATGACAGATGTATTTCAGGGTTGGCTGTGGCTGGGGATTAGGAACACGATTGTCAATTTGAGAGTCTTGTCTGGGGCAGTGTGTGTGTGTGTGTGTGTGTGTGTGTGTGTGTGTGTGTGTGTGTGTGTGTGTGTGTGTGTGTGTGTTAATAGACCTGTGTTGTAATGTTCAGGGGTAATAGTTAGCCAGTGCAGTTGGTAGTGTCTGCCCTTCTCAGACTATTCTTAACACTGGGTCATGCAACTCGTTAACAGATGTGTGGTTGTTGGCGAATGTTCTACACCTTAAACATATTCACGCGTAGGTGGGCCTCGGGCTGGCCATCCTGTTACAAGGGCAACAATGAGTAATGTTATGGCTGTGGGTTGGGGAGTTGTGTGTGTGTTCTGTACAAGACGTTAAAAGTGTCTTATAGGCCTAAACATTAATGTCACTCCAACTTTAACATACACCTACCCAACTCTGTTTCACCTACTTATCTCCCTATTTCTCCTCCTTATCTCCCTATCTCCCCTCTTTATCTCCCTATTTCCCCTCCTTATTTATGTATCTCCCCTTCCCATCTCCCATTCATTTCTCTCCATCTCCCCAGTGCCCGTCTGCCTCTCAATCCCATAACAGTGGTAGGTATAGACGTCACAAACGTCAATACCCAACAAGCTTGAGTTCTGCAAACAGCTGAAAATCAATAGACGAAAAGTCGAGTTGAGAGAGAGAGAGAGGAAAAGAGGAAGGAGGACAGAGAGGCTTTGAAGGGGATCCAATGCCCGATAGCTTTTGTTTACGTGACTGTAACTCTCGATCTTATGTCACTTATATTAACCATGGCGGGAAGTTTTGCTCGAGTCAATATTACGTGATATGATGGCGTTTATATATATATTTTTTATGGTGTTGAATATATGTTTAGGAACTTATGATGATATAATGATTTTAGGATTAATTATAATGACTTTAGGGATGATATAATACCTTTGGGGATGATATAATTGTTTTTTATTGATTATAAAACTACAAGATTGAAATGATGGGTTTGTTTACTATATATTTTCAGGAACTGCCAGTCTTCTTTATATCATCTCTCGCTTCTTCTCGTCTCCTTATTATCTATCTCCACCACCCCCACCCACACATCCCTCCACCACACACCTCCACCACACACCCTTCACGCCCCCTCCATCCCCCCCCCCACACCCATTAGCCAGCCATCGGACGTTAATATAGAGGAAAACAGTGGCGCCAATCAGGTAGACTCCCTGACTGTCTCCCCTCACCTTCACACTCGCCTGTCTGTCTGTCTCCTAATTCCCATTGTCACCCCCCTCACACTCACATTTCTCTCTTTCGCCCGTCTCTGTCTATTTGTCAACAATTCATCTACCAATCTCTCTGTTTATATTTCAATGATTAAGAAAAAGAGACAGACAGACAGACAGACAGACAGACCATGACATCTTCCACACACACACACACACACACACACACACACAACACACACACACACCAAACAATACAAGCAAGGATATAACCAAAACAATATATACACATTATATATATATATCTACATACCATGAAAACCCAACCACTTCACAAAAACACTAACAACCAATTAAAACTATACTAACGAGGAGTAGTTAGCGATAGTTATGTAGTTATTAATCATTTTTTATATGATGTAAATAATATATTTATTTTTATTATTGTGATGGTGCTCAATATGGTGGTGGATAATGTGATTTGTTACAGTATGGTGGGTGATTATGGTGGGTGTTGCTGTATGTTGTTGGGGTAGTTATTGACTTATTTGAAATGAGCTGTTTTTGGTGTTAGTTTCACACACACACACACATTATTATTATTATTATTATTGACTATTAATAAAATGTATTTACACTAGGCTAATTACTCTGTCAAACACTAAATCTGTCAGCGTCTGTGTGTGTGCTTGATCGTTTAGGATTAAAGTGTATTGGACGACGGACGATTTGCCGATTATTACTTTTGTTTATGTTTCAGGAAGAACTGATATCGTCACAAATCACCTTCATTGGACCATGAGGATTATGAGATCCTCTTGTGTAATGTCCAATCGTTCTCACCTGTATGGGGGAAGGAAAGGAGAATGGGGAAGAAGAAGGCGAAAGGAGAATGAGAAGGCAAATGAGGGAAAAAAGAAATTGTAAAAAAATCAGAGGAAAAAAGTCAAACAGAAAGATAAGATGAAAGGAGGCCGTATCGGTCAAGCCAGATAGGTCAAATCCAAACAACAAAGGGTTATAAGTCAGGTTTGAGGAATGAGGTCAGTTCAGGTTGACGGATTAGGTCAGATAAACTTTAGGGATCAGCTAGGTGGAGTCAGTTCAGGTCAGGTCAGCCATAGCATAAGGGACCTGACTCCAGTTAACACGTGGTGGCGTGAGTTGGTATCCCATCCTGAGAGTATTAAATGATGCCCAGGAATTTGGTGATTGTCTCTCTCTCTCATCGCCATTCTCCTCACTGCTCACCCAACCCAACCCAACTCCAACCATCACCTGAGTTAAGTAGGTATGACATAAACTCCAATCACCATCTCTTAACGACTTACACAACCTTAAAAGCCTTGTAATGGAGGTGTCATGATTGTTAAGGTCTTAAATGTGACACCAACCAGGCCATTACCTGTGTCAATTAGTGGTTCCTTACCTGTATGCCTACATAGTGTAGGCATACAGTGTAAATAATGCAGGTGTATAGACCATGTATATAGACAGTGCAGGTATATTAGAGAGAGGTAAACAGAGTCATATGTATGTGTGTGTTTGTGTGTGTGTGGTTATAGCTTTTGTAGAGAGAGAGAGAGAGAGAGAGAGAGAGAGAGAATCACACAACACCCTGCCACATTATCCCTGGTTCCTAATTGGGCAGGTCTTAAGAAATTCGGTAAGATTCCTTGTCTCTCTGTGTAGGGACTGTATTGAGGTCCCCAGGCTGACGAAGAGATCAAAGTCCCCCGCCCTATTTATGAACTCACAAAATCCTATAGGAGTCTTGCAGGGAGATCCTATTTTTTTTTTAGGGTCCTACGGGAGACGCACAGAAGAATGTGGAAGGTGGATGAGGCGGGTAGGGTGGATGAAGCGGTGAGGGTGTGGATGTCGTACTAGGCGTGTGAGGCGTGGAGGGCGTGTGACAGTGGTCCAAATGTGATTCAGTTTTCACTCAGTCGGGAGAATACGATACTATGACCTATGGAGGAGGTCATCCCTCTCTCTCGCCCATTTTCCTTAATTCCAAATCCATCATTCTTCCTCCATTCCCCACTCATTCTCTCTCTCTTCCTCCCTCACTCTCCCAACCTCTCCCTTCCCTCTCCTTATTACTCCTTCCTCTCTCTCTCCCTCCCTCTCCCCTCTCTCCTCTCCATCTCCCGCCCTCTCCCTAACTCTCCCAGGCGTCGTCATAGGTCAGCACTCTGGACCAGGTGAGGGGAGGCAGGAATTCGTAGATCGATAGGCACAGGTGAAGGACCTTACCTGCATGATGTACTCCTGGCTAATGATTGTGTCTTCCTCTTCCTCCTCTTCCTCTTCATCTTCTTCCTATTCTTCCTCTTCCTCCTCTTCATCCTCCTTCTCTTCCTCTTCACCTACTCTTTCTTCCTCCTCCTGGCGAAATTATTGTTCTTCCTATGTTGCTGAGTCTCCCCCTCCTGCCTCTTTCTTCTTCTACCTCTTCTCTCCTCCTCCTCCTTCTTTCTCTCCTCCTCTTTCTCCTCTCTCCCTCCTCCTTTTGTTCTTCTACCCGAGTGAGGAACCTTGACCCAATTTCCAGAAATATCGTGTCTCAATAAATCTTATTTCTTCCTTCGTCTTCTTCTTCTTCTTCTTCTTCTTCTTCTTCTTCTTCTTCTTCCTCTTCTTCTTCCTTCTTCTTCTTCTTCTTCTTCTTCTTCTTCTTCTTCTTCTTCTTCTTCTCCTCCCACCTACCTGCCAGCTAATTACCTTAACCCTATGTACCTCACCTATATAATTACCAGTGTTATATAGATCAATGGCGACCTTCCCTATGCTCTAAAGGTAATTATATATATGTATTTATATATGTATTCGTATATGTGAGTTTGTATGTATTTATAGGTATGTGGTAGGTGTGTTGAGTGGGCAGGTGTGTTTGAGGTGTGGGGCAGGTGTGTTGAGGTGTGGGACAAGTATGTTGAGGTGTGGGGCAGGTGTGTTGAAGTGTGTGGTAGGTGTGTTGGAGTGTGGGGCAGGTGTGTTTGAGGTGTGGGGCAGGTGTGTTGAGGTGTGGGGCAGGTGTGTTAGGTGTGTTCAGGTGTGTGGTAGGTGTGCTACAGGTAAACTAAGGCCACTCTCTGTGATTTAACAGCCTCGTGTAGGAGTCAACACCTGAGCTGAATAGTGAGGGGTAAGGTGTGTGTACAGGTGAGAGAGAGAGAGAGAGAGAGAGAGAGAGAGAGAGAGAGAGTAAACAGAAATATGTATTAAAGAGTGAAAGAGTCTGTACATTAGAGAGAGAGAGAGACAGACAGACAGACAGACAGACAGAGTAACGCTATAGGCCGATCTCTACTGCCACCAGACCACAACACAACCATAATAGCTTGACCCACACGACCACTGACCCACACGACACTGACCCACACTTACGACCACTGACCCACCACTACGACCACTACCCACACCGACCACGGCCCCACTCGACCACTGACCCACACCACGACCACCACACCCACAACACCACTGACCCACACTTACGACCACACCCACACATACGACCACTGACCCACCATACCACTGACCCACACACCACTGACCCACACCTTGACCACTGACCCACACACGACCACTGACCCACACCCGCCACTGACCCACCTCCACCACTGACCCACACCCGACCACGACCCACCCACCACTGACCCACATTAGACCCCCACTTGACCACTGCCCACCCACGACCACTGACCCACACACCACTGACCCACTCACGACCACCCCACTCACGACCACTGACCCACACCCAGACCACTGACCCACACTTATGACCACTGACCCACACTTACGACCACTGACCCACTTACGACCACGACCCACACCTCGACCACTGACACACTTACGACCACTACACACTTTATGACCACTGACCCACACTTATGACCACTGACCCACACCCGACCACTGACCCACACGACCACTGACCCACTTACGACCACTGACCCACACTTACGACCACTGACCCACACTTACGACCACTGACCCACACTTACGACCACTGACCCACACACGACCATTGACCCACACATCCGACCACTGACACACATCACGACCATTGACCCACACATCCGATCCTCACCCACACATACGACCACTCCAATCTCAGTGTCTCAGATTTACCAGAAAGAACATCATCAGTTCAGTCACCCTGAGGCAGACTTTTATTTTTGGGCCAAATGTGAAAAAAAAAACATTCTGGAATTTCCTCGACTCGAGCATTTAATTCCCTTGCTGTAAATGACTCCACGCTTACCTGAATTGACCCCTAATTGCTTGCAGTATTGTCTCTTGTTTCCCAGGTGAGGTGTAGGTGATTCTGTTCTCTCTCTCTCTCTCTCTCTCTCTCTCTCTCTCTCTCTCTCTCTCTATCTATCAATCTATCTATCTATCTATCTATCTATCTATCTATCACTCATAACGTGTTAAACTCTGCCTCCTATGAAGGGAACTGTCTGAGAGTCGTCAGCAGTGAATTGGGGCGATGATGTGGTCACCCTTATCACCGTAGCTTGTAGTAGTAGTAGTAGTAGTAGTAGTAGTAGTAGTATGTAGTAGGGGTGGTAGTTGTTGTTGTAGTAATAGTTGTATTGGTGGTAGTAGTGGTGGTAGTGGTGGTGTGGTTGTGAGCAGTGAATCTCACACCCATCACCCCTCTCCCCCTCACCATCACTCCCTCTCCCCTCACACCATCACCCCTCTCCCCTCACACCCATCACCCCCTCTCCCCTCACACACCCATCACCTCCCCTCACACCCATCACTCCTCCCCTCACACCCATCACTCCTGCCCTCACACCCATCATCCCCCCTCACACCCATCCTCCTCCTCTCCCACCCATCACTCTCCCCACACCTCACTCCCCCTCACACCATCCTCCCCCCTCACACCCATCACTCCCCCCCTCACACCCATCACTCCTCCTCTCACACCCATCACTCCCTCCCTCTCACACCCATCACTCCCCCTCACACCCATCCTGCCCCCTCACACCCCATCCCTTCTCCTCACACCTGTCCTCCCCCCCTCACACCCATCACTCTCCCCTCACCATCCTCCCCCTCACACCCATCCTCTCCTCACACCCATCCTCCTCCCTCTCACACCCATCACTCCTCCTCACACCCATCACTCCCCCCTCCCACCCATCACTCCCCTCACACCCATCCTCCCTCACACCCCATCACTCCTCCCTCTCACACCCATCCTCCTCCCCTCACACCCATCACTCCTCCCTCACACCCATCACTCCCCTCACACCCATCACTCCTCCCTCACCCATCACTCCTCCCTCTCACACCCATCACTCCTCCCCTCACACCCATACTCCCCTCCACCCATCCTCCCCCTCACACCTCCTCCCCCTCACCCATCACTCCTCCCTCACACCCATCACTCCTCCCCTCACCATCACTCCTCCCCTCACACCCATCCTCCCCCCCTCACACCCATCCTCCCCCTCACACCCATCACTCCCCTCACCCTCCTCTCCCTCACACCCATCACTCCTCCTCTCACACCCATCCTCTCCCTCTCACCCATCCTCCCTCCCTCACACCATCCTCCTCCCTCCACACCATCCTCCTCCCTCTCACACCCATCCTCCTCCCTCACACCCATCACTCCTCCCTCACACCCATCCTCCTCCCTCACCCATCCTCCTCCCTCTCACACCCATCACTCCCTCCCTCACACCCATCACTCCCTCCTCACACCATCCTGCCCCTCACACCCATCACTCCCCCCTCCACCCATCCTCCCCCTCACCCCCCCACCATCACTCCTCCCTCTCCACCCATCACTCCTCCCTCCACCCATCCTCCCTCCTCACCATCTCCCCCTCACCCCATCTCCTCCCTCACACCCATCCTCCTCCCCTCACACCATCCTCCCCTCCACCATCCTCCCCCTCACACCCATCCCTCCCCTCACCATCACTCCCCTCCACCCATCACTCCTCCCCCTCACACCCATTACTCCTGCCTCACCCATCACTCCCCTCACACCCCTCCTCCCTCTCACACCCCATCACCTCCTCCCTCTCACACCCATCACTCCCCCTACACCCATCTGCCCCCCTCCACCCATCCCTCCCTCTCACACCATCCTCCTCCCCTCACCATCCTCCCCCTCACCCATCACTCCTCCCCTCACACCCATCCTCCCCCCCTCACACCCATCACTCCCCCTCACACCCATCCTCCCCCCTCACCCATCACTCCCCCTCACCCCTCACTCCTCCCTCTCACCCATCACCTCCCTCACACCCATCACTCCCCCTCACACACCTCCTCCCCTCACCCATCCTCCCCCCTCACACATCTCCTCCCTCACCCATCACTCCTCCCCTCACCCATCACTCCTCCCCTCCCACCTCCTCTGCCCCTCACACCCATCACCCCCCCTCACACCCATCACTCCTCCCCTCACACCCATCCTCTCCCTCACCCATCACTCCCCTCACACCCATCACTCCCCTCACACCCATCACTGCCCCACACCCACCCTTCCCCTCA
Organism: Homarus americanus; assembly: GCF_018991925.1. NCBI lineage: Eukaryota > Metazoa > Arthropoda > Malacostraca > Decapoda > Nephropidae > Homarus > Homarus americanus. The sequence continues at coordinate 7,391,448 of NW_024720773.1, read as the reverse complement.
CCATCACTCCCTCCCCTCACCCATCACCCCACCCTCACCATCACCTTCACCCTCACACATCACAATAAACACACCGCTGGTCAGTCACCTTCCTTAATTATTTTCCCTTACCTGTAATTAGTGGTTGTCTGTGTACAGGTGAGTGGGCAGGGCAACATTAGAAGCCATTGGAAAAACAGTCAGTATTAACATAGACTAATAGGCTGTTTACATGTATTTGATGTGAGGTGCTTGCTGTGAGTGCTGTGTGGTGCTGTGAGTGCTGTGTGCTGTGAGGAGTTGTGTGGTGCTGTGAGGTGCTGTGTGGTGCTGTGTGAGGTGCTGTGTGGTGCTGGCGGTGCTGTGTGGTGCTGTGAGGTGCTGTGAGTGCTGTGTGGTGCTGTGGTGCTGTGCTGGTGCTGTGTGGTGCTGTGAGGTGCTGTGTGGTGCTGTGAGGGTGTGTGAGGTGCTGTGAGGTGATGTGAGTGCTGTGAGGTGCTGTGAGTGCTGTGTGGTGCTGTGAGGTGCTGTGAGGTGCTGTGTGGTGCTGTGGAGGTGCTGTGGTGCTGTGAGGTGCTGTGAGTGCTGTGGTGCTGTGTGGTGCTGCGTGGTGCTGTGAGGTGCTGTATGGTGCTGGTGCTGTGAGTGCTGTGAGGTGCTGTGTGAGGTGCTGTGGTGCTGTGAGGTGCTGTGAGGAGTGCTGTGAGGTGCTGTGAGTGCTGTGTGGTGCTGTGTGGTGCTGTGTGGTGCTGAGGTGCTGTGGTGCTGTGAGGTGCTGTGAGTGCTGGTGCTGTGAGGTGCTGTGTGGTGCTGTGGTGCTGTGAGGTGCTGTGTGGTGCTGTGAGGTGCTGTGAGTGCTGTGGTGCTGTGAGGTGCTGTGTGGTGCTGTGAGGTGCTGTGAGGTGCTGTGGTGCTGTGTGGTGCTGTGAGGTGCTGAGTGCTGTGTGCTGTGAAGTGCTGCAATGCTGCGTGCTGTGTGGTGCTGTGTGGTTCTGTGAGGTGCTGTGGTGTTGTGCTGAATGTATTTAACCTTTGCAGCTTCTTCCTCCTCTTCTTCTCCTCTTTCTCCTCTCTTCCTCATTTTCTTCTTCCTTCTTCTTCTTCTTCTTCTCTCTTCTTCTTCTCTCTTCTTCTTCTTCTTCTTCTTCTTCTTCTTCTTCTTCTCTCTTCTTCTTCTTCTTCTTCGTCTTCTTCTTCTTCTTCTTCTTTCTTCTTCTTCTTCTTCTTCTCTCTTCTTCTTCTTCTTCTCTCTTCTTCTTCTTCTTCTTCTTCTTCTTCTTCTTCTTCTTCTTCTTCTTCTTCTTCTTCTTTCCTCCTCCTCTTTTTCCTCCTCCTCCTCCTCCTCCTTCTGAGCACCAAAGAAATAAGTTAGGGATTATCTAGCTCTCCAAGGACACTGAAGGTGGGCTGGGTGGGCTAGGTGGGTCAGGTGGTCAGGTGGGGGTTATTAAGGTGGGCTGGATGGGTTGTTGGGTTGGGCGGTATAGGTGAGCTGTGGTTGAGGTGGGTGGGGTGGGTGGGTTGTTGTTGAAGGGGGGGGGTGGGCAGGGTGGGCTGTTGAGGCAAGTGAGGTGGGCTGTTGAGGTGGGCGGGGTGGGTTGACCTAAATGCTCCAAAAGACCACCACATTCCTCCTCTTCCTCCTCCGCTCCTTACCTGTATAAGACAGTCATTTATCTCAGGTAATTTGTAGAGGAGTGATGACGTGTACAATATGCCCCTAGGGAGCCAGTTAAAGGCCACCCGCTGATTGGCTCTAAATTCTGACGTCACTGTTTGCTGGTCAGTGATTGGTTTCAACTTCTGACATCACCAATTGATTATTAGTGATTGGTTCTAAATGCTAACGTCACTGATAGCTGATCGATGTTTGGTCTGAATTTTACGTCATCGTTTTACACGCCATGATTGGTTTATTATATGACGTCACTGTCACAATCGATAATTGATTAAATTTTCATTCGTCACCGATAGTCATTCGCTGATTGGTTTAAACTGTGACATTACCGTGAGCTTATCTGTCATTGGCTTAAAATTTGACGACATTATTATCTGATTGGTGATTGGGTTACATTGTGACGTCATTGATAAATCGTTCCCTGATTGGCTTTAGCTTACGACCTGAAAAACATAATAATAATAATAATAATAATAATAATAATAATAATAATAATAATAATAATAATAATAAAGACCATAATAAAGTTATTTAATATAGTTGATGACATAAAGACCTTGTAGTTCCTTCTTCCTTCCTTCCTTCCTTCCTTCCTTCCTTCCTTCTTCCTTCCTCCTTCCTTCCTTCCTCTTCCTTCCTTCCTCCCCCCACACACACACTACAGTATCTCACACAAGGGAAGACAGATTGGCTCTTATCTCCATATCTCTCTCTTGTCTCTCAGAGCCACCTACTGGATAAATACCCCTCCTCTTCCCTTCCTCTTCCTTTCCTCCTCCCTTCCTCTTCCCTCCCTCTTCTCTTCCTCTTCCCTCCCTTCCATCTATTATCTTCCTCCTTTTCCTTCCATCTCTTCCTTCCCTTTATCTTTCCCTCCTCTTCTCTCCTTATCATCCTCCCTTCCCCTCCATCTCTCCTCTTCCTTCCTTCTTTTCTTCCCCTTCCCCTCCTGTTCCTCCATAAAGTGTGTGAGTGAGTGAGTGAGTGAGTGAGTGGTGGTGAGTGGTGGAGTGAGTGAGTGAGTGAGTGAGTGTGAGTGAGTGAGGTGAGTGAGTGAGTGGTGAGTGGTGGTGAGTGAGTGAGTGAGTGAGTGGTGAGGTGAGGTGAGTGAGTGAGTGAGTGGTGGTGAGTGGTGAGTGAGTGGGTATTGGATGATTACTTCCGGGTCTCTCTCTCTCTCTCTCTCTCTCTCTCTCTCTCTCTCGCCACCACATTGATGAGGTATAGCCCGGGTCTAATTAGCCCAGCGTGACAGGTGAGCTAACTCTAATCTTAGGTGAGCTAACTCTAATCTCAGGTGAGCTTACTCTAATCTCATGTGAGCTTACTCTAATCTCAGGTGAGCTTACTCTAATCTCAGGTGAGCTAACTCTAATCTCAGGTGAGCTAATTCTAATCTCAGGTGAACAAACTCTAATCTCAGGTAGGCTAATTAAACACAGGTAAGCTTTATCCCCGGAATAAGCTGGTGTCCCTTTGCTGTTGTGAAGCTGTCAGCGGCAGTCGTGTGAGATAAGGAGGTGGTGTGTGTGTGTTGGACTCTCTAGGGCTTAAGACTTCTTACTAGAGGGATTAAGACTTCTTACTAGAGGATTAAGACTTTACTAGAGTTAAGACTTCTTACTAGAGGATTAAGACTTCTTACTAGAGGATTAAGACTTCTTACTAGAGGTTAAGGCTTCTTACTAGAGTTAACTAGAGGATTAAGACTTCTTACTAGGGGATTAAGACTTCTTACTAGAGGGATTAAGACTTCTTACTAGAGGATTAAGACTTCTTGCTGAGGATTAAGACTTCTTACTAAAGGGTTAAAACTTCTTACTAGAGGGATTAAGACTTCCTACTAGAGGATTAAGACTTTTACTAGAGGGATTAAGACTTCTTACTAGAGGTTAAGACTTCTTACTAGAGGATTAAGACTTCTTACTAGAGGATTAAAACTTCTTACTAGAGGTTAAGACTTCTTACTAGAGGGATTAAGACTTCTTACTAGAGGGATTAAGACTTCTTACTAGAGGGATTAAGACTTCTTACTAGAGGATTAAGACTTCTTACTAGGGGATTAAAACTTCTTACTAGAGGTTAAGACTTCTTACTAGAGGGATTAAGACTTCTTACTAGAGGATTAAGACTTCTTACTAGAGATTAAGGCTTCTTACTAGGGATTAAGACTTCTTACTGAGAGTTAAAACTTCTTACTAGGGGATTAAGGCTTCTTACTAGAGGGATTAAGACTTCTTACTAGAGGATTAAGACTTCTTACTAGAGGGATTAAGACTTCTTACTAGAGGATTAAGACTTCTTACTAAAAGGGATTAAGACTTCTTACTAGAGGGATTAAGACTTCTTACTAGAGTTAAAACTTCTTACTAGAGGATTAAGACTTCTTACTAGAGGTTAAGACTTCTTACTAGAGGATTAAGACTTCTTACTAGAGGATTAAGACTTCTTACTAGAGGATTAAGACTTCTTACTAAAGGTTAAGACTTCTTACTAGAGGGATTAAGACTTCTTACTAAAGGTTAAGACTTCTTACTAGGGGATTAAGACTTCCCTAGAGGATTAAGACTTCTTACTAGAGGTTAAGACTTCTTACTGGGGGATTAAGACTTCTTACTAGAGGGATTAAGACTTCTTACTAGAGGATTAAGACTTCTTACTAGAGGGATTAAGGCTTCTTACTAGAGGATTAAGACTTCTTACTAGAGGGATTAAGACTTCCTACTAGAGGGATTAAGACTTCTTACTAGAGTTAAGACTTCCTACTAGAGGGATTAAGACTTCTTACTAGAGGATTAAGACTTCTTACTGGAGGATAAGACTTCTTACTGGAGGATAAGACTTCTTACTCAAGGGGCCAAGTCATCGTACTCAAGGGCCAAGTCATCGTACTCAAGGGCCAAGTCATCGTACTCAAGGGGCCAAGTCACCGCCTCAGGGGCCAAGTCATCGTGCTCAGGGCCAAGTCATCGTACTCAAGGGGCCAAGTCATCATACTCAAGGGCCAAGTCACCGCATAGGGGCAAGTCATCCTACTCAAGGGCCAAGTCACCGCATAGGGGCAAGTCATCCTACTCAAGGGCCAAGTCATCGTACTCAGGGGCCAAGTCACCGCACTCAAGGGCCAAGTCATTACTCAAGGGGCCAAGTCATCGTACTCAAGGGGCAAGTCATCATACTCAAGGCCAAGTCACCACTTAAGGGCCAAGTCATCCTACTCAAGGGGCAGATCATCGTACTCAAGGCCAAGTCACCGCACTCAAGGGGCAAGTCAACGTACTCAAGGGGCCAAGTCACGTACTCAAGGGGCCAAGTCACCGCACTCAGGGGCCAAGTCATCGTACTCAGGGTCAAGTCACCGCACTCAAGGGCCAAGTCATTGACTCAAGGGCCAAATCATCGTACTCAGGGGCCAAGTCATCGTACTCAAGGGGCCAAGTCACTGCACTCAAGGGCCAAGTCATCGTACTCAGGGGCCAAGTCATCGTACTCAGGGGCCAAGTCATCGTCTCAAGGGCCAAGTCATCGTGCTTAAGGGCCAGTCATCGTATAGGGCAAGTCATCGTACTCAAGGGGCCAAGTCATCGTACTCAAGGCCAAGTCATCGTACTCAAGGGGCCAAGTCACCGCACTCAAGGGCCAAGTCATCGTACTCAAGGGGCCAAGTCATCGTACTCAAGGGCCAAGTCATCGTACTCAAGGGGCCAAGTCATCGTACTCAAGGGCCAAGTCATCGTACTCAGGGGCCAAGTCATCGGACTCAAGGGCAAGTCACCGCACTCAAGGGCCAAGTCACCGCACTCAAGGCCAAGTCATCGTACTCAAGGGGCAGTCATCGTACTCAAAGGGGCCAAGTCATCGTACTCAAGGGCCAAGTCATCGTACTCAGGGGCCAAGTCATCGTACTCAAGGGCCAAGTCACCACTCAAGGGCCAAGTCATCGTACTCAGGGGCCAAGTCACCGTACTCAAGGGCCTCATTGCTCAAGGGCCAAGTCATCGTACTCAAGGGCCAAGTCATCGTACTCAAGGGCCAGTCATCGTACTCAAGGGGCCAGAATCATCGTACTCAAGGGCCAAGTCATCGTACTCAAGGGGCCAAGTCATCGTACTCAAGGCCAAGTCATCGTACTCAAGGCCAAGTCATCGTACTCAAGGGCCACGTCATCGTACTCAAGGGGCAAATCATCGTACTCAAGGGCCAAGTCACCGTACTCAAGGGGCAAGTCATCGTACTCAAGGGCCAAGTCATCGTACTCAAGGGGCCAAGTCATCGTACTCAAGGGGCCAAGTCATCATACTCAAGGGCAAGTCACCGTACTCAAGGGCAAGTCATCGCTCAAGGGCCAAGTCATCCACTCAAGGGGCCAAGTCATCGTACTCAAGGGGCAAGTCATCGTACTCAAGGGCCAAGTCATCGTACTCAAGGGGCAAGTCATCGGACTCAAGGGCCCAGTCACCACTCAAGGGCCAAGTCACCACTCAAGGGCCAAATCATCGTACTCAAGGGCCAAGTCATCGTACTCAAAGGGCCAAGTCATCGTACTCAAGGGGCCAAGTCATCGTACTCAAGGGCCAAGTCATCGTACTCAAGGGCAAGTCATCGTACTCAAGGGCAAGTCATCCTCAAGGGCCAAGTCATCGTACTCAAGGGGCCAAGTCATCGTACTCAAGGGGCCAAGTCATCGTACTCAAGGGGCCAAGTCATCGTACTCAAAGGGCCGTCATCGTACTCAAGGGCAAGTCATCGTACTCAAGGGCCAAGTCATCGTACTCAAGGGGCAAGTCATCGTACTCAAGGGCAAATCATCGTACTCAAGGGGCCAAGTCATCGTACTCAAGAGGGCCAAGTCATCGTACTCAAAGGGGCCAAGTCATCGTACTCAAAGGGGCCCAGTCATCGTACTCCAAAGGGCCGATCATCGTACTCAAGGGGCCAAGTCACCGTACTCAAGGGCAGATCATCGTACTCAGGGCAAGTCATCGTATTCAAAGGGGCCAAGTCATCGTTCTCAAGGGCCAAGTCATCGTACTCAAGGGGCCGTCATCGTACTCAGGGCCAAGTCATCGTACTCAAGGGCCAAGTCATCGTACTCAAGGGGCCAAGTCATCGTACTCAAGGGCAAGTCACCGTACTCAAGGGCCAATTCATCGTACTCCAAGGGCCAAGTCATCGTACTCAAGGGGCCAAGTCATCGTACTCAAGGGGCCACGTCATCGTACTCAAAGGGGCCAAGTCATCGTACTCAAGGGGCCAAGTCATCGTCCTCAAGGGGCCAAGTCATCGTACTCAAGGGGCAAGTCATCGTACTCAAGGGCAAGTCATCGTACTCAAGGGGCCAAGTCATCGTACTCAAGGGCCAAGTCATCGTACTCAAGGGGCCAGTCATCATTCAAGGGCCAAGTCATGTATTCAAGGGCCAAGTCATCTTACTCAAGGGCCAAGTCATCGTACTCAAGGGGCCAAGTCATCGTACTCAAGGGCCAAGTCATCGTACTCAAGGCCAAGTCATCGTACTCAGGGGCCAAGTCATCGTACTCAAGGGGCCAAGTCATCGTATTCAAGGGGCCGTCATCGTACTCAAGGGGCCGTCATCGTACTCAAAGAGGCCAAGTCATCGTACTCAAGGGGCCAAGTCATCGTACTCAAGGGTTAGAATGAGGACGAGAGACATTTCTGGTACAAGGTTGAGAGGAAACCATAAATTGTCTTGGTCAGGTTTGGTTTTTTCCTCGAGTGTTTTCCTTCTTCCCCCTCCTCGTTTTCTCTCTTCTCTGTGTCCTCTTTTTACTTCTCTCTTTGTCTTTGTCTCTTCCTCCTTCTCCCTCTCTTCCCTTCCTCCTCCTCCTCTCCTCCTCTCCTCCTCCTCCTCCTCCTCCTCTTCTTCCTCCTCCTCCTCCTCCCCCTCTTCTTCTTCTCCTCCTCCTCCTCCTCTCCTCCTCCCCCCTCTTCTCCTCCTCCTCCTCCTCCTCCTCCTCCCTCCTCTTCCTCCCCCTCCTCCTCCTCCTCCTCCTCCTCCTCTCCTCCTCTCCTCTCCTCCTCCTCTTCCTCCTCCTCCTCCTCCTCTCCTCCTCCCCTCTTCTTCCTCCTCCTCCTTCTCCTCCTCCTCCTCTTCTCCCCTCTTCCTCCTCCTCCTCCTCCCTCCCTCCTCCTCTCTCCTCCTCCTCCCCTCTTCTTCCTCCTCCTCTCTTCCTCCTCCTCCTCCTCCCTCCTCCTCCTCCTCTTCTTCTCCTCCTCCTCTCCCTCTTCTCTTCCTCCTCCTCCTCCTCCTCCCCTCTTCTTCCTCCTCCTCCCTCTTCCTCCTCCTCCTCCTCCTCCTCTTCCTCTCTCTTCCTCCCCTCCCTCTCCTCCTCCTCCCCTCCTCTCCCTCCTCCTCCTCCTCCTCCTCTCTCCCCTCTTCTCCTCCCTCCCTCCTCTTCCTCCTCCTCCTCCTCCTCTCCTCCTCCTCTTCCTCCCCCTCTTCCTCCTCCTCCTCCTCCTCCTCCTCTCTCTCCTCCTCTTCTTCCTCCTCCTCCTCCTCCCCTCTTCTTCTTTCTCCTCCTCCTCCTCCTCCTCCTCCTCCCCTCCTCCCCTCTTCTTCCTCCTCCTCCTCCTCCTCCTCCTCTCCTCCTCTCCCTCCCCTCTTCCTCCTCCTCCTCCTCCCCTCCTCCTCCTCCTCCTCTCCTCCTCCTCCTCCTCCCCTCTTCTTCCTCCTCCCTCCCTCTTCCTCCTCTCCTCCTCCTCCTCTCCTCTTCTTCCTCCTCTCCTCCTCCCCTCTTCTTCTTCCTCCTCCTCCTCCTCCCCTCTTCTTCCCTCCCTCCTCTCTTCCTCCTCCTCCTCCTCCTCCTCCTCCTCCTCTTCCTCCCTCTTCCTCCTCCTCCTCCTCCCCTCCTCCTCCTCCTCCTCCTCCTCCCTCTTCTTCCTCTCCTCTCTTCCCTCTCCTCTCCTCCTCCTCCTCCTCCTCCCTCCTCCTCCCCTCTTCTTCCTCCTCCTCCTCCTCCTCCTCCTCCTCCTCCTCCTCCTCCTCCTCCTCCTCCCCTCTTCTTCTTCCCTCCTCCTCCTCCCCTCCCCTCTTCTTCCTCCTCCTCCTCTTCCCCTCCTCCTCCTCCTCCTCCTCCCTCCTCCTCTTCCTCCCTTCCTCCTCCTCTCCTCCCCTCCTCCTCCTCCTCTCCTCCTCCTCCTCCTCCCTCTTCTTCCTCCTCCTCCTCCTCCTCTTCCTCCTCCTCCTCCTCTCCTCCCCCTCTTCCTCCTCCTCCCACAATATCCTCCTTCAGCTCAGTATAAACCACTTATTGAGCCAACAACACTATCAGTAAATGCATTTTCTAAAATAGTGGAAGACGTACATACATACATACACACACACACACACACACATAAACCTTCATTAGTACTGCATACATACATACATACATACATACATACATACAGACATACATACACGACATTGAAATTGTCACCTGTTGGCACCCATGAGAACCTATTGACACCTGTTGTCCTATGGGCTTGGCACCTGTTGGCACCCTATGGGCCCTTGGCACCTGTTGGCACCCTATGGGACCCTTGGCACTTGTTGGCACCCTATGAGACTACTACTACTACTGTCACTGTTACTGGTTGTTTACGCCAAGATCGATAACAGTCAGTCGTAACCCCACTCCAGGCCCTCACCACCCTCTACTCAACCCCTCCATCCCTCACCCCCCACCCTCAATCCCCTCACCCACCCCACCCCCTACTCCACCCCACTCCACCCCACCCCTCCACCCTCACCCCTCAATCCCCTCACCCCACCCACCCCTACTCCACCCACTCCCCAACTCCCCCCTCACCCCAACCCCACCCCTCCACACCAACCCCACTCCACCCCTCACCACTCCTCCCTCCAACCCCACTCCATCCCTCACCCCCCACACCCCACTCAATCCCCTCACCCCACCCCACCCCTACTCCACCCACTCCACCCACCCACTCCACCCCACCTCAATCCCCTCACCCCACCCACCCCTACTCCCCCCACTCCCCCCACCCCCACTCCACCCTCCACCCCCACTCAATCCCCTCACCCCACCCACCCCTACTCCACCCCCACTCCCACCCCCAAACACACCTCTACCCCACCCCTCCCCCACCCCACTCCCACCCCAACCCCACCCCACTCCACCCCAACCCCACCCCACTCCACCCCAACCCACCTCCACACCAAACCCCTCCACCAAACCCCTCCATCCCCTCACCCCTCCTCTCCCTACTCAACCCCCACCCCCCCTCCACCTCTTATCCAGTTATCGATCTCCTCAATAATGGTTCACCTCTGAAACTGAATATTTGAAGACCTGACCACTTGCTTCTTCTTCTTCTTCTTCTTCTTCTTCTTCTATCTAGTTAAGGTAGAGCCTCAGTGTTAATTTTCATGTTAATTTCTGTGTTTAATCTTAAGTCAACCAGTTAGAGCAATATTCAAGAGCAATTAACCCAAGAGCAATATTAACCCAAGAGCAATATTAACCTGAGCAATATTAACTAAGAGCAATATTAACCAAGGCAATATTGGCAAGGCAATATTAACCCAAGGCAATATTACCAAGGAATATTACAAGGCAATATTAACGAGGCAATATTAGCAAGAGCAATATTCAAGGCAATATTAACCCAGGCAATATATATCAAGAGCAATATTAACCCAAGGAATCAAGGCAATATTCAAGGCAATGCAAAGCAATATTGGCAAGAGCAATATTAACCCAAGGCAATATTAACCCAAGGCAATATTAACCCAGGCAATATTAACCCAAGAGCAATATTAACCCAAGGCAATATTAACCCAAGAGCAATATTAACCCAAGAGCAATATTAACCCAAGAGCAATATTAACCCAAGGCAATATTAGCTAAGGCAATATTGGCAAGAGCAATGATGGCAGGCAATTAACCTAAGGCAATTGGCAAGGCAATATTAACCCAAGAGGCAATATTGGCAAGGCAATGTGGCCTGGGCAATATTAACCCAAGGCAATTGCCCAAGGCAATATTAACCCAGGCAATATTAACCCAAGAGCAATATTAACCCAAGAGCAATATTATATCAAGAGCAATATTAACCCAGGCAATATTAACCCAAGAGCAATATTAACCCAAGAGCAATATTAACCCAAGAGCAATATTATATCAAGAGCAATATTAACCCAAGAGCAATATTAACCAAGGCAATATAACCAAAGCAATATTAGCAAGAGCAATATTAACCCAGAGCAATATTGGCAAGGCAATGACCTAAGGCAATATTAACCAAGGCAATATTGGCAAGGCAATATTGGCAAGGCAATGTGGCCAAGGCAATATTACAGGCAATATTGGCAAGAGGGATATTGGCAGGCAATATTGGCAAGGCAATATTGGCCAAGGCAATATTGGCAAGGCAATATCAAGCAATTTGGCAGGCAATATTGGCAAGGCAATTGCTATTAACCTAAGGCAATGTTAGCCAGGGCAATATTAACCCAAGAGCAATGTTATCCTAAAGGCAATATTAACCCAAGGCAATATTAACCCAAGAGCAATATTAACCTAAGAGCAATATTAGCAAGAGGAAATATTAGCAAGAGCAATATTGCAGAAGCTTAAGGCAATATTAACCAGGCAATTGCAAGCAATGGCAAGGCAATATTGGCAAGAGGAATGATGGCAAGGCAATATTGGCAAGAGCAATATTGGCAAGGCAATGTGGCCAAGGCAATATGGCAAGAGCAATATTAACCCAAGAGCAATATTAACCCAAGAGCAATATTAACCCAAGAGCAATATTAACCCAAGAGCAATATTAACCCAAGAGCAATATTAACCTAGAGCAATATTAACCCAAGAGCAATATTAACCCAAGAGCAATATTAACCTAAGAGCAATATTAACCCAAAACAATATTAACCCAAGAGCAATATTAACCCAAGAGCAATATTAACCCAAGGAATATTGGCAAGAGCAATATTAGCAGAGGAATATTAGCAAAGGCAATATTAGCAGAGCAATATTAACCTAAGGCAATATTAACCCAAGAGCAATATTGGCAAGAGCAATATTAGCAAGAGCAATATTGGCAAGAGCAATATTAGCAAGAGCAATATTAGCAAAGAGCAGCAATAACCCAAGAGCAATATTGGCAAGAGCAATAATGGCCCAAGAGGAATATTAGCAAGAGCAATATTAACCTAAGAGCAATATTAACCCAGAGGAATATTAGCAAGAGCAATATTAACCCAAAGCAATATTAACCAGGCAATATTAACCCAAGGCAATATTAGCAAGAGCAATATTACCCAAGAGCAATATTAACCCAAGAGCAATGGCGGGCAGTATTGGCAAGGCAATATTGGCAAGGCAATTTGGCAGGCAATATTGGCAAGGCAATATTGGCAAGGCAATATTGGCAAGGCAATGTGGCAAGGCATATTGGCAAGAGCAATATTGGCAAAGGCAATTTGGCAAGAGGAATATTAACAGGAGATATTGCAAGGCAATATTGGCCCAAGAGCAATATTAAGGCAGAGGAATATTAACCCAAGGGCAATATTAACCCAAGAGCAATATTAACCAAGAGCAATATTAGCAAGAGCAATATTAACCCAAGAGCAATATTAACCCAAGGCAATATTGGCTAAGAGCAATATTAAATCAAGAGCAATATTAACCCAAAGAGCAATATCAACCCAAGGCAATGTGGCAAAGCAATATGCTAAGGCAATATTATATCAAGAGCAATATTAACCCAAGAGCAATATTAGCAAGGCAATATTAACCTAAGAGCAATATAAAGGATTTCCAAGGCAATGTAACCCAAGAGCAATATTGGCCCAAGAGCAATATTAACCTAAGAGCAATATTACTTAAGAGCAATATTAGCAGAGCAATATTGGCAAGGCAATATTAGCCAAGGCAATATTAACCTAAGAGCAATATTAACTAAGAGCAATATTAACCCAAGAGCAATATTAACCCAGAGCAATATTAGCAAGAGCAATATTAACCTAGAGCAATATTAACCCAAAACAATATTCACAAGCAATATTGGCCTAAGGCAATGATGCCAAGAGCAATTGGCAAGGGCAATTGACAAGGCATATTGGCAAGGCAATATTGGCAAGGCAATATTAGCAGGCAATGATGACCCCAGGAGCAATATTAGCAAGGCAATATTGGCTTAGGGGCAATGTTGGCCCAGGCAATATTAACCCAGGGCAATGTTAGCCTGGAGGCAATTGGCAGGCAATATTAACCCAGGAGATATTGGCAGGGCAATATTAACCTGAGGCAATATTAACCCAGGAGGCAATATTAACCCAGGCAATGTAACCCAAGGCAATATTAACCCAAGGCAATATTAACCCAAGAGCAATATTATATCAAGAGCAATATTGAGCCCAAGAGCAATATTGGCAAGGCAATGTGGCAAGGCAATATTAACCCAAGAGCACATATTATATCCAAGGCAATATTAGCCCAAGGCAATATTAACACAAGAGCAATATTGGCAAGAGCAATATTCAAGGCAATATTAGCAAGAGCAATATTAACCCAAGAGCAAATATTAACCTAAGAGCAATATTAACCCAAGAGCAATATTAACCCAAGAGCAATATTAACCCAAGAGCAATATTAACCTTACGAAACCTCTGAGACTCTGGTTTATCTCCTGGTTAGTCGCCGTCTTACCTGGAAAATTGTGACTGAACGTGAAATTGAAGGTTTGTAAATTGAAAACTACGGCGACCACCACAACACTGTCCCGGCCCCCAGCTACTACTACTACTACTACTACTACTACTACTACTACTACCCAATTACTGCTACTATTACTGCTACTACTACTACTACTACTGCTACTACTATTTTTTCTTTTTTTTAATGGCCTCCAGCCTCTTCTAATAGCCATACCTTCGCCGCCCTTTCTTACTACTACTACTACTACTACTATTACTACTACTACTACTACTGCCTGAGCCTGTATAGTGTGCTGGATCACTTAACTATCTGAGTATGATAACAACTACAGGTATGATGACTTAACTACCTGAGTATGATGACTTAACTACCTGAGTATGATGACTTAACTACCTGAGTATGATGACTTAACTACCTGAGTATGATAACTTAACTACCTGAGTATGATAACTTAACTACCTGAGTATGATAACTTAACTACCTGAGTATGATGACTTAACTACCTGAGTATGATGACTTAACTCGTGGAATACGATAACTTCACGTGTTATGTATGATGATTTAAGTCATCGTACTCAGAGGGTTAAATCATTATACTAAAGGTGTTAAGGCATTGTACTCATGACTTAAATCAGAGAGAGAGAGAGAGAGAGAGAGGGAGAGAGAGAGAGAGAGAGAGAGAGAGAGAGAAGTAACACAGACAGACAGAAACAGAGTAACACAGACAGACAGACAGACAATCTTCTACCACAGACAGTCATCAGCATAACCTTAGTACCGGTATATATCAGGGATGGTCGTGGGCATGTTACCTGTATCAATCAACAGGTAAATAAGGTGTGTTGGGAGGATGTCTCAGCCCAGGAGATGAGATAGATGAAGTAGGCGAAGATGCTGGGGAGTAGCTGAGCTGTGAGATTGGTTTCTGGGATATTCGTCTAACGTCTGGCGATACATAAACGCTCGTGCTGGCAGAAGAGGGGGTTTTAAAATTGCGTCTGGCGTTCGCTGGTTGTGTTGGGTTATGCTAAAAAAAAAAAACGTGGTATTAGTACGCCTGGCGATACATGAACGCTCGTGCTGGCATTAAGTGCAGGGTTAATGTTTTGGTCCGCCTGGCGATGGTTACCTTGGAGTGAGGCTTTGTGGCGAGGAGAGAGATTAATTTACAGTCTCTCTCCTCTCTCTCTCTCTCTCTCTCTCTCTCTCTCTCTCTCTCTCTCTCTCTCTCTCTCTCTCTCTCTCTCTCTCTCACCTTAAGCCAAGACAATCATTTTACCAGACACTCCCACAGGTTGACTCAGGCGACGACATTGTTGGAGGATTACCGCCCACTGGCCAACACACAGGTACCTGGTGGCCAACACTTTGGTACCTGGTGGCCACACAGGTACCTGTTGGCCCAGCCTGGGTGCCTGGTGTGCTACACAGGTACCTGGTGGCCAACACACAGGTACCTGGTGGCCAACACACAGGTACCTGGTGGCCAATACACAGGTACCTGGTGGCCAACACACAGGTACCTGGTGGCCAATACACAGGTACCTGGTGGCCAACACACAGGTACCTGGAGGCCAACACACAGGTACCTGGTGGCCAACACACAGGTACCTGGTGGCTAACACACAGGTACCTGGTGGCCAACACACAGGTACCTGGTGGCCAACACACAGGTACCTGGAGGCCAACACACAGGTACCTGGTGGCCAACACACAGGTACCTGGCGGCCAATACACAGGTACCTGGTGGCCAATACACAGGTACCTGGTGGCCAACACACAGGTACCTGGTGGTCAATACACAGGTACCTGGTGGCCAACACACAGGTACCTGGTGGCCAACACACAGGTACCTGGTGGCCAATACACAGGTACCTGGCGGCCAATACACAGGTACCTGGTGGCCAACACACAGGTACCTGGTGGCCAATACACAGGTACCTGGTGGCCAATACACAGGTACCTGGTGGCCAACACACAGGTACCTGGTGGCTAACACACAGGTACCTGGTGGCCAATACACAGGTACCTGGTGGCCAACACACAGGTACCTGGTGGCCAATACACAGGTACCTGGCGGCCAATACACAGGTACCTGGTGGCCAACACACAGGTACCTGGTGGCCAATACACAGGTACCTGGTGGCCAATACACAGGTACCTGGTGGCCAATACACAGGTACCTGGTGGCCAATACACAGGTACCTGGCGGCCAATACACAGGTACCTGGTGGCCAATACACAGGTACCTGGTGGCCAACACACAGGTACCTGGCGGCCAATACACAGGTACCTGGTGGCCAACACACAGGTACCTGGTGGCCAACACACAGGTACCTGGTGGCCAACACACAGGTACCTGGTGGCCAATACACAGGTACCTGGTGGCCAACACACAGGTACCTGGTGGCCAACACACAGGTACCTGGTGGCCAATACACAGGTACCTGGTGGCCAACACACAGGTACCTGGTGGCCAATACACAGGTACCTGGTGGCCAACACACAGGTACCTGGAGGCCAACACACAGGTACCTGGTGGCCAACACACAGGTACCTGGTGGCCAACACACAGGTACCTGGTGGCCAACACACAGGTACCTGGTGGCCAACACACAGGTACCTGGTGGCCAACACACAGGTACCTGGTGGCCAACACACAGGTACCTGGTGGCCAACACACAGGTACCTGGTGGCCAACACACAGGTACCTGGTGGCCAACACACAGGTACCTGGTGGCCAACACACAGGTACCTGGTGGCCAACACACAGGTACCTGGTGGCCAACACACAGGTACCTGGCGGCCAACACACAGGTACCTGGTGGCCAATACACAGGTACCTGGTGGCCAACACACAGGTACCTGGTGGCCAACACACAGGTACCTGGCGGCCAACACACAGGTACCTGGTGGCCAACACACAGGTACCTGGCGGCCAACACACAGGTACCTGGTGGCCAACACACAGGTACCTGGTGGCCAACACACAGGTGCCCACTGGCCAACACACAGGTACCTGGTGGCCAACACACAGGTACCTGGTGGCCAACACACAGGTACCTGGTGGCCAACACACAGGTGCCCACTGGCCAACACACAGGTACCTGGTGGCCAACACACAGGTACCTGGTGGCCAATACACAGGTACCTGGTGGCCAACACACAGGTACCTGGTGGCCAACACACAGGTACCTGGTGGCCAACACACAGGTACCTGGTGGCCAACACACAGGTACCTGGTGGCCAACACACAGGTACCTGGTGGCCAACACACAGGTACCTGGTGGCCAACACACAGGTACCTGGTGGCCAATACACAGGTACCTGGTGGCCAACACACAGGTACCTGGTGGCCAACACACAGGTACCTGGTGGCCAACACACAGGTACCTGGCGGCCAACACACAGGTACCCTGGTGGCAGCTTCTGGTACCTGGCAGCGTACACAGGTGCCTGGTGGCTAACTACACAGGTACCTGGTGGCCAACACACAGGTACCTGGCAGGTACCTGGCTTGGCCAACACTGAGTACCTGGTGGCCAATACACAGGTACCTGGTGGCCAACACACAGGTACCTGGTGGCCAATACACAGGTACCTGGTGGCCAACACACAGGTACCTGGTGGCCAATACACAGGTACCTGGTGGCCAATACACAGGTACCTGGCGGCCAACACACAGGTACCTGGTGGCCAATACACAGGTACCTGGCGGCCAACACACAGGTACCTGGTGGCCAATACACAGGTACCTGGTGGCCAACACACAGGTACCTGGTGGCCAACACACAGGTACCTGGTGGCCAACACAGGTACCTGGTGGCCCAGCACACAGGTACCTGGGCTGGCCAACACACAGGTACCTGGTAATACAATACACAGGTACCTGGTGGCCCAGCACACAGGTACCTGGTGGCTAACACCCAGGTACCTGGTGGCCAACACACAGGTACCTGGTGGCAACACACCCCACCCCACACAGGTACCTGGGCCAACACACAGGTAAACCTGGCCCAACACACAGGTACCTGGGCACACCCAACACACAGTACCTGGTACCACAGTACCTGGTGGCCAACACACAGGTACCTGCCCACAGGTACCTGGCACACACAGGTACCTGGTGGCCAACACAGGTCCTGGAGCCCAACACACACAGGTACCTGGTGGCCTCACACAGGTACCTGGTGGCCAACACACAGGTACCTGGTGGCCAACACCAGGTACCTGTGGCCAACACACAGGTACCTGGTGGCTAACTACACAGTGCCTGGTGGCCAACACACAGGTACCTGGTGGCCATACGTGTACAGTATAAAACTGGGAACTACCGCGGGATAGAGAGGGTGACGAAAGTAAACAAGAGCTTCTCTCTTTTGGCTCACCTGAGAGAGAGCCTAACATGCTAAGACATAAACCTAATCATCCTTAACCTAACCTAACCTAACCTTCATCTCCCTTAAACACACACACACACACACACACACACACACACACACACACACACACACACACACACACACACACACACACACACTTGCCTCATTATCCAGAGGCACAATGTAGTATAAAATAAAAACCTCTTGTCTTATAAAACGTTGAAGCCGTGATCCAACTAGTTCACTTCAAGTAAGGCTCCCAGGTAAGGCTCCCAGGTAAGGCTCCCAGGTAAGGCTCCCAGGTAAGGCTCCCAGGTAAGACTTCAGGTAAGGCTCTCAGGTAAGGCTCCAGGTAAGGCTCCCAGGTAAGGCACCAGACAAGGCCTCAGGTAAAGCAAGTGAGGCTCCCAAAACTCCCAAGGTAAGGCTCTCAGGAAGGTTCTCAAGTAAGGCTCCCAGGTAAGTCTCCCAGGTAAGGTTCTCAGGTAAGGCTCCCAGGTAAGTCTCCCAGGTAAGGCTCTCAGGAACTAATTAAGGTGAAAGCTGGAGGGATGATTACCATTCCCAGCTGGAGAAAGCACAGGTGGGAGGGCAGGGCGTGGAGCATTTTAGGAGAAAATTGGGGGATGGTAGGAGGAGAGAAAGTAGGGATGGTAGGAGAAAGTAGGGGGATGGTAGGAGAGTGGGGGGTGGTAGGAGAAAGTAGGGGATGGTAGGAGAAAGTAGGGGTGGTAGGAGAAAGTAGGGGGATGGTAGGAGAAAGTAGGGGATGGTAGGAGAAAGTGAGGGGTGGTAGGAGAGAGGGAGATGGTGGGAGAGAGTAAGGGAATGAGGAGAAAGTGGGGAAATTACCACCACCTATCCACCACCACCACTCCTTCCTTC
The DNA here is from genome assembly GCF_018991925.1 of Homarus americanus. Lineage (NCBI taxonomy): Eukaryota > Metazoa > Arthropoda > Malacostraca > Decapoda > Nephropidae > Homarus > Homarus americanus. The sequence continues at coordinate 7,372,831 of NW_024720773.1, read as the reverse complement.
CTCCTCTCCTCCTTCCATCCATCCTTCCTCCCTATCTTCCCTCCCCTTCCCTCCTTACATTCTTCCTCCTTCTACATTCCTTCCTCCCTCCTCTCCGTCACCTTCCCCCCTAGGAGTTATTTTAAGATCCTTCTCTGGAATAAATTCCCACCTGGCCCACCTGGCCCTCTGGCCCCACCTGTGGCGACCTACACCTTTACAACCGCTAGTATTTTAAATCACATGTTGTACCTGGATTAGGGTGAAGGAAGAGTGTGTGTGTGTGTGTGTGTGTGTGTGTGTGTGTGTGTGTGTGTGTGTGTGTGTGCTGGTAGATGTGAATGAACGTGTGTTGTTGTGAGGTCCTCTGGTAGATGTGAATGAACGTGTGTTGTTGTGAGGTCCTCTGGTAGATGTGAATGAACGTGTGTTGTTGTGAGTGTGTTGTTGTGAGGTCCTCTGGTAGATGTGAATGAACGTGTGTTGTTGTTGAGGGTCCTCTGGTAGATGTGAATGAACGTGTTGTTTACATTGTGTTTGGTGTATACAATAAGATAATAAGAAATATCTATGTGTCGTTTGCCAGATATGAAGGAACTCTTTTGTTTAATTTTGTGTTTTTTATTGATTTTTAATGAAGTTTGTGATATATACAGAATAATAGTGTATGTTTCATCATCATCATCATCATCATCATCATCATCATCATCATCATCAATCATCATCATCATCATCATCATCATCATCATCATCATCATCTGTCAAAATACTCAAGGTTCCTTACTCCAGGGATTATTCATCTCATCCTTTAAAGACTTTCTAGGAAACACGGACGGACTGACAGATAGATGGACGGACTGACAGATAGATAGACAGACAAACAAACAGATGGACAGTATCACAGATTAACCCGGAAATATAATGTCCCCACAAGGCTTGTCAGACGAGCGGTTAACATTACGGTGAGAAATAAAGTTTGGAATGAAGTCTTCCATCAGAGAGAGACAGAGAAGACAGAGAGGGGGATAGAGACAGACAGACAGACAGAGGAGGAGAGAAGAGAGAGAGGAGAAAGAAAAGACAGAGAGAGAAAAAAAGAAATGCAGAGAAAGAGAGCGAGAGAGAGACTTTCATGCATATAAAAAAAAATCGAAAATTCCTTTACCAATAGATAAAGAAAAGGGAAAAAAAATCTTTTGCCAATAGTTAGAAAGTTGCCTAAGGCTTCGTCCATACCAGAGCACCTAAAGGTCGTCCCTTGTCCCTGGAGAACTGAAGAGGACGCGACCAGAGGACAGAAGAAAGAGGGGGAAGAGATATTGAGGGGGAGGGAAAGAGAAGGGGGAGAGGAGAATGGGACAGAAAGAAAAGGGGAAAGAGATATTGAGGGGAGAGAGGGAAAGAGAGAGGGGGGACAAAAAGGGGAATGGGAACAGAAAGAAAGGAAGAGATATTGAGGGGAGAGAGAAGGGAGAGAGAGAGAGAGGGGGGACAAAAAAGAGGGAGATAGGACAGAAAGAAAGAGGGGAAGAGATATTGAGGGGGGGAGGGAAAGAAGGGGAGAGAGAGAGAGGAAAGAAAGAAAGAGAGACCTTTAACAGTCTTTGGTTGTCTTGTCTGTCTTTAAACTTTCCATCAACAACAAAGACAAAATGACTATAATTTGTTTATGGTGGAATTATTTTGATTTAAGTTTTTATATATTTGGTTTTTAGGTCGACAGCCATTTTCATTACCTGTTTCTACCCTTAAAAAACATTCAAATTTGGTTGGTTTTAATACACCTCAAATTGAAAATAAACCAGATCTAGGTTTTTTTTCTGGGATTTTATCAATATTATTCTGGTTTGGTTTATTTTTCTGGTTTATTTACTCTTGGATTCTAGAACCTTAACCTCCTCCTTGAACCTAGAGACCTCAAGATACTGTAGAGGCTCAAGTGGGAGATATCTCAAGGGTCAACAACATCCCGTGTTATAATTTTTAAAAGAGTTTAAAATTACCACCCGGGGATTGAACCAAGGAACCTTAGGACGGAAGGTGAGCATTGTGTCCACTCATCTTCAGGGATTGAACCAGGGAACTTTAGGACGGGAAATGAGCATTGTATCCACTCGCCTCTTGTCTGAGATAAATTCAATATGGAGAAATTTTAACAAGTTCGTTTCATAACTTCCTAACTTTTAAAGACGTCAAGAGAGTTTTCTAAACCAAAAAGATGTGTTGAGACCTTCGTTATACACCTCTCGTTGAACATACAGTGATATAATCGGGTTTATCTGTTCGTTTACACTCGTTCGCTCGTTCCAGGTACTCGTTGAAGCACTGCGCTGATAAACTATTGTAGATTTGTTCGTTTACACTTCGTTCGCTCGTTTGAAACACTCGTTAAACTCACAATTGTAAGCTAGTGGAGTTACCTTCATCCCAGCCAGACTTTCTCGTTAAACACACAATAACAATTGCTTTCCAAATATACAGTATACAATCATCGGTGGTTCAAACAATCCTTCCTAAATCGTCCAAATACAATATATATTTAGAAATAGTTTACGTGAACCGGTGCCCCGTTTTCGCTAATACAATTCAGGGCTTTGGTGGGGGGAATGGGGAGTACTTAGGTAATTCTGTGTTTGTGTTCCTGACTAGTAATCCAAAAGAGATTTAGCTGGTCTGTAAATAGCTCCTAGCCTAGTTGGTTTAACTGTTCGGTAGCATACTTAACTCGGTCATACACACACATACACAGTGAATCTCTTACTCATTTGCAGTCATACACACATACACACACACACACACACACACACACACCCACGCAGATCAATAAATACCCTCCCTTACACACACACACACACACACACACACACACACACACTCCCTGGGGACTTAATATGTGGGAAAGTGTGAAAATATTCGTCTTAAGTCAACAGAGAGGGACCCGAGGTTGATTCAACGCTGCGGACTTAAAGAACCGCAGAAAGAATTGGCGGTTCTACGGTTCTGAGTGGTGGAGGAGGTTCTGAGTGGTGGTGGAGGTTCAGTGGTGGTGGGGGTTCTGAGTGGTGGTGGAGGTTCTGAGTGGTGGTGGAGGTTCTGAATGGTGGTGGAGGTTCTGAGTGGTGGTGGAGGTTCTGAGTGGTGGTGGAGGTTCTGGTGGTGGTGGAGGTTCTGAGTGGTGGTGGAGGTTCTGAGTGGTGGTGGAGGTTCTGAATGGTGGTGGAGGTTCTGAGTGGTGGTGGAGGTTCTGAGTGGTGGTGGAGGTTCTGAATGGTGGTGGAGGTTCTGAGTGGTGATGGAGGTTCTGAGTGGTGGTGGGAGGTTCTGAGTGGTGGTGGAGGTTCTGAGTGGTGGTGGAGGTTCTGAATGGTGGTGGAGTTCTGAATGGTGGATGAGGTTCTGAATGGTGGTGGAGGCTCTGAGTGGCAGTGGAGGTTCTGGTGGCGGTGGAGGTTCTGAGTGTCGGTGGAGGTTCTGAGTGGCGGTGGAGGTTCTGAGTGGCGGTGGAGGTTCTGGTGGTATTCTATTCTGTGTTGTTAGTAATGAAGGAGGAAGTGGAAGAAAAGGAGGAATATGAGGCGAAGGAGGAGGAGGAGGAGTCAGGTGGGGAGAGAACGAGGTATTGGTTAGGTTAGGTTAGGTTAGCTTAAGATAGGATAGGTCAGGTCAGGTTAGGTTAGGTTAGGGTAGGATAGGTCAGGTCAGGTTAGGTTAGGTTAGGTTAGGTTAAGATGGGATGGTCAGGTTAGGTTAGTTGGGTTGGGGTAGGATATCAGGTCAGGTTGGTTAGGGTAGGTCAGGTCAGGTTAGGTTAGGGTAGGTCAGGTCAGGTTAGGTTAGGGTGGATGGGTCAGGTCAGGTCAGGTTAGGTTAGGGTAGGTCAGGTTAGATGCAGGCAGGTCAGGTTAGTTAGGATATGTCGTAGGTGGTAGGTCAGTCAGGTCAGGTTAGGTTGGGGTAGGTCAGGTTGGGTTAGGGTAGGATAGGTCAGGTCAGGTCAGGTTAGGTTAGGTTAGGATAGGTCAGGTCAGTTAGGTTAGGTTAGGGTAGGATAGGTCAGGTCGTTGGGTTAAGATGGATAGTCGGTCAGGTGGTTGGGTAGGATAGGTCAAGGTCAGGTTAGGTTAGGGTAGGTCAGGTCAGGTTAGGTTAGGGTAGGATAGGTCAGGTCAGGTCAGGTCAGGTTGGTTAGGATAGGTCAGTCAGGTTAGGTTAGTGGGATAGGTCAGGTCAGGTTAGGTTAGGATGGTCAGGTCAGGTTAGGTTAGGGTGGGATAGGTCAGGTCAGGTTAGGTTAGGATAGGCAGGTCGGTAGTTGGTAGGATGGTCAGCAGGTCAGGTTAGGTTAGGGTAGGATGGGTCAGGTCAGGTCAGGTCAGGTTAGGTTAGGTGGGATAGGTCAGGTCAGGTCAGGTCAGGTTAGGGAGACAAGGCGGTTGTTTTCGAGGGTGACCTGTATGGTGTCTGGCTTCAGGCTGTTTACATCACTACAACACACCTTTAATATTACCTGGTGGTGTAGTGATGATCCTCCTGTACACACACACACACACACACACACACACACACACACACACACACACACACACACACACACACACACACACACACACACACACACACACACACAACACACACACACACACACACACACACACATACACACAAACACACACACACACACACACACATACACAAACACACACACACATACATACATAATGCAGAAAAGAAAGAAAAGAAGGGAGTGGAAGAAAGAGTGGTGAGGAAGAAAGAGGAGAGAAGAGGAGGAGAAGAAGAGAGTGAGAGGAAGAAGGAGTGGTATGAAGAGGAGTGGAGAAGAAGAGGGGTGAGAGGAAGAAGAGGAGGAAAAACCAGAAATATATTTAAAGTCGAGACTCAACACACAGGTAAAGTCAACTATATATAGATGGGAGAGAGAGAGAGAGAGAGCTGAATCACAAGCACAAAATACTATGATTACCCCCTCTCTCTCTCTCTCTCTCTCTCTCTCTCTCTCTCTCTCTCTCTCTCTCTCTCTCCAGAATATTTGTCACCACCTGTTGAGGGCCTTGTGACGTCACCACCACCACCTGTTAATGTTATTGGCCATGACACACCGTCTGTTAACCTCTCTCTCTCTCTCTCTCTCTCTCTCTCTCTCTCTCTCTCTCTCTCTCTCTACTCCCAAAGCGTCTGTCTGCCTGAAATTACAACACACCTGAGAGAAGAAGTGAAGCGGTCTTTGTGTGTGTGAGACAGACAGACAGACAGACAGACAGGCAGACAGACAGACAAATAGGACAGACAAACAGACAGACAGACAGACAGACAGACAGAAAGACAGATAGACATACAGATAGACAGACAGACAAGACAGACAGACAGACGGACAGACAGGCAGACAGACAGACAGACAGATGAACAGACAGACAGACAGATAGACAGACAGGCAGACAGATGAACAGACAGGCAGACAGACAAATAGACGACAGACAGACAGACAGACAGACAGACAGATGAACAGACAGATAGACAGACAGACAGACAGACAGACAGACAGACGAAGAACGAACGAACGAACAATGAACAGACAGGCAGACAGACAAATAGACAGACAGACAGACAGGCAGACGAACGAACGACAGACGAAAAGACAGATAGACATGCAGATGACAGACGGACAGACAGACAGACAGACAAATAAACAGACAGACAGACCAGACAGACAGGCAGACAACAGGCAGACAGACAGGACATACAGATGAACGAACGAACAGACAGACGACAGACAATAGACAGACAGACAGACAGGCAGACAGATGAACAGATAGACAGACAGGCAGACAGACAAATGGACAGACAGGCAGACAGAAAGACAGACAGACAGACAGCAGACAGATGACAGAAGGCAGACAGACAAATGAACGAACAGACAGACAGGCAGACAGACAGACAGACAGACGACAGAAAGACAGATAGACATACAGATGACAGACAGACAGACAAACAGACAGACAAATAGACAGACAGACAGACAGGCAGACAGACAGGCAAACAGACAGGCAGACAGACGAACAGACAGACAGATAGACATACAGATGAACAGACAGACAGACAGACAGACAGACAAATAGACAGACAGACAGACAGGCAGACAGATGACAGATAGACAGACAGGCAGACAGACGAAATGACAGACAGGCAGACAGAAGACAGACAGACAGACAGAGAATAGACAGACAGGCAGACAGACAAATGACAGGCACAGACGAGACAGACAGACAGACAGACAGAGAGAGAGTGTACGTGAAATGAGAGTGAAGGTAAAGAAAGAGTTAAAGATAGCAGAGAGTTGTGTACATGTGTTAGAGAGACTGGGAGGGGGAGGGGGAGGGGGAGGGGTGGGGAGGGGGTGGGAGGGGGAAGGAAGGGGGTGGGGAGGAGGATGGGAGGGAGGGGGTGGGAGGGAGGAAGGAGGGGAGTAGTGAACAAGCTCCATTGTCTGTTGTCAGTACCTCAGCTGAGCCGCTTTCACTCTCCTTACTCTCCTTACTCTCCCTAACGCTCCTTCATCTTCTCCCAATGCCCCCCTACCCCTCTCCCTCTCTTGCCCTCCTTCCCTCCCTCTCTTGCCTTCTTTCCTATCAGCCCTACCCTCCCTTCTACCCTCCCTCCCTCCTCACCCCTCCCACTACCCCCCCTCCTACCTCCCTCCCTCACCCCTCCCCCCTCCCTACCCTCCCCTACCCTCCCTCCCTCCACTCAGGTCATGTTTAAAAAGTTCGACAGATGAAGACAATGTATGTATGTACATATGTATGTATGTATGTATGTATGTTTGTATGTTTTAATAGTAGTATGTATGTATGTATGTATTCAGTGATTCTCTCTATCCTCTACCATCCCTTTATCGAGCCTTCCTCACCTCTCTGCATTATCGACCTATCCTTCGTATGTCACCCTCGACCTCTGACGTCACACCCTCGATCTCGACCTCCTTTAAAATACCTGTCGAGTGTCAGCCCGGAAGCTTTTATACAGTGTCAGCCCGGAAGCTTTTATACAGTGTCAGCCCGGAAGCTTTTTACAGTGTCAGCCGGAAGTTTTATAGGTACAGGTCAGCGGAAGCTTTTATACAGTGTCAGCCGGAAGTTTTTATAGGTACAGTGTCAGCGAAGCTTTATAGGTACAGTGTCAGCGGAAGTTTTATGGGTACAGTGTCAGCCAAGCTTTATGGGTACAGTGTCAGCCCGGAAGTTTTATGGGCAGTGTCAGCCGGAAGCTTTTATGGTACAGTGTCAGCGGAAGTTTTATAGGTACAGTGTCAGCCGGAAGTTTTATGGGTACAGTGTCAGCGAGTTTTAAGTGTCAGCGGGCTTAGGTAGTGTCAGCCGGAAGCTTTTATAGGTACAGTGTCAACCCGGAAGTTTTATGGGTACAGTGTCGGCCGGAAGTTTTATACAGTGTCAGCCCGGAAGTTTTGATACAGTGTCAGCCGGAAGCTTTATAGGTACAGTGTCAGCCGGAGTTTTTATAGGTACAGTGTCAGCCAAGCTTTTATAGGTACAGTGTCGCCCAAGCTTTATACAGTGTCAGCCGGAAGCTTTTATGGGTACAGTGTCAGCCGGAAGCTTTATAGTTACAGTGTCAGCCCGGAAGCTTTTGGGTACAGTGTCAGCCGGAAGCTTTATAGTACGTGTCAGCAGCTTTATGGTACAGTGTCAGCGGAAGTTTTATGGGTACAGTGTCAGCCAGAGTTTTATGCAGTGTCAGCGGAAGCTTTTATGGGTACAGTGTCAGCCAGAGCTTTTATAGGTACAGTGTCAGCCGAGCTTTTATGGTACAGTGTCAGCCGGAAGTTTTATAGGTACAGTGTCAGCCCGGAAGCTTTTATAGGTACAGTGTCAGCCGGAAGTTTTTATAGGTACAGTGTCAGCCGGAAGTTTTATAGGTACAGTCAGCCCGGAAGTTTTATGGGTACAGTGTCCCCCGGAAGTTTATAGGTACAGTGTCAGCCGGAAGTTTTATGGGTACAGTGTCAGCCAGGAAGCTTTATAGTACAGTGTCAGCCCGGAAGTTTTATGGGTACAGTGTCAGCCGGAAGTTTTTATGGTACAGTGTCAGCCCGGAAGTTTTATACAGTGTCAGCCCGGAAGTTTTATGGGTACAGTGTCAGCCCGGAAGCTTTATAGGTACAGTGTCCGGCCCGGAAGTTTTATAGGTACAGTGTCAGCCCGGAAGTTTATGGTACAGTGTCAGCCGGAAGTTTTTTACAGTGTCAGCCGGAAGCTTTTATAGGTACAGTGTCAGCCCGGAAGTTTTATAGGTACAGTGTCAGCCCGGAAGCTTTTATGGGTACAGTGTCGGCGGAAGTTTTATAGGTACAGTGTCAGCCGGAGTTTTATGGGTACAGTGTCAGCCGGAAGCTTTTATGGGTACAGTGTAGCCGGAAGCTTTATGGTACAGTGTCAGCCGGAAGTTTTATAGGTACAGTGTCCAGCCCGGAAGTTTTATAGGTACAGTGTCAGCGGAAGTTTTATGGGTACAGTGTCGGCGGAAGTTTATAGGTACAGTGTCAGCGGAAGCTTTTATAGGTACAGTGTCAGCCCGGAAGTTTTATAGTTACAGTGTCAGCCCGGAAGCTTTTATGGTACAGTGTCAGCCGGAAGCTTTTATAGGTACAGTGTCAGCCGGAAGCTTTTATAGGTACAGTGTCAGCCCGAAGTTTTATGGGTACAGTGTCAGCCGGAAGTTTTATGGTACAGTGTGGCCAAGCTTTTATAGGTACAGTGTCAGCCGGAAGTTTTTATAGGTACAGTGTCAGCCCGGAAGCTTTTAGGTACAGTGTCAGCCCGGAAGCTTTTATAGGTACAGTGTCCCGGAAGCTTATAGTGTCAGCCGGAAGCTTTTATAGGTACAGTGTCAGCCAGGCTTTATAAGGTACAGTGTCAGCGGAAGCTTTTATAGGTACAGTGTCAGCCCGGAAGTTTTTATAGGTACAGTGTCAGCCGGAAGTTTTATAGGTACAGTGTCAGCCGGAAGCTTTTATAGGTACAGTGTCAGCCGGAAGCTTTATAGGTACAGTGTCAGCCGGAAGCTTTTATAGTACAGTGTCAGCCCGGAAGCTTTTATGGTACAGTGTCAGCCGGAAGCTTTTATAGGTGCAGTGTCAGCCAGGAAGCTTTTATGGGTACGTGTCAGCGGAAGTTTTTATAGGTACAGTGTCAGCCCGGAAGTTTTTATAGGTACAGTGTCAGCCAGGTTTTTATAGGTACAGTGTCAGCCTGAAGCCTCGATTGGTTGTCCAGAGTGTCAGTCAGGAAGCCTCTATAGGTTCAGTGTCAGCCCGGAAGCCTCTATAGGTTGTCTAGAGTGTCCCGGAAGCCTCTATAGGTTCGGGTGTCAGCCCAGAGCTTTTATAGGTACAGTGTCAGTCAAGCTTTTATAGGTACAGTGTCAGCCCGGAAGCCTCATAGGTTGTCTAGAGTGTCAGCCAGGAAGCCTCTATAGGTTCAGTGTCAGCCCAGAGCTTTATAGGTACAGTGTCAGTCCGGAAGCCTAGATGCTAACACTCTTATATAAGTACTCCCTCTTACTCCCTCTCTCGCTCCCTCTCGCTCCCTCACTCTCTCCCTCCCTCTCGCTCCCTCATCTCCCTCTTCTCCCTCTCGCTCCCTCACTCCCACCCCTCTCAGGCTTTCTGCTGACAATAGCCGTGTGTGTGTGTGGTGTGTGTGTGTGTGTGTGTGTGTGTGTGTGTGTGTGTGTGTGCGTCTTGTTAATATCATGTGCATTTTACCAAGGCATGTATACGTGATGACGAGTCCCTGTGTGTATGTGCTGCTAAAGTCATGTGCATCTTGCCAAGTTCATGTGCGTATTGTCAAATTCATGTGTCTCTTGTCATGTATGTGTTAACAAATTCATGTGCGTTTCCTTACAGTCATGTGTACGACTTGTCCTCATGTATTCAACATGTTTATTATTTTAACCTAGCGTGACTTAACCCTTAGTACGATATTAACCTTGGTACGATGATTCGCACTTAAGTACGATAATTTAACCCCTTAGACGATGGTTTAACCCTTGAGTACGATGATTTAACCCTTGAGTACGATGGTTTAACCCCTTGAGTACGATGATTTAACCCCTTGAGTACGATGGTTTAACCCCTTGAGTACGATGATTTAACCCTTGAGTACGATGATTTAACCCCTTGGTACGATGATTTAACCCTTGAGTACGATGGTTTAACCGAGTACGATGATTTAACGGTGATGATTTAACCCTGAGTACGATGATTTAACCCCTTAGTACGATGGTTTAACGCGAGTACGATAGTTTAACCCTTGGTACGATGATTTAACTACTGAGTACGATGGTTTAACCCTTGAGTACGATGATTTAACCTTGAGTACGATGATTTAACCCCAGGTACGATGATTTAACCCTGAGTACGATGGTTTAACCCCTTGAGTACGATGATTTAACCCTTGGTACGATGATTTAACCCCAGGTACGATGGTTTAACCCATGATACGATGATTTAACCTTGGTACGATGATTCCTTTAGTACGGTTTAACCCTGGTACGATGGTTTAACCTTGGTACGATGATTTAACCCCGAGTACGATGGTTTAACTTGAGTACGATGATTTAACCCCGGTACGATGATTTAACCCCTTGAGTACGATGGTTTAACCCCATTTTGATATTTAACCAGTACGATGGTTTAACTTGGTACGATGATTTAACCCTTGAGGTACGATGATTTAACCCTTGGTACGATGGTTTAACCCTTGAGTTCGATGATTTAACCCCTTGAGTACGATGGTTCAACCTGAGTACGATGATTTAACCCCTTGGTACGATGATTTAACCCTTGAGTACGATGGTTTCCCTTATGAGTTCGATGATTTAACCCTTGAGTACGATGGTTTAACACCTTGAGTACGATGATTTAACTGTAGTACGATGACAACCCCTTAAGTACGATGACAACTTTAGTACGATGACTTAACCCCTTGGTACGATGACACCCCTGAGTACGATGGTTTACCCCTTGGTACGATGACAACCCAAATTCGATGATTTAACCCCTTGAGTACGATGATTTAACCCCTTAGTACGATGACAACTCTGAGTACGATGATTTAACCGAGTACGATGACACCCCTTAGTACGATGACTTAACCCCTTGAGTACGATGACAACCAGTCGATGAAGCAACCCAGGTTTGGGAAAGATGGAGGAATCCGGAGGGTGAAGTTGGGTGTTTGAGGAAGGTGTGAGGTGAGAAGGAGAGAAGGAGAGGAAAGAGCTAGAAGGAAGAAGGTAGGGAGGAAGGGAGAGAGGGAGGAGTTACCACCTTTAATTAAAAACAGTTCGGGATGTAGGTTGTCATGAATACTATTGACCCTCAGACAGCTCCACCTGGCCTCTCGTCCAGACCACCTCCTCTATACAACATATCAGGAGGTCATGAAGGTCGGCCCTCTCCTCCTCCCTCCCTCCTCCCCTCCATCCCCCTTTCTACCTCCCTCCCTTCCTCCCTCCCTACCTCCCTCCCTCCTTCTCCCTCCCCTCCCCTCCCCTACCTCCTCCTCCTCCCTCCTCCATCCCCCTTTCCTCCCCTCCCCCTCTCCCCACCTCCTCCCTCCCTCCCTCATCCCCCCCTTCCCCTCCCCCCCCTACCTCCCTCCCTCCCTCCTCTCCCTCCTCCCTCCCTCCCTACCTCCCTCCCTCCCCTCCCTACCTCCCTCCTCCTCCCTCCCTCCCTCCCTCCCCTACCTCCCTCCCCTCCCCTCCCTCTCCCCCCTTTCCTACCTCCCTACCTCCCCTCCCTCCCTCCCCTCCCTCCCTCCCTCCCTCCCTCCCTCCCTCCCTCCTCCCTCCTCCTCCCTCCCCCCCTCCCCCCTCCCTCCCTCCTCCCTCCCCTCCCTCCCTCCCTCCTCCCTCCCTCCCTCCCCTCCCCTCCCTCCTCTCCCCTCCCTCCCTCCTCCCTCCCCTCCCCCTCCCCTCCCCTCCTCCCTCCCTCCCCTCCCTCCTCCCCTCCTCCCTCCCCTCCTCCCCTCCCCCCCTCCCCCCTCCCTCCCGCCCTCCCTCCCTCCCTGCTGCCTTAAGGTCACTGGTTGGGACAGGTTGGATAAAGGTTGTGTTTAAGTTGGATTTGGTTACGTTAGGTACATTTTGGGTTGGCTGGGTTTGATTTTGGTTGTGTTATGTTAGGTTAGGTTGGATTAGGTTAGGTAGGTTAGGTTACGTAAAGGTTGGGTTAGGTAAGAAACGCTTGAACCCGGATGCTGGGCCAATCACCTGATGCCGGGAGGATCACCCCCAGGAGGTTCATCTGGGACCACAACATCCTGATGAACCTGGAGGCTGGGGTGAATACATAATGACTCACCTGTCACGCTCACTGGTGACTCACCCGCCACACTAGTGACTCACCTGTCACACTCACTTGTGACTCACCTGTCACACTCACTAGTGACTCACCGCCACACTAGTGACTCACCACCACCTCCTTGTGACTCACCTGTCACACTCACTGGTGACTCACCGCCACACTAGTGACTCACCCGCCACACTCCTTGTGACTCACCGCCACACTTACTGGTGACTCACCCGCCACACTTACTGGTGACTCACCGCCACACTCACTAGTGACTCACCGCCACACTCACTAGTGACTCACCCGCCACACTAGTGACTCACCCGCCACACTCACTTGTGACTCACCCGCCCTTACCTAGTGACTCACCCGCCACACTCACTGGTGACTCACCCACCACACTCTTAGTGACTCACCCTCCACACTCACTAGTGACTCACAGCGACACTCACTAGTGACTCACCCCCCACACTCACTAGTGACTCACCGCCACTAGTGACTCACCCGCCACACTCACTTGTGACTCACCGCCACACTCACTAGTGACTCACCCGCCACACTCACTAGTGACTCACCCTCCCACACTCACTAGTGACTCCAGCGACACTCACTAGGTGACTCACCCGCCACACTCACTAGTGACTCACCCGCCACCTAGTGACTCACCGCCACACACTCACTTGTGACTCACCGCCACACTTACTGGTGACTCACCGCCACACTCACTGGTGACTCACCGCCACACTCACTAGTGACTCACCTCCACACTCACTAGTGACTCACCAGCGCACTCACGAGTGACTCACCCGCCACACTCACTAGTGACTCACCGCCACTGATTCACCTCAGGAAGGCAGCTTTAAGATGGTCACCACATATGACACTGGAGACTAAATCCGCCTTAGCAACAGTGTCAACTTAATATCGACGAACCTGACCTGTACCCAAACAAGACCGGAACTAACCCGTACCCTATAGGCCAGACCTGACCCGTACAACCAAACAACTGACCCACCTACAGACCCTCCGTACCCAAACAAGACCCAGACCTAACCCGTACCAGCCAACCCGGACCCTAACAAACCCGAACCTAACCCGTACCCAAACAGGACCGAACCTAACCGTACTCAGACCCGAACCTAACCCACCAAACAAGACCCGAACCTGACCCGTACCCTAACAAGACCCGAACATGACCCGTACCCTAAACCGAACCTGACCCTGCCCTAACAAGACCCGAACCTAACCCGTACCAAACAAACCCGAACTGACCCGTACCCTAACAAGACCGAACTAACCGTACCCTAACAAGGCCCGAACTAACCTGCCCCAAACAAGACCCGAACCTGACCCGTACTAACAAGACCCGAACCTAACCCGTACCCAAACAAGACCCGAACCTGACCCGTACCAAACAAGACCCGAACCCAACCCGTACCCTAACAAGACCGAACCTAACCCGTACCCAAACAAGACCGAACCTAACCCGTACCCAAACAAGACCCGAACCTAACCGCACCAAACAAGCCCGAACCTAACCCGTACCCAAACAAGGCCAGAACCTAACCCGTACCCAGACAGGCCCGAACCTAACCCGTACCCAAACAAGACCCGAACCTAACCCGGACGAACAAGGCCCGAACCTGCCCGTACCCAAACAAGACCCGAACCTAACCTGTACCCTAACAAGACCCGAACCTAACCCGTACCCAAACAAGACTCGAACCTAACCTCCAACAAGACCGAACCTACCGGACACCTCCGAACCTAACCCGTACCCAAACAAGACCCGAACCTAACCCGTACCCAAACAAGACCCGAACCTGACCCGTACCCAAACAAGACCCGAACCGTAACCCGTACCCAACAAGACCCGAACCTAACCCGATCTTATCACTTCCGAACCTGACCCCTTGATAGAGAGAGATCCTCAAGTAGTACGGAGGGGTGAGGAGGTAGGGAGGGAGGGGAGGTAGGGGAAGGAAGGAGGGGAGGTAGGGAGGGGAGGAGTAGGGGGGAGGAGGTAGGGGGTGTGTTGATGTGCTCCTTGAGGTCAACGTCGGGACGGTAATTGACACGAGAGGTCACCCTTCTTCAGCGTCCCCGTCAGCCGTCGACAGGTTCACTTTCATATGTTTATTACCTTAGAGGGGTGGACAGATGGAGGGGAGAGAGGTGGGGGGGTGGATGGAGGGGGAGAGAGAGGTGGGGAGAGGAGGGGAGGTGGATGGAGAGAGAGACGTGGGGAGGTGACAGCTTATAAGTGACGACTGTCTTAAAATGCTCATCAAGTTTATCATTTTTATTCGTGGTCGACATTTTCCTCCTTGACCTCTACCTCACTTGATGTTGTTGTCTTCCCTTCCCTTCCTCTTCCTCTTCCTCTTCCTCTTTCTCCACATCTTCCTCTTCCTCTTCATCTTACCCTCCTTCTTCCTCTTTCTCCACATCTTCCTCTTCCTCTTCATCTTACCCTCCTTTTTCCTCTTCCTCTTCATCTTACCTTCTTCTTACTCTTCCTCTTCCTATTTATCTTCCTTTTCCTCTTCATCTTCCTCTTCATCATCTTCCTCTTCTACTTCCTCTTCTACTTCATCTTCATCTTCCTCTTCATCTTCCTCTTCTTCTTCCTCTTCATCTTCCTCTTCTACTTCATCCTCCTCTTCATCTTCCTCTTCTTCTTCCTCTTCCTATTCTTCTTTCTCTTCCTCTTCCCTCTTCATCTTACTCTTCTTCTTCTTCCACTGTTTCTACCTCTTCCTTTTCCTCTTTCCTTCCCCTCTTCCTCTTCACTCCTCTTCCCCTCTCCCCGCCCAGAGATGAGAAGGAGGGCGAAAGAAGAGCCTGGGAAGAGGTGAGGAGAGAGAGAGAAGGGTGAAGAAAGAGAGGAGGAGGGAGGAAGAGGAGAGGAGAGGAGGAAGAGGAGGAGAAGAAGGAAGAAGAGGAGGAAGGAGGTAAGGGGATCGTGGTTGCTCATGTTTTTCCAGTCGTGTGTGCGTCATGTCATGCGTCAAAACGTCATATCATCCGTCATTGCGTCAGCCCATGCGTCAATACGTCATCACATAGCTCAATACGTCATCACATACATCAATACGTCATCACATAGATCAATACGTCATCACATAGATCAATACGTCATCACATACATCAATACGTCATCACACCAATACGTCATCACATAGATCAATACGTCATCACATAGATCAATCACGTCATCACATAGATCAATACGTCATCACATAGATCAATACGTCATCACATACATCAATACGTCATCACATAGATCAATACGTCATCACATACATCAATACGTCATCACATACATCAATACGTCATCACATACATCAATACGTCATCACATAGATCAATACGTCATCACATACATCAATACCATACATACATCAATACGTCATCACATAGATCAATACGTCATCACATACATCAATACGTCATCATAGATCAATACGTCATCACATACATCAATACGTCATCACATAGATCAATAATACACAATACATACATCAATACGTCATCACATACATCAAATACGTCATCACATACATCAATACGTCATCACATACATCAATACGTCATCACATACATCAATACGTCATCACATACATCAATACGTCATCACATACATCAATACGTCATCACATAGATCAATACGTCATCACATACATCAATACGTCATCACATACATCAATACGTCATCACAGAGATAAACGTAAACAGACAGAAAACCAAACAGTATTTACTCTTAGCATCAGGAAGACAGACTCAAGTACAGCAACACAGGTTAAACTGTAAGAACGTCACAGGTTAAACTGTAAGAACGTTACAGGTTAAACTGTAAGAACGTTACAGGTTAAACTGTAAGAACGTTACAGGTTAAACTGTAAGAACGTTACAGGTTAAACTGTAAGAACGTTACAGGTTAAACTGTAAGAACGTTACAGGTTAAACTGTAAGAACGTTACAGGTTAAACTGTAAGAACGTTACAGGTAAACTGCAAGAACGTCAGTTAAACTAAAGAACGTCACAGGTTAAACTGAAAGAACGTACAGGTTAAACTGTAAGAACGTTACAGGTTAAACTGTAAGAACGTTACAGGTTAAACTGTAAGAACGTCACAGGTTAAACTGTAAGAACGTTACAGGTTAAACTGAAAGAACGTTACAGGTTAAACTGTAAGAACGTTACAGGTTAAACTGTAAGAACGTTACAGGTTAAACTGTAAGAACGTCATGGGTTAAACTGTAAGAACGTCACAGGTTAAACTGTAAGAACGTTACAGGTTAAACTGTAAGAACGTCACAGGTTAAACTGTAAGAACGTCACAGGTTAAACTGTAAGAACGTCACAGGTTAAACTGTAAGAACGTCACAGGTTAAACTGTAAGAACGTTACAGGTTAAACTGTAAGAACGTCACAGGTTAAACTGTAAGAACGTCACAGGTTAAACTGTAAGAACGTCACAGGTTAAACTGTAAGAACGTCACAGGTTAAACTGTAAGAACGTCACAGGTTAAACTGTAAGAACGTCACAGGTTAAACTGTAAGAACGTTACAGGTTAAACTGTAAGAACGTCACAGGTTAACCAAGAACGTCACAGGTTAAACTGTAAGAACGTCACAGGTTAAACTGTAAGAACGTTACAGGTTAAACTGTAAGAACGTTACAGGTTAAACTGTAAGAACGTCACAGGTTAAACTGTAAGAACGTCACAGGTTAAAACTGAAGAACGTTACAGGTTAAACTGTAAGAACGTTACAGGTTAAACTGTAAGAACGTTACAGGTTAAACTGTAAGAACGTCACAGGTTAAACTGTAAGAACGTCACAGGTTAAACTGTGAACGTCACAGGTTAAACTGTAAGAACGTCACAGGTTAAATCAAAGAACGTTAAGTTAAACCAAGAACGTTACAGGTTAAACTGAAAGAACGTTACAGGTTAAGCTGTAAGAACGTTACAGGTTAAACTGTAAGAACGTCTGCAGGTTAAACTGAAAGAACGTTACAGGTTAAACTGTAAGAACGTTACAGGTTAAACTGTAAGAACGTCACAGGTTAAACTGTAAGAACGTTACAGGTTAAAACTGTAAGAACGTTACAGGTTAAACTGAAAGAACGTTACAGGTTAACTGAAAGAACGTTACAGGTTAAACTGAAAGAACGTTACAGGTTAAACTGTAAGAACGTTACAGGTTAAACTGAAGAACGTTACAGGTTAAACTGAAAGAACGTTACAGGTTAAACTGAAAGAACGTCACAGGTTAAACTGAAAGAACGTTACAGGTTAAACTGAAAGAACGTCACAGGTTAAACTGAAAGAACGTTACAGGTTAAACTGAAAACGTCACAGGTTAAACTGAAAGAACGTTACAGGTTAAACTGTAAGAACGTTCAGGTTAAACTGAAGAACGTAGAGGTTAAACTGAAAGAACGTTACAGGTTAAACTGAAAGAACGTTACAGGTTAAACTGAAAGAACGTCACAGGTTAAACTGAAAGAACGTTACAGGTTAAACTGAAAGAACGTCACAGGTTAAACTGTAAGAACGTTACAGGTTAAACTGAAAGAACGTCACAGGTTAAACTGAAAGAACGTTACAGGTTAAACTGTAAGAACGTTACAGGTTAAACTGAAAGAACGTTACAGGTTAAACTGAAAGAACGTTACAGGTTAAACTGAAAGAACGTTACAGGTTAAACTGAAAGAACGTTACAGGTTAAACTGAAAGAACGTCACAAGGCCGCCATTTGTGTGTATGTCTTCCAGGAATATATAAGAAAATATATAACCAGATTAATGGTAAAATATATATGGGAACTGTGTGTGTTTAAAGGTATAATTGGCTAGGTTTGGTTAGGTTAGGTTTGGTTAGGTTAGGTTTGGTTAGGTTTGGTTAGGTTTGGTTAGGTTAGGTTTGGTTAGGTTAGGTTTGGTTAGGCTTGGTTTGGTTTGGTTAGGTTAGATTAGTTGTTTGGTTAGGTTTGGTTTAGTTATGTTTGGTTAGGGTTGTTGTGGTTAAGGTTAGGTTTGGTTAGGTTAGGTTAGGTTGAGGTTTGGTTAGTTAGGTTAGGTTGGGGTTAGGTTTGTTTGGTTTGGTTTAGTTATGTTTGGTTAGGTTAGGTTAGGGTTTGGTTTGGTTAGGTTAGGTTAGGTGAGGTTAGGTTTGGTTGGGTTAAGTTAGGTTTGGTTTAGTTATGTTTGGTTAGGTTAGGTGTTGAGGTTTGGTTGGGTTAGGTTAGGTTAGGTAAGGTTAGGTTTGGTTAGGTTAGGTTAGTTAGGTAAGGTTGGGTTTGGTTAGGTTAGGTTAGGTTTAGTAGGTTTGGTTTGTTAGGTTAGGTTAGGTTTGGTTAGGGTTTGTTGGGTTTGGTTAGGTAGATTTGGTTTGGTTAGGTTAGGTTAGGTTTGGTTTGGTTTGTTTGGTTAGGGTTAGGTTAGGTTAGTTTGGTTTGCTAGGTTAGGTTAGGTTAGGTTAGGTTTGGTTTGGTTGGGTTAGGTTAGGTTTGGTTTGGTTTGGTTGGGTTGGGTTGGGTTAGGCTTGGTTTTGCTTGGGTTAGGTTAGGTTAGGTTAGGTTTGGTTTGGTTTGGTTAGGTTGGGTTAGGTTAGATGTTAGGTTTGGTTGGGTTAGAAGTAGGTTGGGTTTGGTTTGGTTGGGTTAGGTTGGTTTGGTTAGTAGGTTAGATGATAAGGATATTTTACAGGTGGTTATGTTAATCAGAGACGACAGGTTAAAGTCCAATGGGGCATAACACTATGATAGGACACACACACACACACACACACACACACACACACACACACACACACACACACACACACACACACACACACACACACACACACACACACACACACACACACACACACACACACACACACACACACACACCTCACACACACACACAAAGTCCCGCTCTCGGTGTGTGGGGTGACGACAACAACATTTCACTTTGGTTTTATAACTCCGGGTCATGTAGTGCTGACATTTTCCACTGTGTAACCCTGAATATCACAAGATCACTGGCTCTAATCCTTTCCTCCTCCTCTCCTTCTTCCTTTCCTCCTCCTCTCTTCTTCCTTTCTCCCTTTCTCCTCCCTCTCTCCCTTTCTCCTTCTCTCTCTTCTCTTCAAAGGTTCATGTGCAGAGGAAAGGGGTGGGTGGGTGGGGGGTGGGGTGGTGGTGAGGGTGGGGTGTGTACTGGGTAGGTTGGTGAGGGGAGAGGGTGGGTTAGTGAGGAGGTGAACATGACATGATGGGTGAGGGAGGGAGAGAGGAGGAGGGAAGGAGTGAGGGAGGGAAGGAGGGAGAGGTTAAATAACAAGGGCAGAAGACTGAGAGTGACAGCTCTCTCTCTCATCAGTGTTGAGGTTAACGGAGACGGAAGGAAGAGCTGAGAGAGAGAGAGATGTAGGAGAAGAAGATAAGATAAGGTAGAGAAAGGAAGGAAGGAATGAAGGAAGGAATGAAGGAAGTAAGGAAGCGATAATAAACTAGAGCATCATTCACCAGATAGAAGGAAGCCACGTGATTAATAGATGATCTTAAATGTTTATTGTTTATTACTACTGCTACTACTACTACTACTACTACTACCATTACTACTATTACTACTACTACTAACTACTACTACTACTACTACTACTACTACCACACACACACACACACAAACACACACACACACACACACACACACACACACACACAAACACACACACACACACACACACACACACACACACACACGAAGTCTTTGGAATTCCTATCATAAAGATTTTATACGCAAAAAACACTTTAGGGAGAGAGAAGGAGGAGGAGGAAGGAAGAAGAAGGAGGAGGAGAAGAAGAAGAAGGAGGAGGGAGGAAGGAAGAGAAGGAAGAAGAAGGAGGAGGAGAAGGAAGAAGAAGGAGGAGGAGGAGAGGGAAGAAGGAGGAGGGAGGAAGAGGGAGGAGGAGGAGAAGGAAGAGAAGGGAAGAAGAAGGAGAGGAGGAGAAGGAAGAAGAAGGAGAGGAGGAGGAGAGGGAAGAAGGAGGAGGAGGAGGAAGAGGGGAGGGAGGAGGAGGAGAAGGAAGAGAAGGAAGAAGAAGGAGGAGGAGAAGGGAAGAAGAAGGAGGGAGGAGAGGGGAAGAAGGAGGAGGAGGAGGGAAGAAGAAGGAGGGAGGAGAAGGAAGAAGAAGGAGGAGGAGAAGGAAGAAGAAGGAGGAGGAGGAGGAAGAAGGAGGAGGAGGAGAGGAAGAAGAAGGAGGAGGAGGAGAAGA
>NW_024720773.1:7334683-7347183 GCF_018991925.1 Homarus americanus | reverse complement strand
AGACATTTCCTTTTAGATATGTAATAAAAATTTTCCTCTTTTCTCCTCCTCCTCCTCCTCTTTCTTCCTCCTCCTCCTCCTTCCTCCTCCTCCTCCTCCTCCTCCTCCCTCTTTCTTTCTTCTTCTTCTTCTTCCTCCTCCTCCTCTTTCTTCCTCCTTTCTTTGGCTCATCTGTTATCATCAGGAGAGAGAGAGAAAATACCTACACACTTCTAACGCACACTAAACACGGTACACACACACACACACACACACACACACACACACACACACACACCACACACACACACACACCACACACACACACACACACACACACACACACACACACACACACACACACACACACGTCTCATTAGTAAGAGAGACGTCGATAGGTCATAGATCAAGAGATAATTACTGTCACTTATCCCGAGAGAGATAGACAGAGAGAGGTACTTGACACAGACAGACAGACAGACAGATACTTGAAACAGAGATATTTGAGACAGACAGACAGGTAGATACTTTAGACAGACAGACAGTAGATACTTTAGACAGACAGACAGGTAGATACTTTAGACAGACAGACAGGTAGATACTAGACAGAAAGAGAGACAGAGATACTGAAAGAGACAGACAGACAGACAGACAGTACATGATCTCAAGCTGTATATATATAGTGCTGTTAATCCCCTTCTTTACTGCCCACCCACTCCTCCACCCACTCTCCCCACCCAATCCAATTCCCACCCAATTCCCACCCACTTCCCCACCCACTTCCCCACCCACCTCCTACCCACTTCCACCCACCTACCCACCTCCCCACCCACTCCCACCCACCTCCCCACCCACCCCCACCCACTTCTCCACCTTCTCCCCCCCCCACCCACTTCCCCCACCCACTTCTCCACCCACTTCCCTCACCCACTTCTCCACCCACTTTCCCCATCCACTTCCCCAACCACCTTCCACCCACTTCTCCGCCCATCTCTCTAGCTGTCTTTTGTCTTCAAGAACCTTACAAAAATAATTAAAAGACAAGAAATTAAACTATATTTTTTAACCACAATATTAGATTAAGTTTTTATCCCTTATTCTCTCTCTCTCTCTCTCTCTCTGATCCTTCTCGTAAGATTTTAAGAAGACCATCCGAGACGATTTTACACCTGACTTACCTGCCTTTATTTGACCCACCTGAAGCCCTAGCACCATGACACTATAACACCATAACACACTACAGTAACACACTTCAGTAACATGACACCATAACACATCATCATAACCCATCACCATAACACATCATCATAACACATCACCATAACACATCATCATGACACATCATCATAACACATCGCCATAACACATCACGATAACACATCACCATAACACATCACCATAACACATCACCATGACACATCACCATAACACGTGTCCTCCAAACAAACACACTCCAACAAACACAGCTCTGGGTGTCCTCAAACAAACACACTCCAACAACACAGCTCTGAGTGTCCTCCAAACAAACACACCAACAAACACAGCTCTGAGTGTCCTCCAAACAAACACACTCCAACAGTCTGAGTGTCTCCAAACAAACACACCCAACAAACACAGCTCTGAGTGTCTCAAACAAACACACTCCAACAAACACAGCTCTGAGTGTCCTCCAAGAAACACACTCCAACAAACACAGCTCTGAGTGTCCTCCAAACAAACACACTCCAACAAACACAGCTCTGAGTGTCCCCAAACAAACACACTAAACAACAGCTCGAGTGTCCCAAACAAACACACCCAACAAACACAGCCTGGTGTCCTCCAAACAAACACACCCAACAAACACAGCTCTGAGTGTCCTCCAAACAAACACACTCCAACAACACAGCTCTGAGTGTCCTCCAAACAAACACACTCCAACAACACAGCTCTGAGGCCCTCCCAAGAAACACACACTCCAACAAACACAGCTCTGTGTCTCTCCAAACAAACACACTCCAACAACACAGCTCTGGGTGTCTCTCAAGAAACACACCACAGCTCTGAGTGTCCTCCAAAAAAACACACACCAAACACAGCTCTGAGTGTCCTCCAAACAAACACACTCTAACAACACAGCTCTGGAGGCCTCCAAGAAACACACTCCAACAAACACAGCTCTGAGTGTTCCTCCAAACAAACACACTCCAACAAACACAGCTTTGGGTGTCCTCCAAACAAACACACTCCAACAAACACAGCTCTGAGTGTCCTCCAAACAAACACACTCCAACAAACACAGCTCTGGGTGTCTCCAAACAAACACACTCAACAAACACAGCTCTGAGTGTCCTCCAAACAAACACACTCCAACAAACACAGTTCTGGGTGTCTCCAAACAAACACACTCCAACAAACACAGCTCTGAGTGTCGTCCAAACAAACACACTCCAACAACCACAGCTCTGGGTGTCCTCCAAACAAACACACTCCAACAAACACAGCTCTGGGTGTCCTCCAAACAAACACACTCCAACAAACACAGCTCTGAGTGTCCTCCAAACAAACACACTCCAACAAACACAGCTCTGAGTGTCCTCCAAACAAACACACTCCAACAAACACAGCTCTGAGTGTCCTCCAAACAAACACACTCCAACAAACACAGCTCTGAGTGTCCTCCAAACAAACACACTCCAACAAACACAGCTCCCTCCAGTGTGTCTCCAACACAACACTCCAACAAACAGGTGTCTCCAACAAACACAGCTCTCAGTGTTCTCCAAACAAACACACTCCAACAAACACACAACAACATACAGCTCTCAGTGTTCCCAACACACACTCCAACAAACACAGCTCTCGGTGTCCTCCAACAAACACAGCTCTCAGTGTTCTCCAAACACACACACTCCAACAAACACAGCTCTGGGTGTCCTCCAACAAACACAGCTCTCAGTGTTCTCCAAACACACACACTCCAACAAACACAGCTCTGGGTGTCCTCCAACAAACACTTATTCCTGACAAACACTAAAATCAATACTCACTTTAATTCTGACTCCAACACCACAGTCCCGCCCACCCAGTGTAGGGGAGAGAGAGAGAGAGAGAGAGAGAGAGAGAGAGAGAGAGAGAGAGAGAGAGATGGTAATAACACTCTAATCACATAACTTAAAATAAAGTACTATTAATAATTTTTACTCATTGTGTTGTAATATTCAGTTCGTTACTCAACCGTCACTCTTCGTCACTCATCCCTCCGTTGCTCATTCACCCGTCACACTCCCGTCACTCATACATCCATTACATCCTCTTGTTATAAAACCTCATTATTCACCTGTCAATCATTCACCCGTCAGAACCCTCCGTTACTCATACACACCGTCACTCATTCATCCGTAACACCCCACCTTCACTCACACACCACCGTCACTCAAGCAGACCGTCACTCACACCTCACCGTCACTCACACACACCGTCACTCATACACCACCGTCACTCACACCCCGTCACTCATATACCAATATGCCACCGTCACTCACCGTCACTCACACCCCCGTCACTCATATGCCACCGTCACTCACACCCCACCGTCACTCATACACCACCGTCACTCACACCCCACCGTCACTCATACACCACCGTCACTCACACCACACCGTCACTCACACCCCACCGTCACTCATACACCACCGGTACTCACACCCCACCGTCACTCATACACCACCGTCACTCACACATCACCGTCACTCGTACACCCTCGTCACTCATACACACCGCCACTCATACATTCCCGGACAGGTAATTCGACTCGGTAACTCATCCTAAACTTGTTAGTGAGTCCAGCCAGCTTCAGTGTATTACCGTGAGACTGATAATTACCTTGTCGTCTGACCAATTAGCGCAGGTGAGTTCCAGGCCAATTAGGACAGAGCTCAAGTGAGGTTAATTAGGATCTCAGGTGAGGTTAATTAAGATAGAGCTCAGGTGAAGTTAATTAGATTGAGTTCAGGTGAGGTAGAATAGAGGTCAGGTAAGGTGAGTCCAGGTGAGGCTAATTAGTATAGAGTCCAGGTGAGATTAATTAACACAGGTAATTTACTGGTAAGGTTAATTAACACAATTAAATCGATTCAGAAAACACAGGAAAAAATCAATGAGAACGTGAAGGAATTTTAGCACAACATGATACAAAACTCTATGGTGTTATCCTGCCGTGTTTAACTACTTCCCTCACACATGATACAAAACTCTACGGTGTTATCCTGCCGTGTTTAACTAACTACTTCTCTCACACATGATACAAAACTCTACGGTGTTATCCTGCCATGTTTAACTAACTACTTCCCTCACACATGATACAAAACTCTACGGTGTTATCCTGCCGTGTTTAACGAACTACTTCCCTCACACATGATACAAAACTCTACGGTGTTATCCTGCCGTGTTTAACTAACTACTTCCCTCACACATGATACAAAACTCTACGGTGTTATCCTGCCGTGTTTAACTAACTACTTCTCTCACACATGATACAAAACTCTACGGTGTTATCCTGCCGTGTTTAACTAACTACTTATCACCTGTACGAAAATGCACTGAGGTTAGGTTAAAAGGTTGAAATATATAGTCGTTGTGTTAAAAGTTTATAAATTTATCTTTTATTTACCATTTACAGATTTTTTCTATCGCATGTAATAATAATAACAATAGCAATAACAATAATAATAACAATAATAATAACAGTAATACAAATAATAATAACAACAATAATAACACTAATAATAACAACAACAACAACAAACAAACACTCTATCCATCTACAGGTTAGTATAACTGGTTTTTGACGTGATCATTACCTGAACCTAACTACCTCCCCCCTACCCCCCCCTACCCCCTCCCTCCCGCCCTTACGTAAGGTAAGATAAAGGTAATTGATTTACCTTATCACTCACCTACATGACTATTGTATCTGACCACGAACACAACACACGCCATGGGTCGAGGCTTCATTCGTGGGAAGAGGAAGATGATGATGGCAGTATTTCAAAGGCTTCGAATTGTCTACATCGAGGCTTCATAAGGGTGGGAGTAAGGGTGTTTATGTTTCAAAGGCTTCGAATTGTCTACATCGAGGCTTCATAAGGGTGGGAGTAAGGGTGTTTATGTTTCAAAGGCTTCGAATGTTTTTGTATCGAAGCCTCATAAGATAGGAGTGAAGGGTGAGAGTGGGTGTGTTTACGCTTCAAGGCTTCGAATTGTCTGTGTATCTGTCTTCTATATTGTATACCTGAATTATGGTGTGGTATAGTTTCTTATGTGTAGATTGGTTAAAAAAAGATGAATTTGATGATGATTGATAGGAGGAAGAGGAAGAAGAAGGGAGGATGAGTTGGGGGAGGTAGTGTCTGTCTGTCTGTCTAGGAACTGTCTGTCTATCTGTCTGTCTGTCTAGGAACTGTCTGTCTATCTGTCTGTCTGGCTAGGAACTGTCTGTCTATCTGTCTGTCTGTCTGTCTGTCTAGGAACTGTCTGTCTATCTGTCTGTCTGTCTGTCTGTCTATCTGTCTGTCTGTCTACTGTCTGTCTATCTGTCTGTCTGTCTAGGAACTGTCTGTCTATCTGTCTGTCTGTCTAGGAACTGTCTGTCTATCCGTCTGGCTGTCTAGGAACTGTCTGTCTATCTGTCTGTCTGTCTAGGAACTGTCTGTCTATCTGTCTGTCTGTCTGTCTGTCTAAGAAATTTCCGTCTGTCTGTCTGTCTGTGTCTGTCTATCTGTCTGTCTGTCTAGAACTGTCTGTCTATCTGTCTGTCTGTCTAGGAACTGTCTGTCTATCTGTCTGTCTGTGTCTGTCTATCTGTCTGTCTGTCTAGGAACTGTCTGTCTATCTGTCTGTCTGTCTGTCTAGGAACTGTCTGTCTATCTGTCTGTCTGTCTGTCTGTCTAGGAACTGTCTGTCTATCTGTCTGTCTGTCTGTCTGTCTAAGAACTGTCTGTCTATCTGTCTGTCTGTCTATCTATCTATCTATCTATCTATCTATCTATCTATCTATCTATCTATCCATCCATCCATCTATCTATCACCTCAACACAATACCAGAACATAACAGAATTCTATCACATCTCAATAACAGCGTAAATGGAAGCAAATTCTACCTTGTTTATATTATTAATTAAATATTATTGTTTACCTCTCAAACCTTTGATGCGCAATCGTGTGTCATGAGTTTTTTTTATTTTGTTTTGGTGAGATAAAAAAATATGGTGTCGATATTGTTGGAGGTGTGAGGAGGTTTTTTTGTGTGGGGGGGGAGGAGGGGGAGGGGGAAGAGAGGGAGGGGTGATAGAAACAGTTAGATGGATAGACAGAGAGAGAAAGAGACAGATATGTAGATAGACGGAGATAGAAGCAGACAGATAGACAGATAGACAAAATCAACTATATTATAAGTACTGTGATCCTATTTGATATCTATTCCTATAAGGAGCATTGAATCCTCTTTAACTCTATCGCAATCCCACAAAAAAAAAGACTTCAATCGTCTATTGTTTTTTTGTTTTTTCTTTACCGCGATGCTCTTTTGTTTGATTGTTTTGTTTTGTGGTCTTTTATAAATATTTGAGTTGGTCTTTTGAGGTTTATGAGTAGTTTATAATGTATTGTTGTGGAGGTTAATTGATGCAGTTTTACCCGGGTCAAAACTGTAATCCGATGCTGAAATGGAACTGTTGAAATCTTGTTGAAAATAAAAAAAGAATTGTGTGTGGTACCAATTCTCTCTCTCTCTCTCTCTCTCTCTCTCTCTCTCTCTCTCTCTCTCTCTCTCTCTCTCTCTCTCTCTCTCAGTACCTTTATCTGGTAAGGTAATTAAAGTGTTTATCCAAGTTCCTCAGGTTAATTAGTACGACATTACAGGTGTCTCAGTAACACACGAGAGGTAAGTAGAGAAAGTGAGAGAGTATGAGAGAGAGAGAGAAGGGGGGTAAGAAGATGACCCTAGGTGAGAGGACAGGTATACTAAGGTCATTAAGAAAGTGTGTGTGGGAGGGGGGGTCATCACACCTGTCGGTAACCCTGATTTAAGACCTTATTGTAAAGAGTCCACCTGTGTTACTATACCCGGGTTATGTATGTTCCCTACACCTATGTCTTGTTGTTGTTCTTCTTCTTCTTCCAACACACCACACACATAAAACACTAACACACTCAACACACTCAACACACTCAACACACTCAATACACTCAACACACTCTAGTAACTTTGTGTTCCCGCTAAGATATTTTTTTAACCAATATCAAAGGTAAATATATTCAGTAGCCTCACACACCACTATTTTTACCTGCAGTTAACCAGAAAATCATTAATATAGAACAGAAATAATTCCCCAGGTGACCTCCCCCCCCCCCTCCCTCCCCTTGTTGTTGTTGTTGATGTTATGTTGTTTTGATATTTTTGTTTTTGTTTTCATTGCTTATTGTTTTTGTTTGTGTGTTGTACGAAACCTGTATAATAATGATGTTACAATATCATGGGCGGTCAAGTCAGGTCAGGTAATGGTAGTAGGGGGAGGAGAGGTAGCGTGTGGCTTTCAAGATGACTTCCGTGTCTCTCTTGACCTAATTGTACTGTCGTCAACTCCACCAATCAAAAGGAAGATTGTATAAACGAAGGCTATTATTGGCTGTTTTTTTGGTGAATGGGTTTGTTTACATTAACTTAAAGAAAATTGGTTTTAATTATCGGGTTTTTTTTTTTAAGAAGGATTGTGGTAAGTAGGTCAGATAGGCTGTGTAGGGTAAAACAGGTAGGTTGTGTTGGAAAGGACATGTAGGTCAGACGGTCTTGTACCTGAGGAAATCGTGATCATGTAGGCCGTTACCACACGCAGGCCGGTAGGGGAGGGGGTAGAGAGAGAGAGATAGAGAGGAGAGAAAAGGGAAGAAGTAAAAGAAAATCTCTCTCTCTCTCTCTCTCTCTCTCTCTCTCTCTCTCTCTCTCTCTCTCTCTCTCTCTCTCTCTCTCTTTCTCTCTCTCTCTCTCTCTTGTGTGTCAGTTTGTTTACACTCGTCTTCCTGATTACACCTTCCTTATTACACCTGATTACACTCACCTGATTACACCTGCCGTATTATACTCACCTGATTAGCTTCCAAGAGACGTTCTCATTCAGGTAGTCAACAAAGGGTTTATTTGTCCTCTCTCTCTCTCTCTCTCTCTCTCTCTCTCTCTCTCTCTCTCTCTCTCTCTCTCTCCTTACCCTATCTTCCTCCTCCTCCTCCTCCTCTCCTCCTCCTCCCCAGGTCTCAGAGGGAGGCTCGTTAACTGAATCCAGACTGACACACAAATTGGTTATTTCCAATCAGTGACTTCAAAATGATATACCTCATAATCCTCCCTCTCCAATCACTGGCCTCTATAATCCTCCTCTCCAATCACTGGCTCTATAATCCTCCTCTCCAATCACTGCCTCTATAATCCTCCTCTCAATCACTGGCCTCAATAATCCTCCCTCTCCAATCACTGGCCTCTATAATCCTCCCTCTCCAATCACTGGCCTCAATAATCCTCCCTCTCCAATCACTGGCCTCTATAATCCTCCCTCTCCCAATCACTGGCCTCCAACAATCCTCCTCTCCAATCACTGGCCTCAATAATCCTCCCTCTCCAATCACTGGCCTCTAAATCCTCCTCTCCAATCACTGGCCTCTATAATCCTCCTCTCCAATCACTGGCCTCTATAATCCTCCCTCTCCAATCACTGGCCTCTATAATCCTTTTCGTCCCAATGGAATAAATCCGGATTCGTGTTGTGGCTTAGCCGAACGCTTGTGTGAATCCGGATAAGAGGAGATGATGTGAGACAGGTGAGATAACAGAGATAATTAATAGGTCTTTCTCTCCTTAATGGGTCTTTCTTCCCACCAACCCCTCCCCAAAAAAAAAAAAAAAAATCTAATCAAATTAAAAATAAAAAGCCTAACAGTATTGTTACCAACACACACACACACACACACACACACACACACACACACACACACACACACACACACACACACACACACACACACACACACACACACACACACACACACACACACACACACACACACACACACACACACACCCCCAGAGCCCCCCCCCTCTCCTCCCTTCCCCTTCCATTGAGCATTTCATAATATATCGTCCATTAGCCCCGATATACCCCACCAGTGAGCGATATACTGTGAGAATAGACCATTAAGAGATCAGGTATATAGATCGTTCACTTGTGCACTAACGAACGTACACAATACTTAACAAAAGATGGGGAAGTAAATTGACAAGAGTTGACAGATGTGGTGGGTGGGTGGGTGAGTTTTGGAGTGGGTGGGCTGGTGGCTGTGTGTGTGTGTGTGTGTGTGTGTGTGTGTGCGTGGATGTGTGTGTGTGTGTGTGTTGCATAAAAAGAAAAGGAGAGAGCGATAGAATGACCCAGGAAATAGCGAGCTTATAATGACGTGAGCTAATGATGATTTGAGCTAATGATGACGTGGGCTAATAATCACGTGAGCTTATAATGACGAGCTAATGATGATTTGAGCTAATGATGACGTGGGCTAATAATGACGTGAGCTTATAATGACGTTGGCTAATAATGACGTGAGCTTATAATGACGTGAGCTTATAATGACGTGAGCTTATAATGACGTGAGCTAATGATGATTTGAGCTAATGATGACGTGAGCTTATAATGACGTGAGCTTATAATGACGTGGGCTAATAATGACGTGAGCTTATAATGACGTGAGCTTATAATGACGTGAGCTAATGATGATTTGAGCTAATGATGACGTAAGCCAATGATGAAGTGAGCTAATAATGACGTGAGCTAATTATGACGTGGGTTATTATCTACTGGATGAACCTTTAATTGTACCTAAAAGAGCTATTCTAGACTCATTTGACTAATGGACGAAATATAGCCTCTTCATCCCTCTCCCCCCTCCTCTACCCTCTCTATCCCTCTCTCTCTCTCTCTCTCTCTCTCTCTCTCTCTCTCTCTCTCTCTCTCTCTCTCTCTCTCTCTCTCTCTCTCTCTCTCTCCCAAAGATCCCATAGATAAAAACTGTGGTAAAATGTAAAGAAATTTTCCATTGGAGATAAAGTTTTAATCAGTTTTTTCCCAGTAATTAGTTTTTTCTGTGTTTTTTTCTTTGTGTTCATTGTATTTCGTTTGTGTGTGTGTGGGTGTGGGTGTTTGTTGACATAGTTGCCGTATTGTTAATCTCTCTCTCTCTCTCTCTCTCTCTCTATCTATCTATCTCTCTCTCTCTCTCTCTCTCTCTCTCTCTCTCTCTCTCTCTATCTATCTATCTATCTATCTATAGCATCAGTGTAGTACGTCTGACATCTATATTATTATCATCATCATCATCATCATCATCATCATCATCATCATCATCATCATCATCATTATTCAGTACAACTTGCTCAAAAACACATAATTGCATTGAGGTGTTTGTAAGGATTGTTGGCGCTTAATGGCGTCGTCTGGAGGAGCGCCGACTAACAATATGGTCGATAAAGGCAGCTGTGACTGTAGTGGCCTCGTTAAGGTGTGAGAGAGATGTATGAATGAGTGGTTTAACTCTCTCTCTCTCTCTCTCTCTCTCTCTCTCTCTCTCTCTCTCTCTCAATCTCTCTCTCTCTCTCTCTCTCTCTCTCTCTCTCTCTTTCCTTTCTTCCCCCTCCTCTCCCCCCAACCCCTCCCCCTCCCCCACCCCCTCCCACTTACACCATCAGAGCCATTTCCCGCATTCTGATTGGTCGTTCAAGTGGCAATTACTAGGTGGTGGGTGGACTCCATCGCTATCACCCACCGCCCATACCCACTGCTCACACCCGCCACTCATATCTTCCGCCCATACCCGCCGCCCACATTTTCCGCCCACAGACTTTCACACCCACCTTTACATTTTTACCACCACACTTTACCTCACTTTCCTCCGCCACCAGCACCACCTACCACCACCACTACCACCTACCACTACCACCTACCACCACCACCACTACCACCACCACATCAAGCTCAGAGACAACTGCCAAGCTGTCATCGTCTGAAACATCTCTCTCTTGAAATCTCCAGACAAGAATTCCTTCATTAATTTCAAGTCTATTTTTGTCCGCTGTTAGTGTCGTGAGTTGGCTTGTGTTTGTGTCTGCCTCTCTGGTACTAATGAGTGGACGCGAGTATTTGTTTGTGACGTCATTCGGGAGGAGTATCGTCAGCTGATGGTACTTTGTTTACATTGTCAATTTTCCCGCCAAATGTTGTAGTAATTTTCCCGCCAAAAGCTAAACACGTGAGCATCAATTAGGTCGCTTACATCACCTTACTAAATAATCTGAATGACAATGCTAATCTCCAATGGATTTTAATAACGAAACTTTATAATTATTTTTTGTGTTAATTATGGAACTGTTTTACGTTTTCTTTTGTTCATGGTCTAGTTTTAGTGTTTATATTTACCTGTTGTTAATTATTAGCGAAGGTAAACGTCCCACACACCTGAGCCAACACGGGTAGTGTGTTGAGCCAAAACTCCCAGTGAAGACGAGTGTGCAGGCAGGTGTGTGCGGGCAGGTATGAAAACAGGTGTGCAGGTAGGTGTTGAGACAGGTGTGTAGAGGAAGATGGGCAGGCAGGTATGAAAACAGGTGTGCAGGTAGGTGTTGAGACAGGTGTGTAGAGGAAGATGGGCAGGCAGGTATGAAGACAGATGTGTAGAGGAAGGTGTGCAGTTAGGTGTTGAGACAGGTGTGTAGAGGAAGATAGACAGGCAGGTATGAAGACAGGTGTGTAGAGGAAGATGTGCAGACACGTATGAAGACAGGTGTGTAGAGACAGACATTAAGACAGGTGTATAGACAGGTATCAAATCAGATATGGAAAATTATGCAGGCAGATGTAAAGACAGGTGTGTGAAGACAGACATGAAGACAGGTATGTGGAGGCAGATATGACACCACCCATGAAAACAGGTATCCAGGCAGGTGTGTGTAGGCAGATATGGAGGCAGGTATACAGGCATAATTTGAGGTAGATATGAAGACAGGTGTGCAGGCAGGTGTGTTGGGGAAAAAGTATTGGTGTTATGTGATGAAGGAAGAACACTACAGTACTTCGAGTCATGTGTGTGTGTGTGTGAAGAGGGAGAGTTATAATAATCCGTTAAATGAAGGCTTCGCATCTAACGGACACTTGATATAACAGACTATCCTACACCCTATAGCTCGTTATATGGAGGGTTTTACATCTAATAGAAAGATAGAGATAATAAATAAAGAAAGAAAAAAGAAAGGAAGGAAAATTAAAACCGAGAAAAAGGGTTAATGAAAGAACTTGGCACAACACCGGACAAACTCTACGGTGTTATCCCGCCATGTTTGACTAATTGCTTCTATCACCTGCTTTAACCTTCCCCAACTTAACTTTCACCTAACCTAACCTAACGTAAACCCCCCCAGGTACCGTTTGGTTGGTTAATCTTCAGGT
>NW_024720773.1:7214683-7329683 GCF_018991925.1 Homarus americanus | reverse complement strand
CTGAGTGACTACAGTACTCGCTTTATCCTTACAGTTGAGGAAATAGAGGCGGTCGAATGCAGTGCCGGATACCTTGCCTCAGTATACACCGAGGTTGACTCCTCGGTGTGCTGTATCCACACTGCCCCTAACGGGTCATCAGTGGCCCACCAACACCATCATGGAGGTTGTTATACATCATCCACACTGACAGTCTAGTCCAGATATATTTTGAGTTCACGAAGTAATTGGCTGACAGAAACAGCCTCATCACGGCAGGGAGAGCCAACCAGTGGTGCCAACATTTAGGTCGTTAATTCCAGGCATCCTTAAGGAAGCAAGTTAGTGAGCATTACATACAGGGGAGTAAACACTGGCAACACCGCCCACGTCACAACGGGGGACTGATTTCTCGCTGGTGATTGGTGCATTGAGAAGGTGGACGTCACGCAGCTACCCTCGCCCCGGTCCCCACACACTCAGGCTCATCTTCAGTTATCTTGGAGTATTAAAGAAGTCATTATGATAGTTGGTGCCCCGCGTGTCTCAACATAATGACATACGCAGACTCCTCCTCCTTCCTCTTTCCCTCATTAACTCACCAGACTCCCGTGTACACTACCCCGCCGTGTACACTGCCCCGCCGTGTACACACCCACCCACACCTCCCTGTTTCTGTGAATGACTGACGCCAAGATCTGCGGTTGTCAACATGAGTTTGAATAGGAAATTGTATACCTGCTGTTCACGGTCTACCTGTCTTGTGCTATATTGGCATTTACTATTGTAATTATTAGTCTAACGTTAATTGTTACTAGTGTTGTTATTATTATTATTATTATTATTATTATTATTATTATTATTATTATTATCATCATCATCGTCACCAGCCCCTCAGTGTAGTGTTGTCTCGGCAGGAGTGTGAGGATGGTGAGGCCGGCGTCCTGCTGGAGTGTGTGAGGTCCTCCACAACACACTCACCTCCAGAGCACCACCAACCATGGGACTCTTGGCGAGGGCGTGGTGGTGGTGATCGCCTGCCCAGGAATGATGGTGGGCAGGGCGTGGTGATCCCCGCAGGCGTGTGGTGGTGCGGGGGCGTGCGGGAGGGCGGCGCGGTGACCATGCTGGTGGTGGTGTTGGGCGTGGCGCTCACAGCTGCCCTGGTGCTGGCCTTTGTCTCCAGTGCTTTCATCTTCTTCATCATCCTTACGAGTAAACAGGTACGACCCCTCCCGCCCTCTTTCCCTATTACTACCCCTCTACTACCTGGTACGACCCCTCCCCCCCTCTTTCCCTATTACTACCCCCCACCCATACTACCTGGCACGACCCCCATCACCACCTGCCCAGCGACCTCCACTACGTGTTATGACCCCCCACCAGTACCTGTTACGACCCCATCACCACCTATACGACCCTCATCACCCCCTTGTTACGACCCATTGTACTTGTTGTGATTCCAGTGCCTAAACGACCTCCACCTCTGCCTGTACGACCCCACCATCTGTTACGACCCCCAATACCTGTTAGTTACCTATTAGATGTTGTTGATGAAAGACTTACTAATAGTGGTTGTTGATGAAAGACTTATCAATAGTTGTTGTTGATGAAAGACTTACTAATAGTTGTTGTTGTTGTTGTTGATGAAAGACTTACTAATAGTTGTTGTTGTTGTTGTTGATGAAAGACTTACTAATAGTTGTTGTTGTTGTCGATGAAAGACTTACTAATAGTTGTTGTTGTTGTTGTTGATGAAAGACTTACTAATAGTTGTTGTTGTTGTTGTTGATGAAAGACTTACTAATAGTTGTTGTTGTTGTTGATGAAAGACTTACTAATAGTTGTTGTTGTTGTTGTTGTCGATGAAAGACTTACTAATAGTTGTTGTTGTTGTTGTTGATGAAAGACTTACTAATAGTTGTTGTTGTTGTTGTTGATGAAAGACTTACTAATAGTTGTTGTTGTTGTTGTTGATGAAAGACTTACTAATAGTTGTTGTTGTTGTTGTTGTTGAAAGACTTACTAATAGTGGTTGTTGTTGTTGTTGTTGATGAAAGACTTACTAATAGTTGTTGTTGTTGTTGATGAAAGACTTACTAATAGTTGTTGTTGTTGTTGTCGATGAAAGACTTACTAATAGTTGTTGTTGTTGTTGTTGATGAAAGACTTACTAATAGTGGTTGTTGTTGTTGTTGATGAAAGACTTACTAATAGTTGTTGTTTTTGTTGTTGTTGAAAGACTTACTAATAGTTGTTGTTGTTGTTGATGATGAAAGACTTACTAATAGTTGTTGTTGTTGTTGTTGATGAAAGACTTACTAATAGTTGTTGTTGTTGTTGTTGTTGAAAGACTTACTAATAGTTGTTGTTGTTGTTGATGATGAAAGACTTACTAATAGTTGTTGTTGTTGTTGTTGTTGATGAAAGACTTACTAATAGTGGTTGTTGTTGTTGTTGATGAAAGACTTACTAATAGTTGTTGTTGTTGTTGTTGATGAAAGACTTACTAATAGTGGTTGTTGTTGTTGTTGTTGATGAAAGACTTACTAATAGTGGTTGTTGTTGTTGTTGATGAAAGACTTACTAATAGTTGTTGTTGTTGTCGAATTAAAAGACTTCTACTAATAGTTGTTGTTGTTGTTGTTGATGAAAGACTTACTAATAGTTGTTGTTGTTGTTGATGATGAAAGACTTACTAATAGTTGTTGTTGTTGTTGTTGATGAAAGGACTTACTAATAGTTGTTGTTGTTTGCTGATGCAAGTTATTCATCAATAGTTGTTGCTGTTGTTGATTGTTATTCACTAATAGTTGTTGTTGTTGTTGATGAAAGACTTACTAATAGTTGTTGTTGTTGTTGATGAAAGACTTACTAATAGTGGTTGTTGTTGTTGTTGCAGTACAAGAGCAGCACCAGCCTCCTCCACCTACAACTGATGGTGACGGGTGTGTTGTTGTCCCTGTTGTTCATCATCTTCTCTACACCTTCCTTCATACAGGTGAGTCCCCACACCTTCCTTCATACAGGTGAGTCCCCACGCCTTCCTTCATACAGGTGAGTCCCCACACCTTCCTTCATACAGGTGAGTCCCCACGCCTTCCTTCATACAGGTGAGTCCCCACGCCTTCCTTCATACAGGTGAGTCCCCACGCCTTCCTTCATACAGGTGAGTCCCCACGCCTTCCTTCATACAGGTGAGTCCCCACGCCTTCCTTCATACAGGTGAGTCCCCACGTCCTCTTTCCCATACAGGTGAGTCCCCACGCCCCTCCCCTCCATAAGCAGGTGAGTCCCCCACGCCTTCCCCTTCATACAGGTGAGTCCCCCCTGGCCGCCTCCCTTCATACAGGGAGTCCCCACGCCTTCCTCTCATACAGGTGAGTCCCACGCCTCTTCATACAGGTGAGTCCCCACGCCTCTTCATACAGGTGAGTCCCCACCTTCCTTCATACAGCCTCTCACAGGTGAGTCCCCACGCCTCTCCTTCATACAGGTGAGTCCCCACGCCTCCTTCATACAGTGAGTCCCCACGCCTTCCTTCATACAGGTGAGTCCCCACCTCTCTCATACAGGTGAGTCCCCACGCCTTCCTTCATACACAGGTGAGTCCCCCACGCCTTCCTTCATACAGGTGAGTCCCCACGCCTTCCTTTCATACAGGTGAGTCCCCACGCCTTCCTTCAGCACAGTGGAGTCCCCACGCCTTCCCTTCCACAGGTGAGTCCCCCACGCCTTCCTTCATACAGGTGAGTCCCCACGCCTTCCTTCATACAGGTGAGTCCCCACGCCTTCTTTCATATAAACACGTGTAGTAGCAGTAGTAGTAATAGTGGAGTTAAGGACACACCGACTGGCCGGATATCATCAATTATCCGTTATCCGGCCTGACATCTGTCCTGTCTGGCCGGATATTAACCCCAGGACGAAGGTGGTCATCGTCAGGTGATTTCCCAGACAAGGACGAACATCATCATATGAAAAAAAAATCTTCCTCCCAATGGCCATTCACGGAGGTCCTTCTTCTCTTTCTCCTCCCTCTCCTCTTCCCTCTCCACTCGGCCCCCATCCCCCTCCTCATCACCCCCCTGCTTTCCTCTCCACCCACCCTCCCTCTTCCCCGTGAGCCAGACAAGAGTCAGTCTAGTCTGAAACCTGGAGCACGATAGACTGCTTAGATGTGGGGTTCAATCAAGAAATGGAGCAACCCTTACCCTCCCACCCCCTCCCAGCTCCCTCCCATACCCCCTCCCATACCCCCTTCTACCCCTCTCATATCCCCTCCCACCCCTCTTATGGGTAGACAGAACAGACAGTAAAGTATAAGTACAGTTTTAAAAGTTCTAATACTCTTTCTACACGTAATAAGTAATCTAATTATATTCCTGTAAACAGATTCTGGTGGTGTTTATATAGACGCTGTGAGAAATGTTGTCTTGTGGAATGAAGAGTCGGTGTGAGGCGGGGGGTAATTTATTAGGTATATCCGGCCAGTTAGTAAAATCTGGTATCCGGTGCACCCTTAGTAGTGGTGTTAGTATTAGTTGTGGTGGTAGTAGTAGTAGTAGGAGTAGTAGTGGTGGTGGTAATATGTAGCATAATTTAAGATAAGTCAGGTTTAATCATTTAGGTGTATCACAATCCCACAGCCCCGGGTTAGCTGATGATTTACCCCAAAACTTTATTATTGTTGTTGTTGTTGTTGTTAGGTCACCACCATCAGTGTGTCATAGAGTTGTTGTTATTGAACATTTAGTCTTTACAGACGTCAACAAGAGTGTTGTGTTGTGTACAGGGACGGTGGCTGCTGCATGAGGACTACACCTTGCAGGAGGTGCCCCTCACGCCCACTCCGCCCCACACGGAGGCTCCCTGGGACCTCTACAACTCTACTGACAACTTCACCGTGGTGCCGCTGGCGCCACAACCTCCGTACTCGTGGGTCGCCTCTCACGACCCGACAAATCTTACTCACAACCTGAGCGTCGCCGCGTTCCCCGCCGCCTCCCTCAACGACACCACCACCGAGCCTGACGTCTGGGAGAGTGACGCACTGTGTCGTCTGTACGGATTCCTGCTGGTGCTGCTACACACGGTGGCGGTGTGGGTGGTGGTGGGGCTCCACTGTGACAAGTACTGCGCCATCGCCACTCCCCTCCGGTACAACCAGATAGTGACGCGACACAGAGTGGCCGCCTTCTCCTGCCTGGCGTGGCTGGTGAGCGTGGCGGTGGCCTCGCCGCCCCTGGTGGGAACTTACTCCTACACCTTCTCCCAGGGCGTGTGTCTGCCTGTGTGGCACCGTGCCGACGCCACCACCTACACGTGGACGCTAACGACACTGTGTATCATCCTACCCTTTACCATCCTCCTCATCGTCAACAGCAGAATCATCATGATCGCTCGCCATCACCAACACCGCATCTTCTCCGCCATATTTGAAGTCATGATGTCCGCACAAGCCACCGTCACCCACCAGAAGAACCCGTTTGATATCCCCAAGAAGAAGAGGAAGTCTGTGTGGACAGTATTAGAGCAAATAGTGGCGTTTGTAGTGTGTTATTACCCGTTCTTCGGCACGGTGGTGTGGGAGTCCCTCCAGGGCAGGCGAGCTAATGAATATTGGGTGCTGCTCGGCCTAACATTCTTACTTATCTCTCCTCTCGTCAATTCTTTTATATATGGAATTAAATGTAAGAATATTCGCAAAGCATTTAGAAATTATCTCAGGAAAAAGCTTTACAAAACAGAGGTTAAACACGAGATTCAGGCCAGGATCCCCTCAGCCGCCAACTCCCGCCGACCCTCCATATCGTCCACACTGGCCATGCCTATACTGCACAAGTCGCTGCCGCGTCGTATGTCCGACTACTTCCTCTCGGACCAGACCAGCCAGCCCAAGTTGTTAAGGAGGTCGTCAGACATGTCGTGGCACCCCCTGGAGGACGGCACTCCCTCTCCCACGCGGCTGCGGCGCCCCGTGGACACCCCCAACGTCCCCGCCGACTCCTCCCCCGCGGGGTCTCACTCCCCCGCCAGTGTCTCCAACTTCCTCACGGTGCCGACCTTCGAGGCTGCCCGCAACTTCTACCTGGGCCAGCAGCGGGTGCGTCTCTCCATCTCTTCCTTAGACTCAGATATTAGTTTCTCAGTGAAAGAGACACGCACCGAGGAGGACAACCTAACTTGCTCTCCCTCACCCGATATCCCGTCCCGTGGGGTGGCGATGTCCAGACTACACGACAGTGCCACACTGCAGGCACTGGGCACCCCCGAACATGTAAGCAACAGATCAAAGTCATTAGAATTACCTCTCGTCAGCTGCCACGCGACGCCCTCCAAGACTGTCACTGAGAGTCACTATGAGAGTAAGAGTCAGGTGGACTGTCAGACGCCGCTCTTGTGTAAGGCCTTTGAGAAGCCCGCCAGGAGCGCCAGCCTCAACTCGTCGTCGCCTCACGTGCTGCGGACCCTGGAGGCCATCTTGTCGGTCCGGATCTCCCAGTCACTCCTGCGGCGCGGGTCTGGCTGGGGTGGATCACAGGGCAGCCTGGAGCGGCTCTCCAGGTTCCTGCGGGAGAGTCGCCGCAGCACCCTGCCGGAGCAGACCTCCTACTCCCCCTTCACCCTCCGTCAGACCAGCAGCCACGAGCGCCTCCCTGACAACACGGTGGACCGCATCACCACCCCGGAGAGTCAAGACGTTAGTGTCCTTACCTTCATCACGCCCCTGGCCAACGGCAACGCCTGTATGGCTGCGTGTGGCAAGGAGGCCTCCCGCGAGGCCACGCTCGCGGTACCCTAATGCCCGCGAGAAAGACTGCTCGCGGAACACAAACATCTCGCCCTGTAGAAGGAAGAGGACCAGCCAGACCTCCGGGTACACTACACGAAGACTGTACGTTAATAATATCCAACAACTGGTGACAGGATGACCCAGCCAGTCACGGTTACTGTCTCACAGTAATGTTGTCCTCTGACTGGTGCTAAGTAAACATATCTAATGTACACGTGAAGTCATAACGTAGTTGTGATGCCAATTTTAATCAGTTTCTGTAGCATCGATCAAGCTGTTTGATACAGTGTTACATCTTTTATGAGGAAATATTACCATAAAATTCACTTAACACCAGATAGGAGACAAAATTAACGTACAGAATCTTTGTGTCATTAGGCCAGGAAGACACGACAATGGAGCAGCAGCCAGACAGAGAGACAGACACAGACAGAGAGACAGACACAGAGAGACAGACACAGACAGACAGACGTACAATGAATGGTAGATGTGTCAACGTGTTAGCATAGTTCACCACGACCGTACACCCGTAACAGTGTGTACGGCAGAGAGTAAATATTATACCTGTGGTAATAAATGGAGGTAAACTGACCTAGTGTTTTGTTTACACCTTGTTTATATCTTGTCCAAAGTTAATCTAACCTAATTTAACCTAACTTAATGTAACCTAATTTAACATGGGTCTTAGTAGTTAGTTAATCTGTCAGTCAGTCACTATAGCCAGGGTCTCGGTAAGTCAGTCAGTCAGTCAGGGTCTCAGTAGTCAGTCAGTCAGGGTCTCAGTAGTCAGTCAATCAGTCAGGGTCTCAGTAGTCAGTCAGTCAGGGTCTCAGTAGTCAGTCAATCAGTCAGGGTCTCAGTAGTCAGTCAGTCAGTTAGGGTTTCAGCAGTCATAGTCAGTCAGGCAGCGAAAGGTTGAAGCCATAATCAATAAAGGTGAGGAATAATTGATCAAACCTTTCATTATAAACTGGGTCATATTACTAATGGTCTCTCTCTCTCTCTCTCTCTCTCTCTCTCTCTCTCTCTCTCTCTCTCTCTCTCCCATGTTAAGATAAAACATGTGAGTGTTGGAAAAAAAATACGTTGCATTTATTAACTATAGAATAAAATTATAAATGAAGACTTTTAGAAAGTGAGAAGGGAAAACATCACTATGACGTCATCATTTCAAAGCGTCTTTTACCACTCAGCAGCCATCATTACCCAGATATATACCATGACGTCATCACAAGTGTCCACGGCCAATCATCAGCCATCGTTGCCCAGAAGTACATCATGATTACATCACATCAAAGTATCCTCTTCCAATCAGCAACCATCATGACGTAGAAGCGCACCATGACGTCATCACAACAAAGCTTCCTCGACCAATCAACAGTACGCGTCACATAAAGGTAATTATGGTGTGTTTTCTACTATGTTCTTTGGGATTTTCATTCAAATGTTTGTTTTGATGCATAGAAGGCTAATGCGGTGGCGGAACAAGGAGAATTTATTTAGGATTTACTGAATAAAATCGTGTAGCGTTAGCCAAATAAAATATTGAAACAATCGTCCCTGTAGTGAAGGTGTTAAGGGAGATAGTCTACTAAAAAGCTGCAATAGACCGTAACATCAACATCTTATCAGGAATTAACCACTAAACGCTCTGCCAGACTCAGCACACATCAGCCAGCGGTTATTTCTCAACCTGGAGTCATTCTCGTGAGGGGGCGCTAAGGCCTAGACTGTCTGCAGCTTCTTACGGAAATACACTCTTTTATTTTTTTGTTTTCTTGCTGCGTCACCGACTTAATATTCATTATATCAACATAATGATCTTTAAGTGAAAATCCCTGAGAAACGCCCCCTCCACCCACCCCACCCCCCCCCAACTCCACCCCTCACCCCACCTCCACCCCACCCTCACCCCTCACCCCTCACCCCACCTCCCATAATTACAGAGGCGAACCTATAACATCATACTTAAGTAATTTGTATTTATGTTACAGGAACTACACACACGGTACAATACAGTTAGTGGTGGTAGTAGTTCATTATTACCAATTATACTCTACTGTATACTACATCATTATTAACCTTTATCATGTTTGTAAATATACCTTAATATAACTAAGCATTAACACCTATAATCTGTCCAGTTATTATAGACATTACCAGAGGATATAACTCTTCAATTATACAACATATTCTCAATTGTTTTCTCTGTCACGTACTGTTCACTAGATATAATGACTAATGTAACTCAGATAAATTTTGGTAGATAGAGAGAGACGTAAATAGATTAATAAATGTTGGTTGGTAGATAGATAGATGTGAAGATCATGAAAACATAACCTAATTAAGTTAGTAATTAATGCAGGTGTTTTATGGTCAATATTATCACAAAGACAACGATCATTACATAACCCAGCTACCTTGTATCTAAGCTCCGCCCACCCATGACATCATATTCAAGGCGTCAGGAAACATCAATGATTCGAATCACTTCATGAACGAAGCCCTGAAGCAGGAGTCATGGAACTGTGAATCCAGTTTGTTAGAGTCTTTATCAAGTTAAACCAACACGAATATATTTGTCTTGGTAAACACAACTCAGTGTTATTGTTGGTGATCCACAAGTTGTAGTATTTCTTCCCTGACGTAAATTATCGCCTGCTACGAGTGATGCTTCAGTTTATTGTGAGTGAGACGCCTCGAAGCTTCAGTAAACTTGAGAATGAGAGCGGTGAGGCAGGTGTGGTCACGCTGGTTCACTTAGCACTACACATCTGACCTCCTGCTGGGCTGGACCACCTCGCTCCTGGGGCCAACTGACTGTCTGTTTCAGCTAAGTGCACGTGTTGGTGGTCATGGGACAGTGAGTGTGGTGATTGTGGTAGTGGTGGTGATTGGGAAGTGATGGTGATTGGGAAGTGATGGTGGTGGTGGTGGTGAAATAATTATGGCGGTGCTGAGGAATGTACTACACTAGACTGTACGTAACAATGTATACAGGTATATGAATTAATAATAATAATAATTAAACAGGTGTACAGACGACTCAGGGTAATGTGTGGTCAAGTAGCAAGATGGTGGATCTGTACCCGTCAAGACTCAGGGTAATGTGTGGTCAAGTAGCAAGATGGTGGATCTGTACCCGTCAAGACTCAGGGTAATGTGTGGTCAAGTAGCAAGATGGTGGATCTGTACCCGTCAAGATTCGGGGTAATGTGTGGTCAAGTAGCAAGATGGTGGATCTGTACCCGTCAAGACTCAGGGTAATGTG
Organism: Homarus americanus; assembly: GCF_018991925.1. Lineage (NCBI taxonomy): Eukaryota > Metazoa > Arthropoda > Malacostraca > Decapoda > Nephropidae > Homarus > Homarus americanus. The sequence goes on along the minus strand of NW_024720773.1, from coordinate 7,319,637 downwards.
TGGTCAAGTAGCAAGATGGTGGATCTGTACCTGTCCAAGACTCAGGTAATGTGTGGTCAAGTAGCAAGATGGTGGATCTGTACCTGTCAAGACTCGGGTAATGTGTGGTCAAGTAGCAAGATGGTGGATCTGTACCTGTCAAGACTCGGGTAATGTGTGGTCAAGTAGCAAGATGGTGGATCTGTACCTGTCAAGACTCGGGTAATGTGTGGTCAAGTAGCAAGATGGTGGATCTGTACCTGTCAAGACTCAGGGTAATGTGTGGTCAAGTAGCAAGATGATGGACCTGTACCCGTCAAGACTCTGGGCCTACTCTTGCAGATGGAGTCAACTTCAAATATTAAAAGAGTCTGTATAGAATTTCTTACTAATGAATGTATATAAACTGGAAAATATATATAGTTATTACCTGATTGGGAATTTGTATGTCTGGATTGTATAAGGAATGTTTTGTTTTTTCATGAGTAAATTATAACTTATGGAATTTGTATAGTTTCAGAACTAAGATATTGATATAGCTAATAGATATTGTGACAGATAATTTATATATATATATATATATATATATATATATATATATATATATATATATATATATATATATATATATATATATATATATATATATATATATATATATATATATATATATATATATATATATATATATATATATATACTGTATATATATATATATATATATATATATATATATATATATATATATATACTGTATATATATATATATATATATATATATATATATATATATATATCTATATATATATATATATATATATATATATATATATATCTATATATATATATATATATATATATATATATATATATATATATATATATATATATATATATATATATATATATATATATATATATATACTGTATATATATATATATATATATTTTTTTTCCAGCACAGTGGTGTGGTGGCTGAGTGGCGAGGTCCCCACTGTGGAAGATAAAGGCCTCAGGTTCGACTGCCGGACTAACTGGAGACGTGTTGAACCGGACGAGGCGAGTGTCAGGATTTTCAAAGCTTCGTAAATTAATTTTCTTTTTACCTTAAATATTTCCCCGCCATTGTAGCCGATAAGAAAGATTACCTGAAATATTACAAGAAATTATTACTAAAGGTATAAATATTTTAGGTATTAATAGTTGTAGCTTATTATTGTTATTATTGGGTAAAGGCGAGAGTAGGAGAGCCAGGGAATGGTGGAGGTTGGGATGGATGTTATATAATTAGGGATGAGGGGATAGAGATTTAATGGATAAGTGAGGGGATGAGGGCCAGGTTAGAGACTGGGATGGATGGCAGAAGTTGTGGTCCCGAAAAGTTAATTATCTGGCAGGATTGGTAAACACAGTGGAGGGCCGTAGTCGCCAACCCTCAGACATGATAGTACCTTGATTATACCCTAGTGTCTGTGTACCTGTCTGGGTGTGTGAGAGGAGTGTGTTTGATGGTGTATGGGAGTGGGCAAATCAAGTGACCCCCTCAATATTACAGAGTCATCTTACAGGGTCAAAGTTGGCATGACCTTCAAGGCTTGATGTACACTTATTGTTATTGTTTGGGTGTGTTGATATAGTGATGGTACAAGGACTAGTTGGGTGAGCTGGGGTCAGGTGAAGGGAGTAAAATCATGTATTTGAAAGAGAGAGAGAGAAGCGGTGTTGTGTGATAGTGAGAGTCAGTCCATAAGTACACTAAAAGTAGTTTGTGAGGTGGATTACTCTGTATTACAATGGGGTAAGGTGATGGAGGGGGGGAAAGAGATGGTAATAAGACCCGAGTGACAGTGGTGGATTTACATGTAAGAATTAAGGAGTGGTTGGAACTGTAGGAGTGTCAGGAATGAGGATATATGTAGAGAAACTGATGAAGGTGTTGAGACGTTGATAGTGGGAGAGAAGTACAGAGATGGGAGGTAAAGTTAGAGGCTTATTGTGTTGGACAGAATACTGAGATGAACATACAACGAGGGACTGGAGTGTGTGGCCATCATGAGGCAGTAGTGAGTGGAGGACCAGTGTGAGACTCGAGAGTGAGCAGATGGTTATGATGGAGTCTGGGTGAAAGGTTTAACAAGGACCGACATGTAAGGGAGAGGTTGGAAGAGAAGGGAGCAGTTTGAGTAATGTGAGGGAGAGTGCAGGGGAGATGTGTAGATATTGTACAAGAACAATGAACAGGAGAGGAGGAGATGGTGACTGTTAATTAATCCTTTGGCTGTGACTTAAGGTAAATTTACATCTTAGACTAATGGGAAAAGAAAGAAAAATCATCTATGTAGTTGGTTTAGTCGTGGTGAAGAGTCCCTGCACCTAAAGAAGAGGGTTCATGAATTAAGTCATTATTACATACATTAACTGGACAAATAAGGCAGTGGAATACTTTATAGTCCTCAGGTGGAATAAACACACTGAGAGCATGGAGGAAAGGCCAGACAGATGGACGGAAGGGGTGATGGCTACCCTACGAGGATGAGGAGGAACAGCCAGTAAGCATCTGTGTGTGAATGGGTGGATAACATGACGTAAGTATTTGGAAAAGGGGTTTGTTAAGCGACATGGAGAACCAGGTAGATATTTAGTTACCTGGTTGTGGGAGGAGGCACTACAGTAAAACACGTCTGGTCAAGTAGTGTGAATGACCGCGAATGGACGATGTGTGATTTAATAACTTACCTCTGCAATACACCTAAGAAAAACAATACTATTTTTGGCTAATTGAATATTCATTTTGCAGATAGAAACAGAACACACCTGCCCAGGGAGGACGAGAACCACAACTTGTGTCCAGATGACGAAGCACCACTAAGCTGAACAAGACGACTAAGAATACTGATAATGTTTGGAGCTGTCGGACGTAACGAGTTGTATTGTGTATAAGTGTTGGTTAGATGCGTCCACACAGATACTGACTCGTGTAGGGGTGAGGGAAGGACTCGGTGCTAGGTGTTGGAGTAAATATATAATGATCTTTGGCTGGGTCTGTTATACACTTATAAGGGTAAGTGTGTGGACGTTATCACTCGGTTGATATTTTGTCAAACATTGTAAAGTGAAGTGCTACAGTCCACCAATGGGGTAGACCGCTGGTGGTTACGTCACTGCTTTTTCCACCAATGAGATGCCTCAGGTGACTTTAGCCCACTTACTCACTCAACAGAGAACATGTAACACTAGTAACGAGGAAGTTGTAAAGCTGTAATAACTACAGGTACTTGTAATAAATTGTTATAAAGCATTTTGTGTTTCGGTGTCAGGAAGAATAAAATAATACCAGGTGATGAAATTAATGTAGTCGAGGTCAAAAGTGTTGAACACTTGACAGTATTTGGCATGTAAGTGCCCGAAGATCTTAGTTATTAAGGAGAGTTTTATCCCATTTTGTGGCTCAGGCATAATATGACAAGTAGTGGTATTAGTACATCCCAATCATATAACTCACGAGTAGATGACGGATATTGCTAAGTGTTCAAAGCCTTTGACCCCGACTGTACATAACGTTGTTGACCTAAGATAAGTGATGGTGGTTACCTTAACTTGTTTGACCATCAGCCAGACATAGTAAACACCACACCAGTTAAGGTAAACCTTACAACTTCCTTCTAACCATTGAGCTTTTTCCAATGTTGAGAATGTTTTAGTGTTTAAAAAAAATTATATGTTGTAGCTTTTAAAAAAATTGCAAATTTCTAAGAAATAAAATTTAATGACATGTGAAGTGTTTTACTCAGATTTGGGGCATTCTAGGTAGGCTATAGAAGAGCAAAAAAAATGAAAATTTTGCTTTAAAAAAAAATATAACTTTTTTTAATTTTTTTTTCCAGGTGGAAAAAATACTTTTTTTTTCAAAATTGCTTTTCAGTGTTCAGTAAAAACTGGTTCAAAGCAGCTTTTGGTGTGGAGACAAGTCGATTGTGTTGCTCAAACAAACAAGTTGTTACCTGACCGTTTTCTTACCAGAGGAGACTTGAGTAATGAAAGCTGGAGTACATACATAGTTATGTTGACTTGTTGCTTTGAGAGGTCGAGTCAGTGCTGTGGGTCACTCCACATGCTGCTAGGGGAGGTCAGGTCACTGATGTAGGTCACTCCATGTGATGCATGGAGAGAGGTTAGGTCACTTCTATGGATCACTCGTGTTGCTTGGAGAGGTCAAGGTCACTGGTTGTTGAAGTCCTCAAGTCTTAACTGTTTTTGTGTTTTTTTCACTGTAGAGAAAAAGTTGTTTCGAAATCATACAAACTTAAAAAACTAAACTTCAGAAAAAATATAAGTTAAACGACTTTAAATAATAAACTACAAAAAGTATTTAAAAAACTAAAATTAATTAAATTTCTTACAAAAAATATCACTTTTTTTTTAATATATTAAGTATTCTTGAGAATATGAATCCTTAAGAACCAAGAGATTTGCCTTATAAACGAAAATATTACAAACTTACGGAAACAAAACTAGTTAAAGAAAGCTGACGAAATCCAAATCCCAATAAATTATAATTTTACTTTAAAAGCAAATGGCATTCACCTGGAGCTGGCGGACGTCCGCCCCACAAAGGGTCACAGCTCAAGGTTGAAGCCGCAAGTCCTGAAAACTGTAAGGGCAATTTTTTTTCGGAACAATCTGCCGGAGAACGTTGTGACAAGCACCGAGTGTGAGCTCATTCAAGGCCAGACTTGACCAACACGAGCAGGTTCCGATATACAAGACCCAGTGCCTGCCTATGAGAAACGTGACTGACTGCCCAAGTTGCTAACGAGCCGATCAGTGGCGAAGAGGATAAAAGTAAAAGTAAGTAAACAAAATTCATAAAATAGATTTCAACGATTAATTACCTTCAATGTATTTTGAGGAACATTATGAGTTAATTCTTGTCTGGACTAAATTCTTCATCAAGGCTGTGGATACTTAAATTAGGATAAACAGGAATTATTCAAGCTCTCTCTCCTGACAATTCTCCCCATGGTGTATACTAGATGCCATAAATATAGTCATAGGGTACGACTTGAGTACGACAGTGTAGCCAAAACTTCGCTAGAGCTACCTCAGGCTCCAAGTCGTGGTGATCATCGTGCCAGGCGACGCTGAGGTACACAGTTTTGAGATTCCTGCCAGCGCTGACATCCATTTATACAATTTTACTTTGATTCATTTATCTAAGTTAACATTAAACATTTTTATAGCTACGATACTAAACGTGGAATATATATATATATATATATATATATATATATATATATATATATATATATATATATATATATATATATATATATATATATATATATATATATATATATATATGAGGGTTGTAGATGAATTTTAACAATCTGGTACATTACTAAATTCAAAAAGACAAAGTGATAAAGCTGTTTCAATAAATTTGCTTTATATATTATAACATTGAAGAAAACAACGGAAAACGAGTTAATGTAATGGATAAATTATATACACTTCTTCAAGAGGCTGCCAAAATACCTTAGAATAAAGCACTCTTCAATATGTAGTTAATTAAAACCGTATATTATCACAACTAAATACATAAGAACATAAGAACATAAGAAAGTGGGATACTGCAGGAGGCCGACTGGCCCATACAGGGCAGATCCCTTTCACACCCATCCCAGCACTTCCATGTGCCTATCCAACTTCGTCTTGAAGCTCCCTAGCGTCCCCGATCCTACTATAGCACTCGGTAGCCTATTCCACATATCCACAACTCTATTACCAAACCAGTGCTTGCCTATATCCTTTCTGAATCGGAATTTATCTAATTTAAAGCCATTTGTTCTAGTTATTTCGTTATTACTGAGCTTCAGAACATCTTCCATTTTACCCTTGTTAATCCCACTTACCCACTTGTACACCTCTATCATATCTCCCTAACTCTACGCCTCTAATGAATGTAAGCCTAAGCTTTTCAGTCTTTCTTCATATGGAAGGTTTCTAATATTATGGATCATTTTTGTCATTCTTCTTTGTACTCTCCAAAGAATCTATGTCCATTCTATAATAAGGACACCAGAACTGAACCGCATAATCCATGTGTGGCCTCACTAATGCTAGGTAAAGTTTCAAGATAACGTCAGCAGTTCTGTTACTCACAGACCTAGATATGAACCCAAGAATCCTGTTTGCCTTGTTGCGAACGCTAATACATTGTTTTCTAGGTTTCCAAGTCGTTGCTAACAAATACACCTAGATCTTTTCACAAACTGAGTTTTCTATTTCCGTGTTACCTAGTTTATATTAACGTTTGTATTCGTCTTCCCTATCTGTAGTACCTTGCATTTATCAGTATTAATTCATTTGCCAGTCTACTACCACTCATGTAAGGTATCTAGATCTCTTTGAAGGTGTTCAAAGTCACTGTCTGAATTTATCACTCTCCATTTTGGTATCATCTGCAAATTTACTAATCCTACTAGTTATGCCTAAATCAAGATCATTAATGAATATAACAAACAGCAGAGGGCCTAATACAGATCCTGGGAACTCCCTTTTTGACCACCCCAGTCTGACTTTAATCCATTTATGCTGACTCTTTGTTTCCTACCAGTTAACCATGACCTAATCCATTTTAATACTGATCCACCTATTCCATGTGCTTCTACCTTCCTTATCAATCTCTCATGAGGGACTCTATCGAATGCTTTACTGAAATCTAAATAAATTATATCATATGACTTATCATTATCTACCGCTTCATATACTTCTGAGAAAAAGCTAAAGCAAATTTGTGAGACAAGAACGTCCCTGGGTGAACCCGTGCTGAGAAGAATGAATTAAGTTGAATGTTTCAAGGTGGCTTCTGATTTTTGTAGCAATAATTGACTCTAGCAACTTGCCTATGATTGACGTGAGACTAATGGGACGGTAATTTGATGCTATTGATTTATCACCCTTTTTGAAAATCGGAACTACATTTGCAAGTTTCCAAGCTTCTGGCACTAGGCCCGATTCTAATGACTTATTAAATAAAACTGCTAATGGATTACTCAACTCATCTCTACATTCTTTTAATATTCTAGCATATACCTCGTCTGGACCAGGCGATTTATGAGGCTTCAGTTTGTTAATTACTTTAAGCACATCGTTACTAGTAATATTGATATTCATCAACATATTTTCTATACTGTCGTTATATACCTTATGAACTTCTGGAAACTGTGCTAGGTTTTCATTTGTGAATACGGAGCGAAAATGACTATTTAACGTACTACACATTTCTAACTCATCATCAGTCATTTCTCCTGTCGTAGTTTTAAGGGGACCTATTGTATCTCTAACCTTTGATTTATACAGTTGATAAAAAGCTTTGGGGTTATTTTTCGATTCGTTTGCTACCTTGATTTCATAATTTCTCTTTGCTTTCCTAATTTCTGTTTTTACCTGTCTTGTTAGGTTCTGATAGTAACCAAGTAAGTGATTTTCGCCTTTCTTAACTTTTCTATATACTCCTTTCTTTTTCCCTAGAAGATCTAAGAGTCTATTATTCATCCATTTTGGTTGGTTCCGTATCGATCTGAATTTTCTTTTAGGAAACACTGTGTTAAGTCTTATACACTGCTGTTTATAAATATATATATATATACGAAGACTCAAAGCTTGAACATATTATATACAGATGACACATTAACGAAGGGTAACGAAATTATATTCAGTCTACCTGTGATTGTGAGACGGTGACTGTGATTCCTGTCTGTTTCGATCATTTCAACTGTTTAATATTCATAGCCACTCGGATAATCTGGATCTAGTGTGACTATCCGAGGTAATCACAGGGAGGCGGTAAAGATATGATGCACATCAATATACAGTATATAGGAAGCATTGAGGAAGGTAGAATTGCAACTTGCCAAAAATTTTCCGTCGCCTGCTAAAACTAGTCAATCTTCCTTCCTTCTAACAATACTTATCATACTCCCTTACCGGTGAATGGATACCTCACTGGTAATCAACTTCCCGTAGCATATCGCCGGCAATAAAGAAAAAAAAAATCCCGGATAATTCTTGAATTTGGCGCTGGTGGGGTCAATGTTCACATCTAGATGGCATCAAGCAAGTTTTCAAATGTTTAATAAAAATACAGGAACTGGGCGAGGAAAATTATTAGTTTTCTAGGTTATAAGATCCAATGAACCCATCATTTGGTCTGGGTCGTCTGTTATAAAATAAAAAGAAATGATAGTGAGTGATTCTGTTTATTGAGACCTTTCATTAACCTGTCCCAGTCTACACATCAACCACTGTTTGTAACTTTTAATAAAAATCATCATTCTTGTTGTTTTTAATGTATTTATTTATTCTTGTGTGTAATATTATCTTTATTATTTGATACAGATTATTAGTATGTATACAATAACTATCTTGACTAAAAACAGTTTAAACTTACATGGAAGGCTCATTAGTTTTTTTTTATAATTATTCAATATATTGCAAACTCCAAATTAAAATCTTATTCTACAGAAAACTTTCATAGTTAGCGAATAAATTAATCAACATATTAATCAACTGAAAAATATAAAAATCCCTGAATAAAACATGAAGTTAGTAATATTTAATGTCATGCTTGTGCCATTAAGCTGTCACTAGTTTTCATTGTATTCATATACTCGTATTAGGAGTTAACATTAAACAAAATATAATAGTTCTAACTGGAGGGATGATAATTAACTATTAGTATTACTTTTATTGTTTATTATTTCCAATGTGTGTGGTAAGTTGGTAACAGTGTTGGATATTAAAGTACAAGTGTCCACGATGGCAGCGATCATTACAAGGTGTCTCTCAAAAGGTGTTTACACGCCTTTACAAACTCTAATTAAACCAAAAGTGAGTAAAGTGACAACATCTATAGTGATAGTGTCTTGATGTACCGTAAATATTTCGTGATATTGCAAATGAAATGAGTTATTGGAGGGACTTTTACTCCGGTTGTGCCACCTATCAGTCGAGTAATTTTTATTTTTCACTTTCATTCATTTTTTTAAGACACCAATTTTATAATCTTGCCACCTCATAGAAATTACTATGCTGTGCTTTGAAGTCTCAATGAAAATTTGTGCTTGTAGTCATAGATTATATACTGTAAATTAAATGTCTGAATTTGGATCAGCTGATTATAATAAACATGGCAGTTTTATTTAAGTACACCGGCGTCACTTTTTTAACATTTGGAATTTCTCTTGAACATCTAGATGGGTAGTTGTTACCATCATCAAAATTCTTATAAATATATCCAGTTAGCGAAAAAAATGACATTGAAAACTTTCACTGACAAATGTTATCCTGTCACAGTGACAAGTGTGCTGAAGAACTGAACAGTGTTTACTCTTGATAGGAATGAACCACTGCGTGTCTATAATTGCTCTTTTAATTTATGTTTGACGATTATAATACACTAATCATTCTTGACCACCATCATGCATAATCCAGTGGTGTTTTGTTTTCATTTGTTAGAGTATCAGTGTGGACGAGACAGCATTAAGGGATCATTGCCCTTTAAAGTATTCCACTGGTTTCTAATCTTGTTTAATTTTATAATCCAGTGAGGGAGTCCCAGTTTCTCTAGTGTGGCAGACAGTAGGCCCATTATTTACGCCCTTGGTAGATTACCTGAAGAATAAGCACCCCACCTTATTTCACATGGTGATTCAACGCCTTAACACAACTTACGGGGTTAGGTTAGCATTAGGGAACTTAGTCATATTTAGAAATAATGTGGCTGTCTAATATACAGGCGAGCCTTCTTGGCAAGGATTTTGAAGAAACACGTGATAAAGATACACTGAGAAAGGTAATGGTGGAGGAGACGGTTGGCACCAGAAGGACTTTATTAAATTGCACCAAATTTTCTGGAGATGTTTGGATGATCATAAATTATTTGTTAGTGGGCAGGTCATGAAAGAAGAGGGAAATGTGGCATATGGCAGTAATTTCAATCTCTACGTGCTCTGTAGATGAAGTAATAAATTATTTATCATAACTATTGCACCGTCAGATCTCCCATGTTTTGGTTCACACCATCTGCTATATACAGTATACTGTACTGTACAGGAATGCCCACAGTCTTTGTTTACATGTCAAGAAATGAACGACGATCTCATCGGGCGTATTCATTATGATGAAATTAGATTGAATTTGTTCATTTTTCTAGAGATGTTGTTTGGATGATACAGTAGTAAGAAAATTGAAACAGGAAGTTCGGAGAGGTTAAGTAAGGTTAGGTTAGGTTAGGTTAGGTTGGGTTGGGTAGGTTAGGTCAGGTTCTGTATATTGTTGTTTTGATTTTCTTATTTAGTATCATCCAAACATCTCCTGAAAGTTTGGTTTAATTCCATAAAGTCCTTCTGTTGCTATCCATCTTCTCCACCATTACCCTGAATACAAAAAAATAAAAATAAAGTGGTAACGTTAAGCTAATCACTTACTTTAATATGGTGTCATTATATGCTATGAAGTGTTAATTATAGTGAAACTTTTATTTAATGAATTACTTGGAGAAGAAAGTCCATTATGTTGTGGGCCCATTAGATGTGAAACTCCCCATCTAACAGAGTATATGGAGAGAGAAATCCACTATATGGAGGTTTCGCTTAGTGTACTTCCACGATTATGTACTTATCAGCAAATTTAAAACTATAACATTTTGGAATATACTGTACCTAAATTTTAGTGTATACGTGCAGGTGCCAGTACGATGCCTCAACCTGCTAGAGTACCAGAGCAAAGTTTTACTAGAGAATCATGGAGTAACTGTACAGAGATTTCGCATTCTTGACTCCCACAAAGAGGCTGTGGAGGCCTCAAAGTCCCTCAGTAAGTAATGCTAAAATTATCTTTGTTACCACCTTATGTTAAAATTTTATTGTTATCTCTGAAAGATCATGTGAAGATTAGTCACCCAAGCTTGTTTCGCTTTAAGATTAAACAGCTTAATCTTCCCAATCAGCTTTCAGGTGTTTAAATCATCAGGTGAAGTAAGCTGGGGTACCTAATCTTTTATGTTAACTCAGGATGATGCAGAAATTGTCCTGTTAACCATATTACTTGATCATATTGTTGATAATATTAAGTTTATTGGACATAATGAGAGTTAATGCAGCAAAATTACTTCTTAATGTTAAATTTTCATATTGTAGAATCTGTTTAACCCTGAGTCCCATGTCAAGCTAAATTTAGACTCCTTTAATCTATTGTATGTGTTTATTAATCAAGATCTACTGTAAATCATTAACTTATGTTGTAATTTAGCCTTGCAATTCATTTTTTTTGCTTTATATGGTCTTTTCATTATATGTCCTGTATGTAAAGTAATTTCCAAGACAAGGAACACAGCATATGATGATTACAGTTGGCTTCTGGCTTAAAAAATGCTGATTTATTTCAGCAGTGGCATTCTACTGTTATAGAAAATGAAGACTACTAGGGAACAGAAAATGGTTATTAACTACAGTAGATCAGCAGAGAGCATATTAAAACAAGCAGTTAAGTAACTTTTATTAATATGACACTAAAATAATGCCAGAAAGCATTGAGCAAGTGTGTGCAGAGTACAGTACTTCTACTTGTTTTTGTAGCTCTTTCCTGTCTTTTTCTACAGATGTCTTGCATTGTTTCTGCCCCAGTGTATTTCTTCTTTCTTTGATGTTTCTGTACCTCTTGACCGGCCCCACACAAAAGTGGGAGAGGAGTAAAGATAATGGAGAAAATATCTCGCTGGTATAGCATTCTTGTTGTGAATGAAGGGCACCAGTATCAGATTCTTTTCCCTGCTGGAGTGGAGAATTGGGTTACCACCTTGTGTGCCTACTGGATCACAAGGTAATCCCCTTAGCTAATTTCACCTGTTGATTAACCACCCTAATGCTATTTCAGGGGGTTAGGTTAGGTCTGAAATAAGGTGAAATAAGCTGGGATGCTAATATTCATGTGATCCCACTAGCCCTTAGATATTTGGTAGTAAAATAAGTTAACCATCAACTACCAGGTTTGCTTACTGATGATGGAACAACCCTTCAATGGACTAGCATCGTGCCAGGAAGGGGAACATAGTAGTCCACTGTGAATAATAAGAATCAGAGGACCTGCACCTGACCTCCCACCCTGCATCATAGTAGGGTTTTTTTCTCACTTTATCATCAGTTAACTGAAATTACATTTATGAATGATTACAGATGCTGCCGAATTTGTGGTGAAAGCTCAGATCTTGGCTGGTGGGCGTGGGAAAGGACATTTTGACAATGGCTTTAAGGGAGGCGTTCATCTTACCAAGGAGTGAGTAGCTTCCCTTATCCTGGATTTGACTGGATTTTGCTGATTAAAAATGGACAATAAAAGTGGCCTTTAATACATTTAGGAATTATAATGAGTATTCTATGAAAATATGAAATGGAGTCAATTGATACTCTCTCAGGAGCTATATAGATATTATTATGGTGTTCTTACAGCTTGTAGCTTGAAGACTGTGTGATGTATATGAAGGGGTCACCTCTGGGGTACAGTAAGGCACTAATGCACAGGCTTGCCATTATTGAATTTTTAGCTCATGAGAAAATTCATAAAATCTGGTGTTTATTGCAGATTTATTTGCTGATAATGGTTCTTTGTCGTACTTCAATTCTAAGACAATATACCGCTAGATGCTCTCACCTTTAAGTTTCTTTCTGTGGTAGCTATTCCCTGTAAATTGTAAAGTGTGTGTGAGATAGTGTCCTTAACTTGGAAACCCTGTATATATCTCTCTTGTCTATTTTTCAGCTGTAATGAAGTGGCAAGCTTGGTGGAGAAGATGGTGGGCCACAAGCTGGTCACAAAACAGACCCCGAAGGACGGTATCGTTGTCAACAAGGTCATGGTCGCCGAGTCTGTTGATATTCTCCGTGAAACTTATTTTTGTATTCTCATGGACAGGTGAGTCATTATCGGTAACTTGTCAGGTGTATGTATTACATTTGAGTAAACTAAAAGATGGCAGATAGTGGAAAGAGGGCCAGGTGGTGTATGGAGGAGAGGGCCAGGTGGTGGATGGAGGGGAGGGCCAGGTGGTGGATGGAGGGAGGGCCAGGTGGTGGATGGAGGAGAGGGGTGGTGGATGGAGCCAGGTGGTGGATGGAGGGGAGGGCCAGGTGGTGGATGGAGGGAGGGCCAGGTGGTAATAGGCACTGAAAATTTAAGTAGGAGGGAGGAGTAAGCCGGAGTGCCTTTACAGTAACAAATATATAAAGACAATATCATTAGGTGGCAAAGATATATAGATAATGTCAAGATTATGGAAATGTAGAACTTTAAAGATGAAGGTTTATGAAAAGAAATTAGGGTATGTTTTGATTTTACAGATGATAAAGTATAAATTGTGTTTGGGGTATTATTTTCATTTGTATTTTTCTTCCAATCCAGAGAACATAATGGACCCGTACTAATAGCAAGCCCTGATGGTGGTATGGATATAGAGGAAGTGGCCGAGAAGACCCCCGAGCGCTTGATGACGCAACCCATCGATATACACGAAGGGATTACAGATGAAATGGCACTCAAGGTTGCAGATTTCCTTAAATTTAATGGGCCATTGAGAGAAAAAGTGAGTTTCTTAAAGAGATGTGTAATACTTAGGGACGTGTTGGTGATGTTTTTACAACTTGGAAAAAAGAAAAGAAAATTCAATGTTTATGATTAAGGATAGAATGTTTAATTAATATGGGTTTATTTAATTTTTTTTTGTAGTGTGCCAAGGAGGTGAAGGGCATTTGGAGCATGTTCCTCGGTGTGGATGCAACCCAGATTGAAATTAATCCTCTGATTGAGACCCCACAAGGCCAGGTTGTGGCCGTCGATGCCAAGATCCAGTTTGATGATAATGCTGAATTCAGGTCAGTCAACGAACCATTAATGCTATGTAACACCTTATTCTGTGTTGCCTCATGTATCCATTATTGTACTACTAATGTGATGATAACTTACTGTGGGGTCATTTTTCTTTTCTTTTTTTATCACTATAGTTTGGATGCTGGGAATCATTCATGTATCATTGGACCAGTTATGTTCATTATGATATTAATTTGATGGTTCTAGGTATTTATAGCTGGTCCTCTTAAGTTAGTACATTATTTATTGTGTGCCAGACTGAGATTGTATTAGAAATTTTGTATTGCAGACAGAAGGATGTGTTTGCTATGGAGGACTACAGTGAGAGTGATCCCAGAGAGGTGGAAGCTGCCCGCTATAATCTCACTTACATTGGCATGGACGGAAATATTGGCTGTTTAGGTCTGTATAAGACTCCACTATTTTCCTCCCCTAAGAAAAGTTATGAGACCAAGTAGCATAACTCATTCATTGGCAGATACCCAACCAGTCCTATTTGTCCTCGCTGACCCTAAACTATTTTCTGTTAAAAAGTGAAACTAATCCAAATGTTCAAGAACTGAAAACTTCAAGACATTAAAGTTGAACATTTAAAATGACCTAAGGCAGATAGATCTTTATATACGTCTACATACGACACATCACATACATAAGGCCCTGCAGATATGCATATTTATCCTCATCAAGTAATCAGTCTGAGTTTTAGTGATTTATTAGAATACTGTACTTATCTATTTATTAGTTCCATGTAGAAATATAGGAATCTGTCTAGCTAATCAAAGAATTATACTAAGGGATGGACGTTGTTGTTGTTGTTGCATGAAGGAGGAATGTGAGCCTTTTTGGGATCATAAACAAAAGAACAGTATTCCTAAACTGGTGGATAAATGTTTCTGAGAATAACATTCCTAACCATTAATGATGGATGAATAATCACCATTGTTCTGATAAACTACCATGTTAGGATAAACACTTGTTTTCATCAACTTTTATTGTGAGGAAATACATGAAAATCTTACAAGTATCTCTATCTATTTTAACAGTTAATGGAGCTGGCCTGGCCATGGCAACAATGGACATCATCAAGTTACATGGAGGCTCACCAGCCAACTTCCTGGACTTGGGTGGAGGTGTCCAGGAGCATCAGGTGGAACAGGCTGTTAGGATTCTCACTTCAGGTAATGATTACAGAAGATGTTGATGGGTGGTTTTTATGATGGGACATATTGCTGAAGTGATGTGTAAAATAAAGTAGAAGGACATCTTGGGGTATTTTTTTGTAGGAGGGAACAATGAATCACCTGAAAATTAACCTTCAGCTTATTTCACCTTATGATTAACACTATACAGTACTTGATGGGGGATGAACACACTGATGATGGCTTCGGTATGAAGTCACTGGGATAAACTACTAATTTTGAGGCTGTGTTTTGGAAGAGGAAACTATAGAGAAAAAAAAACATCTGCTACATTAGTTAATTCCTGAATCTAGTCATCTCCTCTATTATGTCTTGGGAGAGGACTAGACAGTTAAAATAAATATCACAGCTGGACTTTTGGTAATACTGTATGCAGTGTGTGTTCATTGAGTTTGTTTACAGATTTTTCTTATCTGCTTTAAATATCTAGACTTGTTTTGTAGTTTTAAATCTTACGTCAAGTACTTGGTCAGCAGGGAAGATTACTTAACAGTGGAATATAAAAAAGACTGAGGTTCAAGTTCTTATTTAGTATTTTTGTTGCTTGGAAGTCTTAGTATTGGTTGTTTGTTTTGTCTGGTAATACTTGCAGCATAGAAAATGGATGAGATGTTTACCTATTGACAAATGTTACTGATTGGATTGAAATGTGATCTGTATGCAAGAAAACTATTGACAGTACTGTACTAGTAGTTTGTAACCATTAAATGAGATTTTTAATATCTAAGGTGAAAGGAGAATATTAAAATATGGTACTAATTTTATGTATTTTCAGATGAATCTGTAAAAGCACTTTTTGTGAATATATTTGGAGGCATTGTAAACACGGCAACCATTGCAAGCGGCCTCGTCAAAGTTCTGCGGGACAGAGACATCAAGATTCCACTGGTGGTTAGACTAGAAGGTACAAATGAATCATTATGTACTTAAATTTGTTTTAGATATTTAAGCACAGGTCCAAATTTATATTTGAAGGCTCTCATTATTTTACTCTCTTCTCTTTCTAGTGTTCTATGTTATTTCTCCTCAAACCTTACCTTCCTGTTCTTGTACTGTATCTAAATTTGATCACCTTCCTTGATATTGTACTGGATATTTTCAAGTCCTATACAAGACCTTGATTCTCTTGAGAACTGAGACTAACTTACAAGGATTTTCTGCCATGTGGATGTTTCTAGCATTGTTGTTGATGGTCAACAACAAAGACACTCATTCACCCTGACAAAAACTCAAGACATACAAACATACACTTAATAAATACCTACATTTTAATATACATTATATGGGTAAGATAATTGCTGGTAAAGAGAATTAATAAAGGCAGATGGTGGGAGAGATTGTAATTAGAATTGATTTTGGAACACTTGAATAATAGCCTCCAGCTTATTTCACCTTCAGAACTTTTGAATATAAATGACGACTCACATAGTCATATTTATCTTTTCAGGAACAAACGTCGATGAAGCTAAGCGTATTTTAGCAGAATCTGGTTGTGATATTCAATCTGCTAATAACTTGGATGAAGCAGCCAGGAAGGCAGTATCTGCTATCAACTAGTACAATACATCCTGAAGAGTACAGAAACTGACAAACCACAACCATGATTCACTACCTTCATTCTGAATATTAACTGAACATCAGATGCAAATTGTGTCATATTGTAATGTCTTTGTTATTTCCTCTCTCATTACAGTATTTAATTACAGTAATGTTGTTCACGAGCAGTATTACAAGTACTGTATAATAATGAGTGCTGTTCTTGTTCTCTCTTTTCATATTAATTAATTGTTAATAAAACATTAATTTTTCTAACTCAGGGTCACTCAGAAATGGAGGTATTGTACTAATAGTGGTTGTGCAGTCTCTTAACTAATGCCCCAAATTCCAGGAAAAATGTCAAGTGATCAAAACACGAACAACACTTCTGGAGTACCTACTTTTATATTAGTGCCTTAAAAGTACCACAGACCAGTGTATTAACACCTCAAAGGCTATTTAGAATATTTAGGAATATATCAGGGAAGTTATAGGCACTTCTTTGATTAGGGTCAATAACAAAGTGTTTTAAATTTTTCATAGTTTGGAAAGTCTGTTTGTAGTAATGTTTGCAATTAAAAAAAATTCTTAGCAATTTATAGATATCATGAAGCAACAAAGATTGTTTGTTAACTAAGACTTGAACAGTTCTTTTTGTCTAGTCCTTCTGTACTGCTCCTACCGTTGTCTTACACTATTGTACTCTTACCGACTATTTTCCTTCTTTCTTTGAGGTTTTAAATCCCCTTGATCAACCCCACACAGCAGTGAGAGAAGAGTCAAGGTGATAGATAGAAGTCTTGAATGTGATTGTGGAATATGCAGCTTTTTTTACTGATGTTGCATCTTGTTATCTGGCTAATAAGTCATGTTGTTGGGGAAAGCTTTTTGTCTGTTTGCTTTTAAAATGTTTTGTAAATATTTTTGTACTGTACATCTGTTTCATCATGTCATTTGCACAAATATAAGTATGTACTGTACTTGTGTAAAATTCACATTGGAATTTTAATGATAAAAAAACTGAGATGAAAATTTATGCCTCTTCCTATATTCATTTATGTGAGTGGTCAAAGACCCTAGTCCTGACAATCCAATAACCTAACTTAACCATGAGAACTAAGACTCAGTCATAATGGGAGCCAATACTAACTCATTAGTACTGGGCCTTAGCACTAATAATGATAGGTTGTGTCTTAATTGAACCAATCTGTCATTATCATATTTTTATCCATTTATAAATTATTTGGTATGATTCGGTTAACCCTGAATTAAGAGATATTTTCTTATACAATTCACTTATTACATGCTCATTTCATAGTTGTGTAAATGGATTGTACAGTTGTGAATAAATATAAATTTATTTTACCTGGTTCTTTTGTATATCATCTTAATATTACAGTAAGTATTGACTAATCTTGCATGATTATGTTTAAACTTGACAATTTAGGAAACATCAATGTGCATACATATTCAGAGAACAACTTGGTGTTGATGGTTTATAACGGGTTCCCAAGCATTTTCCAGTGCGACTCCATTTATTGCTGTCGTCTATCCAGTGCAACCCCAAGGCATTACATAATATAAATACAGTACAATCCCAGTTATCTGAGCAACCGGTAAATTCAACTAACTGGCACCAAAATGAAATAATAATAATAGAAATAAAAGTTCCTCCAAAATCAGCTAAAATCTTAAGTTTAAATAACGTGCACAACAGGGATGAGCAGCCAAATTATTGCTATGATAAACAATAAAATCGATACATAGCTCTATCATAAAATACAAAAGTACATATTACATGTATAAAAATTAGCTCCTTCCACACTCAAAACATACTCTGGGCGACGTGACATAATCCAGGCAGTCGACCAGCTGACTCGCAGACATGTGGCTGTCACGCAATCTGTGTATGCCGTGATGTCACACCAGGAGGGAGCACAGCCACACAGTTTTAGCCCAGTAACCCACTGCCTCCACACACACACATTCACTTCCCACACTTACACAACCATGCCTTCATTTTTCTTATTTTACTGTTCTATATTATATTTTCTTTATTTCTAAGCCACATTTATATAGAGCAAAATAAGTACAGTATTAAAGAAATAAATTTTTTGAGGCAGGAATTTGTGAGGTCAACCTGTAGCACTGTACACTGTAGGATTTATTGGGGGATCCTGAGAGTGAATTTCAACCAACTGGAAAAAGAATCCGGCACTTCACAATCCCCGTAGATGCCGGATAACGAAAATGTATTACATAATTAAGGAGTCTTAAAGTAAACACTGGCAGAAATAGATTACAACTCTTTCATATTTGACATGTGTAGAAAGTCTTTTGATGTTCTATACCTGGGGTTGTAATTACGTGGTTAAGCAGCATAACATACAATTTTCTTTGTTACAAATGTCATATTTGGTAAATAACATGAGTTAGTGCTTGAGTATGAGTTAATTCTTGAGTATGAGTTAGCACTTGAGTTGGAGATAGCACTTCAGTGTGAGTTAACACTTGTGTGGGAGTTAACTCTTGCACGGGAGATAGTGCTTGAACAGGAGTTAGCGCTTGAACAGGAGTTAGCACATGAGTGTAGGTTAGTGCTCGAGGAGGAGTTAGTGCTTGAGAGGTTGAACCTACAGCGTTGTTGCAACTTGATTTTGTATCTTCGATCGGTAAGGAAGTTACAGAGGCCAGGTTCTCAGGGAGACCCAGGTTGATGATTTTTTGCTTCATGCCATCCTAACAGACCTTGCTAAAGGCCTTGCTTATATCCCTCAACACGACAATGCGGTGCACTCGACCCGCCATGAATGCGGTCTACCATGCAGGTGCTACTATAGTATGCAGTCTACCAAACTGGAGTTGTGTCTACCAGGATATTTACACTATAGTATTCATTAACCTAACCTAACCTAATTTAAGTTAGGTTAGGTTAAAATAGGTTATGTTAGGTTAAAATAGATTAAGTTAGGTTAGGTTGGGTTTAGACGCTACAGTGTAAATATCCTGGTAGACCAACTCCAGCTCGGCAGATCACATATTATAGTAACACCTAAAAATATATTAAGTAAAATCGTTATACAAGTTTACAGTGATTCAGCATGTACAGTACAGTATATCAACAATAACTGATTGTTAAGATATACAATATTAGTGTATAAAGAAAATATGCTAACCTAACCTGACCTGACCTGACCTAACCCCCCTCCAGGCAACGTTAGGGTGTTACATCACTCGGGTGGACGTTGTGTGTGTGTTCCTGGTCTATGCATTTTTTTTTCGGTGGATAAACTGTATTAGAAACTGTGAACCCAATAACACAACCCTAAACCCCTTACTCAACAAACCTATTACGTTCTTATCGGACTTAACGTGCCACAGTGTAGTATTTATCTGTGCCTGGTGTGATTATTTTTATAAATGAATATGTGAATTGTGGTAGGTACAGGATGATAACTTGTTTCGAATTAATAATTATGTACAGGTTCTGCTGTGTAAACCTATTTGCTTTAATAATTTTACCTAATTAGTTGAACGTCTTTCCCCACATGCTAGATAAATACTGAATAAATAAAGATTGTTAATGACGTTCATGTAATAGAAAACATGAAAATGGGTAATAGTTTTGAGTTAAAAGCTGTACTGTGTGACCTTGACAGCAGTTGCATCATAGCGTTCAAGATAAATAGATAAATATAGAACAGAGAGGAACTGTGTTTTCATTATCTCGCTACAGGTTGGTTTCTATATCAGCAACAATGGTTTATAGGGTGAGTGTTTTAAGTGTTACGTTGGTGGTGGTAGTGGTGACAGGATATGACCATTTCCGTTGTGGTGGTGTGTGCAAAATTATAATATTCCTTGAGCTGTGTTGCATTATAATCTTTTTGTTTATTTTTGGGTAGAACATATCGGTGTCCTTCAATGACAATGTTCTGTCCATAAAGATAGATAAATAAGTTAAGAATATACGTCTAAGAACAGCCTACAGATTCCCCTCAGAATAAATAAATCCTCGGGCGCGTTGTTGCATGCAAAGCGTTCAACGCAGTGCACACTAGCATAGCGTAAGAACCCAAGAAGGTCACACACCCGCACCACCAACATCCAACACAGTCCTGCCTTCTCCGTCACTCCACACGCACACATACGCTGTCTTCACCCATACACTGACGCCCTAATTCTCCACAGACGGACGGACAGCACTCACCCTAAGTACTCAGTGACTATACCGCCTGACAGACGTTTCAGCCAGACTTCGTTAAACGGAAAACACAGGTCTTGAATTGAATTGAAACAGTTTATTTATCAAAAAAAAAACATGCAGAGTGGATAATAATAACAATATTAACATGGCTGAGCCAGTTGAGAACCACGTGTAGGACAACCGAGAGCCTTATCAATTTTGGGGGGTAAATTCTCGTCAAATATCACTAGACAGGTAAGCTACCGGGAGTTCTTCAGTGACAGACAACATAGGTCTATTGCTCTATACCAAAATACAGACAGCTTATCTAACTACAGACGGACGACAACAACGGGACAGTATTTATCATCGCATCAATAGCGTTTCAAGTGATATCTCTTTACATTACCATGACGCAGGTGGGAGGATTATCAACATGACTTGCTTGTGAATTAGTGATAAATTATTGTGTTGTGAAAACATCATCAGTCTGCCTGTTCTGTGTAGCCTAGCAAGATGAGGCATAAAGCTTCCACCCCACACATCTTCGTGGTGATGGGAGCCTCCGGTGACCTGGCCAAGAAGAAGATCTACCCGACGCTGTGGTGGCTCTACCGTGATCGTTTATTGCCAGAAAATACCTTCTTTGTCGGGTATGCTCGGTCCGCCCTGACGGTGGCGCAGGTGAAGGAGAAGTGTAAACCCTTCATGAAGGTGGGGGAGTCGGAGCAGGAGCGATATGAACAGTTCTGGAAAGTGAATAGCTACGTGAAGGGGTCGTATGACACCCGCAGAGACTTTGAGCTGCTGGATCAGGAGATGAACAAGGTAGCCACACCCAGGGCCAACAGGATCTTCTACTTGGCTCTTCCTCCGTCAGTGTTCGACATTGTTACAACCAACCTGAAGGCTTGTTGTATGGCTACTCAGGGCTGGACCCGCGTCATCATCGAGAAGCCCTTCGGTAAGGACTCGGATTCTTCTGCCAAACTGTCCAATCACCTGGCGGGGTTGTTTAAGGAGGAGGAGATCTACCGCATTGACCACTACCTGGGCAAGGAGATGGTCCAGAACCTCATGACGCTCAGGTAATTATTCTAATCCATCCGACAGGTTCACCGTAACGGCACACGCTCCTCTAGGGTCTTAAGAGATGTTCAATTAAGTCTTCCAACAAAGCAAAATTTTATACAGCCAGCCTATCAATAACATGTAAATATGAACCCACCATTAACATCCGTGTACAGGGCAGGGGCAGGTGTGGTGTCCCTGGAGACAGATGGAATATTAGGGTCTTTTCCACGTAAAAGAATCCGGCTTGTGAAGGTGAGGGATTCAAGTAATGAAATACTTTATAAATATCTTGTGAAGTATTTGTGATTTATTTCTGAAAGGGTTTGGTGTTCGTTAAGACGTACTGACGACCCCTGTGACGTGGTAGACCTTATCTAGAGTGAGGCAGATTATGTGGTTAATCTTTAAGTACTTCAGAGGACATTACTTAGTTGATTATTCATACCTGGAACTAGTGGTTAGGTTAGGTCATAGCTTAAGGTTGAAGAAGCCACAAGTTCAGAAAATTGTCTGGGTAAACTTTTTTGGAGTGAGAGTTGTGAACTGTTGTAATGACCAGTCAGAGAATGCTGTGACGGCACCAAGTGTAAGCTCGTTAACTTACAGTATAGGCTACATGGCCAGTACTTGCCAACAGAGACGTGAACGACAGCTAACAGGCTGATCAGGGGAGAAGAGGATAAAGTAAAGTAAAGAAAAATAAAGTAATTGTTACTGTTTGTGGAGGTCTTTCACTCCCAAATGTCGAGACCTCCCTTGTAGGTGTGTAGCGAGGCGCGAAAGTTATATACATCTACCACACTTAACTATACTTTATACATTACCACACTTAAATATATACACTTGCCTTAGTTTATTCATATTCATTCACCACACTTAACTATATACAGCCATCACACTTAACTATATACAGCCATCACACTTTTCTCGAAAATTTTGTTTTTCTTCCAAGAACACATAATATTTTTTTACTTCTGGGGATTCGACGCCTCGTGCTTGAGTTAACCTTGGGGTGGCAGTCATACCTCTCCCCCACCACACTTAAAAAATACTTAAAAAACGGAATGAAGAAGGTAGTTGCTGTGGTCCTTCGTTTTTGTTAATACCATTTTTTTTGCGATGTACTGTTGTTGATGATATTATTATTATTATTATTATTATTATTATTATTATTATTATTATTATTATTATTATTACTATTATTATTATTATTATTATTTGCATTCAATAACACGGGCGTCTTTCTCTAGGGATGGCAATTGGATAACCTGAAGAATAGCCCCTCCAGTTTATTCCACCTGATGATTAACCGCCCCAACTTAACCTAATCTACCTTAACCTAAACTAAATCAACTTCTTAACCTAACATATCCGAACCTCCCCGCCTCCAGGTAATATTAGGGTGGTTAATCTTCAAGTGAAATAAACTAGGGGAGAATAATCTGCAGGCGATCCTTCAGGTGACGGCCTCCTGACGGTGCGCCTGGCACCTTGTAAACAGGATCTGCGCACCGCGGTTCTAATTAATAGCTCTAACTGCGCATGACTCAACCAGATCGACGATTCTTTATATATTTTGTTCGCCACAATAAAATTTCTTTACCTTGTGGCTTGAGGATACAGTTTTTGCTTATAAATATAGTTTGGTTTATCCTCACGTTATTGTACAAAGGTGATCGAAAAGTTTATGTGCACCTACAATAATAAATAATATAGTTCCTTGTTATACGTACAGTGTTACATACCTTATTCTATTTACAGTAAATATTGGAAAAGGTCAAAGTAAATATTAGGATTGGATAGGTGATTATCGTTTCCAATATATTCTGTTAGTAGTAAAACAAAGTACCAGTGTATTATAAAATTATAGGTATGACGAGAAACACTACAACAAAGGTTTATTACATCAAATACCATTAAAATTAAATTGAGGCTCGTAACTAAATAGGTTCATTAAGCACCAGGTTAAAGGGCAAAATTATCTCGCGGTGTGGAGACGGATAGATGTGAGCAGCGCCACGTCCATTGTCGCTTCACCACACCATCAATTATTATCAACATTGACAAATTGCACCAAAATTCCAGTGCACTGATGATGTACAAGTTCCTGGGAAAGGCTAAGTCCATTTATCTTGCTGTCAGACGTCGGCAAGTTAAATAAGCTGGGGTGTCTAATCTTCACGTGATATAATCTGGGGTGTATTATTTTCAGGTGATCACCAAACTAGGATGGACTTGTACCTGTTATGGTGACCATTGTGCATTATCTCACCATAAATCTATAGTCCTAACAAAACACAATATCATAATTAGCATCAAGGTATTCATAACTAAAAGAGCCTGAAGCAACACTACAAGTCTATGCATACACTTCCTACCTGCATTGTTTAGATACATACAGAATCAATACAAACTTATATGACTGTTTAACGGAATATCTATCTACTTAGTCTCTCCAAAAAGCCTAATTAAATTAATCTCTTTTTTCTAATAAATACATAACATAGAATGAAGCAGTTTTTTTTATATTATTTATGGGTGTATAATTCGTTTAATTAAAATAGATAAAAAGTAATATCGCCCACCTTCTTTAATTTATTTTTAATTTCTTAACAAGATGTAATTTCAATACTTTCGCATGGTAGGTGAAAAAAAGTGACGTGCAATTGTTTGACTTAGGATTATTACACTAAACATACATAAAGTTACTGGTGAATTTTCTCTTCTACATGACGTATTGTAATGATGTCAAGAATTAATTTCAGGTTATACTTCAACAATGAGATGAGAGGAATTGCTGACAGCTGCCAGAAATATGCTTAAGATAATATTGATTGATAACTTATCTCAAAGTCACCAGATAACCAGGAAATTGAAACTTTCAAGGTCACGCAGCTCAAATGTTTTTAATGTAAAAGAAACATCAATAACAAAATTCGAGGATTGGTAGTATTAGTGGATGTGTTGAAGTCGTGAGATTTAGTGTAGAGCGAATCTGGATATTATTGCCAATACTTTCTATCATGTTAAAGATCTCTTTCAAATAAGCAGCACAGGCAACGATTCAGTTTTAAAAAATATACCAGCCATATCATAAAATAACTTTAGAATAGGTTTGGTATATTTATTATAGTTATATCTAAACAGAAGCTTAAAAAAAGAAAATTTGCAGTTGGCAATCAACCGACATCAGCTGATAGCGCCCCGTGTGCTACTACAACAAACTGGAATGTTTCCCAGACTTTACGTAGTGTTTCTGTGGTCACATCTCATTGTGAGTTCTCCCGACAAGCTGGGTAACACGTGTATTGTGTGTGGGGTCGTGTCAGGTGATCAAGGAAGCCTTATCAGTGTTGGCACTCGGAGCAACAGTGGCACCATGTCCAGATCAGCGGCTCTTGTCAAGAGCGAGTCGGCAGGCGCAGAGGAGATGTTGTCACTCCTGCGTCAGAGTTTGAAGTCATGCAAGACACCAGGAGAAACCAACTTCGAAGCTTCCACCCCACACATCTTCGTGGTGATGGGAGCCTCCGGTGACCTGGCCAAGAAGAAGATCTACCCGACGCTGTGGTGGCTCTACCGTGATCGTTTATTGCCAGAAAATACCTTCTTTGTCGGGTATGCTCGGTCCGCCCTGACGGTGGCGCAGGTGAAGGAGAAGTGTAAACCCTTCATGAAGGTGGGGGAGTCGGAGCAGGAGCGATATGAACAGTTCTGGAAAGTGAATAGCTACGTGAAGGGGTCGTATGACACCCGCAGAGACTTTGAGCTGCTGGATCAGGAGATGAACAAGGTAGCCACGCCCAGGGCCAACAGGATCTTCTACTTGGCTCTTCCTCCGTCAGTGTTCGACATTGTTACAACCAACCTGAAGGGTTGTTGTATGGCTACTCAGGGCTGGACCCGCGTCATCATCGAGAAGCCCTTCGGTAAGGACTCGGATTCTTCTGCCAAACTGTCCAATCACCTGGCGGGGTTGTTTAAGGAGGAGGAGATCTACCGCATTGACCACTACCTGGGCAAGGAGATGGTCCAGAACCTCATGACGCTCAGGTTAGCTGCAAACACAAGTTTCAGTATTTGTTACAGCGACGTTAGCTTGATGCAGCTAAGATAGCATAAAGAATACCTCACTGGTGAATAAAATTCGAATTCATTTGGTTTTGGTGAAATAAATAAAACCGTTATTAATTAGCCAGTATTTTTTTTAGCATGAAGCAGTCGTCGCATGTATTAAGTACCCTTTTCATTTTTTTAACATGTACTCCAGTGTTACAGCCTTTGCACTCCAAGTATGGGTGGGCATTGTAACGTAAGTGATAACAGGTATTTAAATCGTGGTGTGAATTTATTGCTACCATTATAAATTTTGTACCCAACTGAAATGTAAGAAAAATTCTTAACGTAATATGAATTTATTTATTAGTCATATACAGTATAAGTTGTCATATAAATGGAAAGTGATAATATAAACGAGTGAACTAGACAAGAACTCAACTCCAGGCATCAGCTGAGGAGATCCGCGCTGTTGTTACCCTTGTGAAGTTAACTTATTCCTGTGACTCGCTCTACAGATCAAACTCACCTGTTTTTTTTCTACGATGCATAAATAGCGAGAAAAAAATGAATGTGGAATAAATAACCAGTTTCTCGTTACACAGGACGGGTTGTGTAGTGTGTTCAAACTTCAATCGTCCAGTAACAGTATAAAGAGCTACTTGAAAGGGTTAATGAATTCTGTCAAGTGGTGAAAGGTTTAGTTGAGGAATGCAGTCATGTAAGAGAGGGTAAAAGACATGGTTTATCAGCGCGGTCTTATTTACGGTTGTTTCAACGTGATCTTGCAATTTCCATTTACTTTGATGTACAGTTTGAAAAGCGCTTCTATAGTTGACCCACAAGAACCAACCTAACTTAATCGGAGTACTTTTAGGGGGGTTAAGTTAGGATGTTCTTATGATCTGCTTCATATGTGATTTCCATTGTCTCCTCAAACATTTATTAGCTGCATTAAAATAAATATATCAGTGAAGTTCCCCCCCTCCCCCCAAAGAAATAGTAACGAGAAATAAACATTAAAGGGACCTCAGTATTCAGGGGTTAGGTAGAGTGAGGGAGTAACCTAACTTCGTGAACTGGGGTGAACATGTCGTATAGTTTGGCGGAGAACGACTGTGTCCGCCTCCTGAGCGCCAATGTGGAGGTAACAGTGACTTGTCTTCTATCGGTTTTTTGAATGGTGTATAACAGGGGCATAGGGGATACGGTACAATTGTAGGATCTCGCTATTATGGATCAGGTTAACTTTTATTTACTCTGGGTCAGGTTAAGTTACTTGAGATAAGTTGTGGGGGTTAAGTAAGATTTTTAGAGTTTAAGTTTTACGTTTTTTAAGGGGTTTAGTTTGGATTATTTTGATTCGTGGTTTAATCGTCAACATGGATATTCACCGTGAAATAACGTGTAGTTCTGTTTGTGGTTTTATGGACTGGTTATGTTTTCAATTGTCTTGGTCTTAAAATCTTGTCATGAGTTGTATCGTAAAGTTTCGAGGACACGTGTGGAAAGATGACAATACTGATAAATTGTAGAGGATTTTAGTTTCTTGAATAGATAACGTTTATAAGATTATAATTGGCAACGAGAGAAGGAGTTTCCAGCCTTGAAGATAAGAGGCAATATTATAACGATCGTGAGAGGTGATGAGAGTGAAAAAAAATGGTGTATAATGTCAAAATTTGGTGGGAACGTACACTTAGTAAGATTACACTGGTGAAAAAAAAGTGGAAATTTCACGTCGTAAATTGTAGAGGAAATGTATAAGAAGATGAGGATGACTTGCAGATCGTACAATGGCAAGGATTTTGTATGCCTCTCGCCTCATCATTATTAACGACAAAACGAAACTATATCTCGCTTTAAAATACTGTATTGTCAGATTATTAGGTTACGTTCGTCTGATTCTTTTCACTTGTAGATATTTATGTAAGAGATAAAAGTGACGTAACATCTTTTTCATTCTTGTATAGGTTGCTAGTTCAAATTTTCTCTCACGCATACCGTCGACTTCCTAAATTTTTCACCTTATCTTTGCCAGCGACGTCCTTGGCCAAATTATACAAACCTCATTGTGAAATATATAATATCTTATCTGTTGAGTCAAAATAGAACCATTAAGTTTTATAAAAGAGGTGTTTATATTACCAGCAAGGACCGGGATGTGGGTGGCTTTGTGTTTAGTCATGGCAAGTGCGGTGGACGGTGGCAGGGTTAGGCTTCGTGCTGAAGGAGTGGGTGTGTTCGTTTAATTGTATTTTAGGCAGGTGTTTCATTAGCCTGTGTGTGTGAATCACCCTCCTCTCCTTGATGACTCGATTTGCCTGTTATAAAAAGTGGTTCCTGCAAAAGCCATTGCATGTAAGGACGGAGAGAATAATGCACAGGAATGACCGTACCGTATGGTCCAATATTAGGCACTTAACACAGGTGACAGAGAGGGCCTTTGGTGATGGTGCAGATGGAAAGGGGAAACTTAGTCCTGTCTGGAAGATGGTTTAAACCCCTTGAGGATTATAGCTTTAACTCTCGCCCGTAAGGAGTGATCGCTTTAACTCTCGCCCTTAAAGATTAGGAGGCCTCAAGAAATACAGCAGATATAACGTACATGATTCAAGAGCGTAACATAATTTACGAATATTACTTAGTAGAGAAATGTAGAAAAACTTAAGAGCCTGGTGAGAGTTTGTTGGACGCGCCACCTAGAGAGCGCGACCCTGGCTGACGAAGGTTTTCCCCGCGGTCTATATAATTCTTTAATATTACGATACTCATTTATATTGGCCAGTAGAATAACTTTACGTATGAGGTTGTAATAAACATTGATCTTGAGAAGCCAGGCGATATCACCACCCTAGTTGTTGTTACAGTTGGGTAAGTTTTTGTGTGTAGTTCCGTAACAGGAAAATTTAAACAAGACTAGCACCATTGGCTCTCACTCTGGCTGTGTTGTTTTGCCTTGGGTGAATTTATTACAGGACTTACATTAATCAACACATTTCATTGATTTACATTAGACTGTACGTATGATTCCTTCTAAATTCTTACTTCTGAACCTTGGTAGTATTAGCAAATATTATTTACATAGAATATCGTATCTTTAGTAATAGTGAGGATTTCCTTTTGTGTTTAGTTATGAGACCAGATAGCATAATGGTCCCTCTTAACGGCTTGGTGAGGTCCAGCTTACTGAAGTGTCCCAACACCTGTTTTCAGAGTTGACTTAAAAAAAAACCCACTTGGATCCTGTCTGTATTTGAACACATGGAACCTCGACAAGTTACCCACGACTCTGGTTCACAAAGGTTCTTACGTTCGTTGTTCCTCGTAAATGAAGGTGTAAGAATGCTTGAAAATTTATACACCACCGTAACATAATTTCACTTCACTGCATAAAATTTAATTACGATATTGATTTTTTTTCCTCAAACTTACAGTATACTTCTGAGTGACGCTAAGTGAAAGTGTTAAGTAAAGGTAGAGTCTTGTTATAATTTCCAGCTTATTTATTTATTTATTTATTTATTTATAATGTTTCTCTTGTGCTTTAGGCCGACAAACAGATATATAGTACGATGTCCAGCAAAGGGAGAGATACTTTTATTTACCGTGTGTACTTGTGTGTGAGGAGTAGGAGGTGGGGTGAAGCAGGTACACTCACACACACACCCACCCACTCCTTCCCATTCCACCCCATCTTCCCTCCCACCTCAGAATGTGAAAATGTCTCCAGATTTCACTACATGAATGTTAACTAATATATTTACTTGCTGTAGCTTCTATTACCCGTAACCCTGCTGCTTTAAGTTGTTGAGTTGCTTATTAAATAGCTGCTTGCCTCTCAGCTTCTTAACTACCAAACGAACAGGTAAAAAAAAATGGTGTTGTTTGAATTAATGATGTGGGTTAAGTTGGACTATACTCAGGTGAGGTACCAAGTCGAACTCTCTCTCTCTCTCTCTCTCTCTCTCTCTCTCTCTCTCTCTCTCAGCTGCCGATAAACATATCAGTATGTAGACACGGACCGCCCCAACCCTCGCAGGTGTGTGATGACGTCATTGTGTTTACATGTCCGCCTAGTGCAAACAGGACTATAAAATTTCTCAGTAGTTTGGGTTAGTAGATGTGTGAGAAATAGTGGTAGTGTTATTAAATAGTGGTAGGTAGTGTAATTAAATAGTGGTAGTGTAATTAAATTGTGGTAGTGTTATTAAATAGTGGTAGTTAGTGTAATTACCTTCTGAGGTGGGAGGCTCGTAATGACCCTCTGGTATAGTTGGAAGTTGTAATTATGTCATTTACGTGTTATTAACTTGACGAGAGTGTACTGATTACTCCTGTGGTATTGTAATTATAGAGGTGAGTGGTTGGCCTACATTTTAATTATCTATTGTTATTGGTAATCGCTTGAATGACGTAATTTTTAGTGCTTCGAGGTTGGGTTAGGTTAGGTTTGTTATTTTCACCTTCAGGAGTTACTGTACTGGTTGGGTTAGGTTAGGTTTCTTATTTTCACCTTCAGGAGTTACTGTACTGGTTGGGTTAGGTTAGGTTTCTTATTTTCACCTTCAGGAGTTACTGTACTGGTCAACTTTAATCAAATCAAAAGGTTACTCAGAAAATGTCACCAGAGGACTGCGTCACGTGTCTATATTTTAACATTGCTCAAGTATTTTCCTCCTAACTACCACCAGGATGATGTCTTGAGTCTAATTGTTACTGGAGTCATTCTTAAATACCACGACATGTAGTTATGTACGTAATAATGGGATTGAACTGTTTCTTATAATTCATCTCTCCAAAGGCTAGAGTAGACTGTCTTTTAGTAACGAATTCTTCAATGTAATCCTAACCTAACCAAACCTAACCTAACCTAACCTAACTTAACCAAACCTAACCTAACCTAACCTAACCTAACCTAATCAAATCTAACCTAACCTAACCTAACCAAACCAAACCTAACCTAACCTAACCAAATCTAACCTAACCTAACCAAACCAAACCTAACCTAACCTAACCTAACCTAACGGGTAATCATTAATTAACGAAAGAGGAGAAAATTATAAACTGGTAGAAGAGAAGAGAGTTACAGGTTGATGTTGGGAAGTGTCCCTTATTACTTAACTATGGCAGGAGACATAACTCATTTGCCATAAGACTTTGTTAGGACTTAATACAACTAAGGTCAAGTGTCGGGTGTGCGGGTTACCCCCCCCCCTCCCCCTCACCTCCACTACCTCCTCCGCCCCCACCACCTCCTTTCTTCCCCAACCACCTCCTCTCCTCCCCCACCACCTCCTATCCTCCCCATCACCCCCCCTCCCCCCACCACCTCCTCTCCCTTCCCCACCTCCTCTCCCTCCCCACCACCTCTCCCCTCCCCCACCACCTCCTCTCCCTCCCCCACCACCTCCTCTCCCCTCCCCACCACCTCCTCCCCTCCCCCCCCACCTCTCCCTCCCCCACCACCACCCTCTCCCCTCCCCCCACCACCTCCTCCCCTCCCCCCACCACCTCCTCTCCTCTCCCCCCACCTCCTCCCCTCCCCCCCACCTCCTCTCCCCTCCCCACCACCTCCTCTCCCCTCCCCACCACCTCCCTCTCCTCCCCCACCCCTCCCCTCCCCCCCACCACCTCTCCCCTCCCCACCCACCCCTCCCTCCCCCACCACCCCTCTCCTCCCCACCTCCCCTCCCCCACCACCTCTCCCCTCCCCCCACCCCCTCCCCTCCCCCCAGGTCAGAGGTCAAATTGATGCACGTGACCCTTAGTGTTATTCTCCAAGGTTGCGTGACGTCCTGGCTCGTGCCTTGTAATGTGGAATGTTGATTTGGATGTGGATAGAATGTTTTAATGTGTGGCGCAGGATGTTGGTGGTGTGGACTTGTTGACTACTGTGTGTTGTGTTCATTGTCGTTTATTATTGTTATTCTCTTTATCTATCTATCTATCTTATCTATCTACCGTACCATATCTATTCCTTAAGTTCCCCATGATGGTGAAACTTACTACATTACCGCCACCATTACCGCCACTACCACCACAATTACCATCATCACTACCACCACCACCATCACCACCACCACCACCACCACCACTACCACTACCACCATCACTACCACCATCATCACCACCACCATCACTACCACCACCACCACCATCACCACCACCACCACCACCATCACTACCACCATCATCACCACCACCATCACTACCACCATCACTACCACCACCACCACCATCACTACCACCTACCACCACCATCACCACCACCACCACCACCACCATCATCACCACCACCATCACTACCACCATTACCAGTAGAGGGAGTGTGGTTTACAATATTAATGAACCCCAGGTACTGCTTGGGCGTCTGGTGAGGGGTGGTGGTAACTTTCTTTGCTTATTGATCACTGTGTGTGTTGGTACGTGTGGCTAATACTGTTACTGTTTAAGTATATCTGTACAAATAATGGACTTCATGGCACGAATTCAAACGCTATACCTAGACTGTTCAGGTAAACAATGTATACCTTGATGGTCCAAGTAAACAAACACTATACCTAGACGGTCCAAATAAACAAACCACGGTTAACTAACCCGGTTTCTCCACCACCAACCAGATTCGGCAACCGGATCTTCGGACCAACATGGAACCGAGACAACATCGCCTCGGTCTTCATCTCATTCAAGGAGCCGTTCGGGACACAGGGTCGAGGGGGTTACTTCGACGACTTCGGCATGATCCGCGACGTGATGCAGAACCACCTGATGCAGATCCTGTGTCTGGTGGCCATGGAGAAGCCTTGTTCCACCTCCGCCGACGACATCAGGGACGAGAAGGTTAGTCGTGTCGCGTCGTTCAGGGTCATATAAGGGGTTCAGGTTGGGTCATGTTCGGTTAGGAAAGGGGTCATAGGGGTATAGTTAGGGTCATAAGGGTATAGGTAGGGTCATAAGGGTACAGGTTGGGTCATGAGGGCACAGGTAGGGTCATAAGGGTTTAGGTAGGGTCATAAGGGTGCAGGTAGGGTCATGAAGGTACAGGTAGGGTCATGAGGGCACAGGTAGGGTCATATGGGCACAGATAGGGTCATAAGGGCACAGATAGGGTCATAAGGGCACAGGTAAGGTCATAATAAACGGTCATGCAGGGTCAGGAAAAATCACACCTATCCCCTTGAGTACAATGACCTTATCATCGTACCCAAGGTGTTACATCTCCCATCACTAGAGATTACGACTGCATCAGCTCTAGGCACTCTCCAGCTACGAGACAAAACGGAAAATGTACGAACCTTTGTGAATCGGAATCTGGGCGGCTTGTCACTGTGGCAGGAAATCCTTTTAAGAATGTGGACGCCGCGTTAAGGACTTTACCCTGACGTCCTATTGGTGGTGGTGGTGGTTGTAAAAGAGAAAAAAATAAATAATGAAAGATAGATAGATAGAGAAAGAGAGAATAAAGATAGAGAGAAAGAGAGAGAGAGAGAGAGAGAGAGGTTACAGTATCGATACATAAACAAATACATAAACATATTGTACTCTTGATAGTGGTGTTGGGGGGAGGGGAGGGGAACCAGCTCTAACCACCCCCCCTACCTCCTCTCCCCTACCACCCCCCCTACCCCCTCTCCCCTACCCCCTCTCCCCCTCCCTCGCGCCACTCAACACTTCCTGTGTGACTTTTGGTTAGAATAGTAATGTACTGTATGAAGAAACGGTTAGCAGTGGATAATGAAAATAGTCTTCTTTTTCTGTGATTCCTCTTTTTCTATGATTCTTCTTTTTCTTTGATTCTTCTTTGATTCTTCTTTGATTTTTCTTCTTCTTGTGTTAGTGATATGTGGATATGTGAATCTTTAGGTGGTACAAGCTAGGGTGTCTAATCTTCAGGTTATACGAGGGTTTTATCAGATAAGACATAACCTAAATGGCGTGACCTTCAGTAGGGGATATGATAAGAGCTGGTGAACATTTGGAACACTTGATGAACATTTGAGGTATCTGAGGGTTGGTGGTTGTGAACATGTTGAACAGGTGGATATAATGAACGTTCAGAATATCCAACAGCCAGAGGAGACCTGAAGGTGTGGATAGCTGTGAACATCTTAAGAATAAATAAACTCGTGAACAGTAGTGAACAGCGGGTGAACTTGAGGAACACTGGATGAACATGAGTTATTTACCAGCAAGATGGAAGGTGGTTGTGGTTGATTGTGGTGGATGGTGATTGTGGTTGTTTGTGGTGATGGTGGTTGGTGATGGTAGGTAGGTGGGTTATAATGGTGGTGGGTGGGTGTGTGTGACCTTGACGCTGGGTGGGTGGGAGGAAGGAGACGAGACCCACCACAACCCACCGCCCGCCCACCCACCCACCCCATTCACGGTTCTTTTGGTGTCGTCATCAATATCTTGGTCGTGATGGGGATTTTTTATTGTGGTTGTGTTAGTAGTTGTGGTGGTGGTGGTGGTAGTAGTTGTTGTAGTAGTGATGATGGTAGTGGTAGTTGTGGTGATGAAGATGGTGGTTGTAGTGGTGGTTGTGGTGGTAATGGTGGTGGTTGTAGTGGTGATGTTGGTGATGGTGGTGGTTGTAGTGGTGATGGTGGTAATGGTGGTGGTTGTAGTGGTGATGGTGGTGATGGTGGTGGTTGTAGTGGTGATGGTGGTTGTAGTGGTAGTGTGGTGGTGATGGTGGTAATGGTGGTGGTTGTAGTGGTTG
Organism: Homarus americanus; assembly: GCF_018991925.1. Lineage (NCBI taxonomy): Eukaryota > Metazoa > Arthropoda > Malacostraca > Decapoda > Nephropidae > Homarus > Homarus americanus. The sequence goes on along the minus strand of NW_024720773.1, from coordinate 7,284,959 downwards.
TGGTGGTAATGGTGGTGGTTGTAGTGGTGATGTGGTGGTGATGGTGGTGGTTGTAGTGGTGATGGTGGTGGTGGTGGTTGTAGTGGTGATGGTGGTAATGGTGGTGGTTGTAGTGGTGATGGTGGTAATGGTGGTGGTTGTAGTGGTGGTTGTGTGGTGGTATTGGTGGTGGTTGTAGTGGTGATGGTGGTAATGGTGGTGGTTGTAGTGGTGATGGTGGTAATGGTGGTGGTTGTAGTGGTGATGGTGGTTGTAGTGGTAATTGTGGTGGTGGTTGTTGTGGTGGCATGGAGACAGGCGGCACTGATGACTTGTTAGTTAGAGGAGTGTTTACGATTGTTGTAGTTGATGTCACTTGTTGTTGTCACTTGTTGTAGTAGTTGTTGTAGTAGTTGTTCTTGTGGAGGTAGTGGAGTAGAGGGTGGAGTAGGGGGTGGAGGAGGTGGAGTTGGGGGTGGAAGAGGTGGAATAGGGGGTGGAGGAGGTGGAGTAAGGGATGGAGGAGGAAAATAAGGGTTGTGAGGTGGAGGTGGTGGAGTAGGAGTAAAAACGGGGGGTGGGAGTCCTTCATGGTGTTAGGTCCTGGGACTTCCCCAAGGGACCCACCCGGGGAGGAAAGAAACGAAGGAATTTCTCTCTCTCTCTCTCTCTTCTTTCATTATTTGTCTTTTTCTTTCAGTTTCTCTCTCTCTCTCTCTCTCTCTCTCTCTCTCTCTCTCATGGCGAATCAGTTAACTAATAAGAGTTTGTTTTTTAGTTATCAGCCATTCAGAGTAGAGAGTTACGTGTCTGTCAGCCAATCAGAGTAGAGAGTTACGTGTCTGTCAGCCAATCAGAGTAGAGAGTTACGTGTCTGTCAGCCATTCAGAGTAGAGAGTTACGTGTCTGTCAGCCAATCAGAGTAGAGAGTTACGTGTCTGTCAGCCAATCAGATTGAAGATAGGAAAGTTAGTTAACCAATTAGATGGAAGCAAGGCAAGTTAGGTAACCAATCAGAGTGAAGAAAGACAAGTTCACTAACCAATCACGGTATAGAAAGGCAAGTTCACTAACCAATCACAGTTTAGAAAGTGAAGTTAATTAACTAATCAGAGCGAAGAGAGACAAGTTCAGTAACCAATCAGAGCGAAGAGTTGCGTGTCACGACCAATTAAAGGAAGGCTGAGTGAGTCTTGTTTCCGGTTGGTGGATAATTTACCTGTGGTTTGGTGACGTCACGTGATCTACATAATATTGGGGAGAGAAAGTCTCTCTCTCTCTCTCTCTCTCTCTCTCTCTCTCTCTCTCTCTGAATGTGTGTATCTTTGTGTGTGTACCTTTGTGTGTGTATGTATGTATGTATGTATGTGTGTCTGTCTTATATCCAAAACCACTCCACACACACACACACACACACACACACACACACACACAGCACCATCCCATCTCAGTGATTAAAATCGAAATAATTTATATAATTTCCTCTGTGATTTATATACCGTAATTTAGCGTACATATATATATTGCATCCTGGAGAAGCTGTGATTGTGGTGTTATTGAGGTGATATCTTTCTGTAGTACTGAAAGTAATTTGTAGTTGCGTTATTTTTTTGCAATCTGTGTTAATGATATGGCTGGTGTGTTGTGTTGGGTGTAAGGGTGAGGGTGGGTGTAAGGGGTGGTGAGGGTGGGTGTAAGGGGTGGTGAGGTGGGTGTGAAGGGGTGGTGAGGGTGGGTGCAAGGGGTGGTGAGGGTGGGTGTAAGGGGGTGGTGAGGTGGGTGTAAGGGGGTGGTGAGGTGGTGAGGTGGGTGTAGGGGGTGGTGAGGTGGGTGTGGGGGTGGTGAGGTGGGTGTAAGGGTGGTGAGGTGGGTGTAAGGGGTGGTGAGGGTGGGTGTGAGGGTGGGTGTAAGGGGTGGTGAGGGTGGGTGTAAGGGGTGGTGAGGTGGGTGTGGGGTGGTGGGGTGGGTGTGGGGGTGGTGAGGTGGGTGGGTGGTGAGGGTGGGTGTAGGGGGTGGTGAGGGGGAGTGGGTGTAAGGGTGGTGAGAGTGGGTGGGGGTGGTGAGGGTGGGTGTAAGGGGTGTGTGAGGTGGGTGTAAGGGGCGGTGAGGGTGGGTGTAAGGGGTGGTGAGGGTGGGTGTAGGGGTGGTGAGGTGGGTGTAGGGGTGGTGAGGTGGGTGTGGGGGGTGGTGAGGTGGGTGTGAGGGGTGGTGGGGTGTGGGGGGTGGTGAGAGTGGGTGCAAAGGGATGGTGAGGTGGGTGTAAGGGGTGGTGAGGGTGGGTGTAAAGGGGTGGTGAGGTGGGTGTAAGGGGGTGGTGAGGTGGGTATGAGGGGTGGTGGTGGAGAGGGGTGTGGGTGGGGGAGGGTGTTGTGGTGTGTGTTTGTGAAGGTATACAGTACGTGGGTGAACATCAGAACACTTGTACACACACACACACACACACACACTTAAATGTAAGGAAATGTGACGTAGCTCCCATGGGTATTTACGTCTTTGTCTATAAGGGAAAAAAACACATTTTCTTTGTTTATTTCTGTCTATTTTAAGGGAGGGAAAACATCATTGGGACTTCTTTTTGGGGTCCGTTTCACTTGGGCCCCGTCTATTTGGGGTCTGTTTCACTTGGGCCCCGTCTTACTTGTGGCCCGTCTTACGTGGGCCCCGTCTCACTTGGGGTCCGTTTCACTTGGACCTTGAAAGTTACATCATAAGGCTGCAACATCACCCCCCCCCCTCCCCCGCCCCCCGCCATGTTGACCACACACTCACGCCGGCTGTACGTTGGCCGAGGTCAGCTCCGGCTGTATCCGGCTGGTGGAGAAAGCCGGTCATGGAGCTAACTACCGTAGATGACCGGCGCAAGGCTTAGTATAACCGGCAGGAAGGACCCCAGTCACACACACACACAGTCCATCATTATTATTCTCCCTCTCGTCACACTCTAGGTTACATAATCTCAGTCTTCCTCTCGCCATCCTCCTCCCCCTCCCCCCCCTCTTCACTCGCCACTCCTCACTCGCCACTCCTCACTCACCACTCCGCACTACCACCTCCAATTTATTTCACCTGATGACCAACCTACCGCTACCTGAATGGTTAGGTTAGGATGGGTTGGGTTATATTAGGTTAGGTTAGGTTAGGTTAGGGTGGTGGGTTAATCATCAGGTGATCTCATATTGCTTTACCTTAACGTAACTCAACATGACCTGACCTGACCTCTGTTCGTGGTGTTGACCCTGACAGATGAAGGTGGTCAAGTTGATGAAGAAATCTGTATATTAATATCACCGTAAAATATGACCTAACTTGACCCAACTTGACCTTGTTCCTCACAGGTGAAGGTACTCAAATCGATGAAGATGTTGACCCTGGATGACGTGGTGTTGGGTCAATACGTAGGTGACCCCGACGGTGAAGGTGAAGCTCGTGAAGGTTACCTGGATGACCCTACTGTACCTGCCGGCTCCGTGACGCCCACCTACGCCCTCGCCGTCACCCGCATCAACAACGAGAGATGGGACGGGGTGCCCTTTATCCTGCGCTGTGGTGAGTAGTATAAAGTGTACCTCTGGGGCGTCGTGTGGCTTATGATGGGTGTGGGGAAGGAGGGAGAGGAGGAGGTTATGGAAGAAAAGAAGGAGATGGGAAGGAAGACGATGATGAGAGAAGGAGGGAGGAAGAGAAGAATGTTCGTGGATATTATGGGTTAACGAGAATGAATCAGAATGTGTTGTGGTTTTGGTGGTGTGTGTGTGTGTGTGTGTGATGTATTGCTGCTGTCCTTGTTATTATTACAGTACTGTGTTTACATTATAACAGCTGACTGACCACCAAGGAGAGTGTGGTTGTTGATGATGATGATATGTGTTAAGTACAGTGGCCTTCATGGTGCTCGTAACACACACACACACACACACACACACACACACACACACACACCATATGTTCCGCTGGTTGAGGTAGAAAGTGGCCTTCTTTAAGCTACCGATGGTGTGTTTATTGCAGGTCGTGTCCTCTCCTGCGTTGATGCATTTCCCTGGTTTTATCAACTTGTTATTGTTCTCTTTTGTCTGTCAGTCTGTCTTTCTGTTTGTGTGTCCGTGTCTGTCTGTCTGTCTGAATGATGATGATGATGTGTGACAAGATGGTTCCACTCATGTGATCTATGTGACAGATTATTAAGGTGGTGTGGTGTAGTATGGTGTAGTGTGGTGTTGTGTGAATAATTTTTTTAGTGTATTTCTGGATATTTTCAATAGTTTTTCTTATTAGTCGTGGAAGAACATGATACTTTAAGTCCCTGATAGTAATGGAGTCAAAGTTGTTCACAGACTCCCATTATGTATAGAAATAAGGGAAGGTACCAATGGAGTCGAAATTACACTAAGACTCGACTTTTAATGGTTAGATATAGGGGCGATAGGTTTCTCTATAGGTGTGTGTGTGTGTCCCTGGGGGTGCTCGTGCATGCCTGTTGCTACATAGGTCTGGGTGGGGGGTTCTCTCTCTCTCTCTCTCTCTCTCTCTCTCTCTCTCTCTCTCTCTCTCTAGCCATTAGCTGTGAGAACTTCCTACCCTATACTTCAGCTGGCTCTCCCACCACGAACTACTTAAAGTATATATTATGCCTTTTATCCCATCATTATAACACTAATATGCCTTATTTAGATGCCTCGTATCCATTGACTTCCTTAACCCACAACCATTGTATCACCTTTCCCGCCAAATTTCCAGTTGTCTTTCCCGCCAAATTTCAAGCTGTCTTTCCCGCCAAATCTCACGCTGTCTTTCCCGCCATCAGTTATGTCAACAATTGATTCGCGCCAAAACTCACGTTCTTTCCGCCTTAAGTTATTTACATGTGTGTTTTTGATAATTACCAGTGAAATAAAAATAGTAATATTCGTCTAGAAGTTAAGTTTACTCCTACATATAGATTTTAGATACACGGATAATATTTAAAAGGCAAAAGTTATCTTATATAATACAAAAACCACATTACTTGTACTTGTTCTGAATCGTATGTGATCTGACTATCAAATTATACGCCTTTTGATAGACCTGGCCAGCGGGAAGGTTAGCAGCTATCTTGATAAGTGAGAAATTATGGAAGTTATTGATGGTTTTGACATGTGAAAGTATGTTTAGTAGTTGCTGGTTTTTTTGAGTGATGAAGTGTAGATTTGGAGTGTGTGTGTGTGTGTGTCTGTCTGCGTGTGTGTGTGTGTGTGTGTGTGTGTCTGTCTGTCTGTCTGTCTGTCTGTCTGCGTGTGTGTGTGTGTGTGTGTTTTAACAATCTCCATTCCAGCTTATTCCAAAAATTTAACAACTCTAACCAAACCTAACCTAACCTAACCTAACCAAACCAAACCAAACCTAACCTAACCTAACAAGTCCCTCAGATACGAAATTTGAAAACCACGAACAATACGTCCACGAGGTAACTGACAGGGACGAAAAAATTATAAGAGTTCTTGGAGTCAGACAAGATTGGCATTCATTGAGCTTGATGACGCAGCTAGAGAAAAAAAGAGAAAAAGAAAATGTGTAGATGATTATTATACAGTTTATATTCACCCCTCCCCCCCTGCCACCCCTCCCCCCTCCCCACACCCACAGGCACTTTAGGGTACAGGTAAGTGATTAGGGTGGTGTGGAAGGGCTTAGAAAGGGGGTGGTAGGGAGATGTCAGGGGGGTGAGGGGATAGGGAGGATCTCATGTGTGTATTGTGTTGTGTAGGGGGTCTCTCTCTCTCTCTCTCTCTCTCTCTCTCTCTCTCTCTCTCTCTCTCTCATTAGGCGTGCGGGTAAGTACCTTCAGTAACTACCACCATCACCACTACTCTTACCACCACCACTACCAGTACTCTTACCACCACCACTACTACCACCACACCACCTGCTGCTCACTTCACCACAGTCGCTACGGTCTCCACCACAGTACGCTGGCGGCTTGGTGTTGTACTCCCGTGGTTATCTTGCGGTCCTGGGTTCGACTTACAGAGCATTGGTTGGTTAAAGTCCTGACCTGAAGATTCGCCCTCCCAAGCTTATTTAACCTGAATATTAGCCACCTGGATGTTACCAAGGGGGTTTGGTTAAGTTAGCATTTGGTTAAGTTAGCGTTTGGTTAAGTTAGCGTTTGGTTAGGTTAGTGTTTTAGTTCGGATAAGTTAGGTTAGGTTAGGCTAGTGGTTAAGTTAGGTTAGTGGTGAGTTAGATTAATTTAGCACTAGGGTGAGTAATCCTCAAGTAATACGGTCATATTCCAGAGATATGGGTGTCTGTCTGTCTGGGAGAGATATAGGTGTCTCGTCTGTCTGTCTGTCTGTCTATCTGTCATCAACCTGAAGAACCTCCACCTCCCTCAACACCTTCGTCACACACCCTCTTTACGTCGTCACCTTTACCACCCCCTTCACACACTCTACTTCAACACCACTACCGTAACACCCCCGTCACACACACTACTTCAACACCACTACCGTAACACCTCCGTCACACACACACACACACTCAATCTCATCACCTTCACCACCCCCGTCACACACCACCGTCACACATTCTACTTCATCACCACCCCCGTCACACACCTCCGTCACACACTCCGTCACACACTCTACCTTGTCACCCTAACACCGCTGTGCTGCCCATGGCTTACATTACAACAGTGTCAATAGTGTTCTCAACTTTACCGCCGCTAACCATAATTCTCTAGGAGCCAACCATCACAGTCGTTGTTTGAGAAATTGTAAAGTATATCTATTTGTTTCCTCTCCCCTTCCAACCTTGAATGGATTGAGCAAGGCGTGTGTTTGTGTGTGGGCGGGTTGTGTATGTGTGTGTTTTCCTTCTGGTTGTTTCACATTTCCAAATACTGAGAAAGTGTCGAGGCGTTCCATCAAGTAGTGAACCTGGAGGCGAAGGTGTGTGTGTGTGTGTGGTAGAGAGAGGGAGGGGCGTTGGAATGTTAGTGTGGTGTACCCGTTCTTGCATGGTCAGGTACGGTGGTGTGGTGTGTGTGGAATGGTGGTGTGGTGTGTGTGGAATAGTGGTGTGGCATCATTCTGCCTTCTCTTCCTCCTCTTCCACATACTCCCAAACTCCTCCTTCCCTCCCCACCCCTCCCCTCACCCCCCTTCGTACACTATAAACTACACTTGTTCTGTTCTACACAATGTTTTATGGTGTTTTAAGCAGCCCAACCTTGATAGGGGAGAAACCTGGTCATTCTCCCCTCCCCCCTCCCCAAAGTGATGAAACAACCTCCCCTCCTCCCTCCCTCCCCTTCTCCCCTCACCGCTCTCATAATCGCTAGTCAGGCCGCACCTCGATTATGCGGTTCAGTTCTGGTGCCCCTATTATAGAATGGATATAAATTCACTAGAGTCGGTGCAGCGAAGAATGACAAAAATGATTCCGGGACTTAGAAACCTTCCATATCAGGATAGGTTAAAGAAACTAGACTTGCATTCCCTAGAAAGACGAAGAGTGCGGGGAGATATGATAGAAGTATTTAAGTGGGTGAAAGGAATCAATAAAGGGGATATAGATAAAGTTCTTATAATATCCGAGCAGGATAGGACTCGGAGCAACGGATTCAAGTTGGATAAGTTTAGGTTTAGGAGGGAGATAGGAAGAAACTGGTTCACAAATAGGGTGGTGGACGAGTGGAACAAGCCTAGCAACTTTGTAGTAAGTGCGGGAACCCTGGAAAGTTTCAAAAGGAGGCTAGATAGATTCATGGATGATAGAGAGTGGTAGTAACTCTCGACAGGAGCTGCCATGCACAGGCCAACCGGCCTATTGCAGACTCCTTATTTTCTTATGTTCTCTCCCGTCCTCCTCCTCAAGTTCGCCCCTGAGCTGATTGTTGTTGTGGTGGTGGTGTCGGAACTGTAACCCCCCCCCCCCACAACACAAACATGGCCGCCATAAAAATTAATTAATATTAAATGGTTGTCTTTGTTCGGTTCATTTTGGGGGGGGGGGTGTCCAGGTTCACATAAGCTCATTATTAAGGTCGAGAGACTAATTTGAACTTCCAGGTGACTCGTGTTACCTGTTGAGGATTACTTTACCTTACCTCTGTATTGTCGTTTTCATTTATGTAATTTTACTGTTATATTATTATTATTATTATTATTATTATTATTTGTTATTATTATTATTATTGTTATTATTTGTTATTATTATCATTATTGTTATTATTATCATTATTGTTATTATTATTAATATTATTATTATTATTAATATTATTATTATTATTATTGTTATTATTATTATTATTATTCATTTGTTTTTATTTTGTTCTGTTTTGGAGTGTTTTATTAATTGTAAAATGTGTTACTGTGTGTGTGTGTCAGAGAGAGAGAGAGATTAACTGTTAACAAATTTATTATCAAAACTTGGAGTACAGTTTTTTTTATTGTGAGTAAAGTTCAGTCAGGTCTTGACACTGAAGGTGGTATCACTGTTCACTGCCACGTAGGACAGAGGTTCATACACAGTGTAAGACATAGTCTACTTGGGGACTAATCAATGTGGAGAGAGAGAGACAGACAGACAGAGACAGACAGAGAGAGAGAGAGAGAAAAGGGGGGGGTGAGGCAGGTGAGACAAAAAGAAGTTGGGAGGTGAGAAGCCTTTTCCGGTGGTGGTGTTGCCCCCCCCCCTCTCTCTCTCTCTCTCTCTCTCTCTCTCTCTCTCTCTCTCTCTCTCATTTTCTTCAGTATATTAGTCTACATCTGTGGTTGATTGTGTGTGTGTGTGAGGATGATGATGATGATGATGGTGTGGTGATAATTTGTGTGGTAGTGGAGGTGGTGATGTGACTATGTGATGTGGCTATGTGGCGAAGGTGGTGTGGCTATATGGCGTTGTGGTGTGGTGGTGTAGGGTATTGATTTGCGTCGTGTGTGTGTGTATGTATGTTAGTGATAAGAGTCCAATCACCTTCACACCGCTTTCCCTACACCCATTTCCACCCATGGCTATCACCCCCGCCACACACACACACACACACACACACAAACACACACACACACACTAGAATTATCAACGCAATTAACAAGATAATAATACAGACAGACAGGCAGACAGACAGACAGACAGACAGGTAGACAGAACTTTACAGGAATAATAATGGGAGAATGGTAAAGGTGGTGTCTTAATTTACTGGTAAATGTAATGACTTAGGTAGATCTATGTCACCTGTTGCCATACCGGTACACCAGGGTGGTCTTAGTCACCTGTTGCCATACCGGTTCTATTCGCAGCTTTGGTCGATTGATTGACTAGTTGATTGGTGTGTGGTGGATCCATTGATTGTGGTGGAGTGTGGTGGTAGTGATTGTGGTGGGGGTGATGGTAGTGATTGAGTGGTGGGGTGGGGTGATGGTAGTGATTGTGGTGGGGGGTGATGGTAGTGATTGTGGTGAGTGGTTGGGGGTGGGGTGATGGTGTGATTGTGGTGGGGGGTGATGGTAGTGATTGTGGTGGGGGTGATGGTAGTGATTGGTGGGGGTGATGGTAGTGATTGTGGTGGGGGTGATGGTAGTGATTGTGGGTGGGGTGATGGTAGTGATTGTGGTGAGGTGGTTGGGGTGGGGTGATGGTAGTGATTGTGGTGGGTGTGGTGGTAGTGATTGCGGTGGGGGTGATGGTAGTGATTGTGGTGGTAGTGATTGCGGTGGGGGGTGATGGTAGTGATTGTGGTGGGGGTGATGGTAGTGATTGTGGTGGGGGTGACTGGATGACCTAATTAGGAGGCTGGTCAAGGAAGTGGGGTTGCCTGATTGAAAGCGGGTGCAAGTAATGGTGGATGACTGGATGAAGAAGGTGGTTATATTGGTGGATGACTGGATAAAGCAGGTGACTGATGAAGCAAATGGTGGATGACTGGATGAAGAAGGTGGTTATATTGGTGGATGACTGGATAAAGCAGGTGACTGTACCGATGGATGACCGGATGAAGCAAGTGGATGACTGGATGATAAAACAGGTGACTAAGCATTTTTTTTCTTTCTTTCTCCACCTGCTCGAATCCATTACCTCATAACACACCTCCCCCCTCTCTCACCCCTCCCCACCCCCTCTCCCTCTCTCTCACCCCCCCAGCCATTGTTCTCACAGGTGTTGCTTCAAGCTTCGTGACTCACCGTATCGTTCACTAATTAACTCAAGCTGTCCCCTGTCATACCTTTGGCAGACAGATTTAACCAGGTAAGTTACGGTAAAGGTCCAAATGAATTAACCTGAAGAATCGCCAACCACAGCTTATTTCACCTGAAGATTGATCACCCTAATGCTAACCTAACTTAAAACCTAATCTAACCTAACCTGACCTAACGTGACCTTACCTAAAATCTAATCTAACCTAACCTGACCTAACGTGACCTGACCCCCCACAAATAGCAATAGGGTGGTTAATCATCAGGTGAAATGAGCTGGGGTGGTGATTCTTCATGTGATCGTTAGGAAGATTCGAGGAATATTTAGGGAGGTGTATAAGTGAAGTTTTTTCTCGGTAATTAACGCTCTTGTTCACCTGGGGAGGAGGAGTGGTGGTGAGTGAGTGACGATGGTGGTGGTGAGTGACGGAGATGGTGGAGTAGTAGTAGTAGTAGTGATAGTAGTTGTGGTAGTAGTAGTAGTGCTGGTAATGATATAGATACACACATACACACCTTGCAACACCTCCCCCCCCTGGTCTTGCCTCACACCACCTAGGCTATAAGTCTTCCTCACCAACTTACCCCCACCACCACCCATCTCAACATGTACTGCTCTGTAAGACTCAACACAAGTAGTACATTGTAATTATCGATTTACAATACTTCATAAAGATATATATGGTAATTTTAGTGCCAGTTACTTATTAATTTATTTGTTATTATCAATTTAATCTATAATTTATTTGTTATTATCAATTTAAACTACTAACAAAGGTATTATAGTTTTGGTAATCCGGTGAACGCGAAATTAAGGTGGTTTTAGGATTAATTTTCGCTTATTTAAAAACCGCCAAATACTTCTGCGTGCAATAATAATAATAATAATAATAATAATAATAATAATAATAATAACTCCTACAGACACCTCATTGTTATCTTAGCTGTTTTAAAAAGATATTAAAAATTCACTAAAAACCAATAACATTTAAGACATACATACATACATACATACATACATACATACATACATATATAACATACTTACATACATACATACATACAATACATACATACACCATTTAACTCATAGTGTAACTTGAAATAAGACTAGTAACAGCGTTTGGTACAGCTGTTTTGTTTAGAAAGTAAATCAGTGAATAGTAACTCCAAGGTTGTGTGTGTGTGTGTGTGTGTGTGTGTTTGTGTGTGTGTGTGTGTTCCAGGAATGGCAGGTAAATAAAGACATTATTGACGTGTTATCACTATCACGTTCGTTTCTCTCTTTTTCCTTCTTTTTTCTTCCTCCTCCATCTCCTCTTCCTGCTTCTCTTTCTCCTCCTCCTCCTCTTCATTCCCTTACCTTCCCTGTTTTAATAGCTTCCCCTTTTTTCTCTCTTCTCTGCCTTCCCCTCACTAATCTGTTTATATGGGCATATTGATGTTCGCCTCTCTCTCTCTCTCTCTCTCTCTCTCTCTCTCTCTCTCAAAAGTAACAGTAAAGTAACACGAACAGACGATAGAAGCAACTGAGTGACTTAGGACTTGAAGACGGAGCCACGAACTAGGGAATCGGACGGGGTAGGTTTTTCTGATGCCCAGGTAAACATTAGTGTACTCACCTGTTCGGGGTTTTAAGTATGTGGCGGTTGAATCCAGGTGAGGCTAGGTTGCAAGTGGGGGTTAGGTGGAGGTTAGGTTAGGTTAGAGAGGGTGTGGCAGTACGAGGAAGGGGGAGAAGGTGGGTGTGGGGTGGGGATGAGGCGCGGCTACTCAACTTGTATATATATAATGACATCTGAGTTTACGCAACACGGAAACTTTCACAATCTCTCAAACTCTCTCCAGAAATACAATAAATTAATAAAGTACAGGTAGCTACAGTAATATCCCTATGTAATATCAATAAAATAAAAGATATATTAACTGTAATCTGGAAATACAGTTATTATAGTGTATCTCTATGACTGGTGTAAGGTAAAAATCAGTCTCTTTTCCGCCTCTCCTGATCTGATTAATGGATGTACAGTACGCATGAGGGATTTATATTGTTTTAGATGTTAAATTTATAAACATTAACCTTTTGTTCATTTAAGAGAGATGGGTTATATAAGTAAACAATAACATGGTGTTTATATTATTGTACTGTAGGTGTCAACTATTGGTCTGGTGTGAAGCTTTGTGTACTGTAGTCGGGAGCTGAAATGGTTGGCCAGAGTTACTTGGGTCACTCACCGACTGGCCAGCTTTCTCTCTCCCTCCCCCACTCACTCCCTTACCACCACGCCCTCCCTGCTTCCCTGTATACCCTCCCTTGCTCTCCCTTATTTCCCCTCTCATTCCCTCACTGTATTTACTCGTTATCTTTCATTCCCCTCCTTTCCATTTCCTCCCTTCTCATCCCTCTCCCTTCCTTCCCTCTCCCCTCCTTCCCTTCCCTCTCCCCGTCCCTTCCTTCCCTCCCAACATGTGTGTGTGTGTGTGTGGATGTGGATGGGGGTTGTGTGTGTGAGGGTGGATTGGCAGGGCTGGACGGATGTGGGTGTTGATTGGCGAGGTTGGGCGTGGGTGGCGTGGTTGGGCGTGGGTGGTGAGGTTGGGGCGTGGGTGAGTGGGTGGTCAGGTGGCCCGGGGGAGCTCATCGTGGTCCACCCCCAAATACTATATAATTACCCCAACGTGGAGAGGTTCACTGTGCTCTCAACTACCTGGATTACCATACACCTCTTCCTCTCGTTCAAGTTTCAACCCTTTAGCCCCTCACATGTAGGACGCCATGTTTAATATTTTTTACTTCCACCTACTTGGAACTTGAAATAAACCATTGGAAAAACATAATTTCAACCTAACTTAACCTAACCTAACCTAACCTAACCTAACCTAACCTAACCTAACCTAAAATTCGCCATTTTGACAATACCAGAAGATTTTATCCAACATAGAGAGATAGAGAGAGAGAGGTGGGTTAATAAATATCCCCATTCAGGTATCGTGTCACTTTTGATTATGTCCATCTCACTAAATGGGTTAAAACTACTATTAATATTTATTTTGTTGTTAAGGTTTATTTTTAATATTTATTTAGGCTCACATGAAGATTAACCACCCCGAGCTTATTTTAACTTATATGATTAAATACCCGAATGTTCACTTAACCTAATCTAAACTGGTCTGTGTTTGATATTTTGGGTCACGTTCTTATACCTTCACTTGTACCTGTATTGATAATTTAACTCTAAATCAGTTTCTTGGCCTAGAATCTACAGGGTTTTTTTTTTATATCCGTTACCACATGGAGATTAATGTCAAGGCTGGGAAATTAATGCTAAGGCTGGGAAATTAATGTCAATGCTGGGAAATTAATGTCAATGCTGGGAAATTACTGTCAAGGCTGGGAAATTACTGTCAAGGCTGGGAAATTACTGTCAATGCTGGGAAATTATTGTCAAGGCTGGGAGATTACTGACAGCAAGTGGGTTTTATATACTGTACCTGTAGTTTTGACCTGAATTTGTTTTTGTACTATCAGGTTATTCAAATTTCTAGGTACATACTTTACATATTTCCATTCTAAGTTAAGATACAACTGTAGTGGTTATATATAAGTCAATTTATACTTCACCAAACCTCATTAAGACATTGTTACCTTGTAGCAACCTGAAGAAATGTTTTTAATTTGTTTTCTGATTATTTCTCAATGAACTTTCCCACTTTATAATGAATAACAACTCATAATCAGTATAACATTACGGAATAACGTGTGTAATTTGCATATGCTAAGTGGGTACCTTAATTCATTCATGGAAAGGCTGGTTCATTGTGGGTGGTGGAGAGAGTTTGTGAATCATGTTGGCTATGGGTGTGGTGTAGACGGGCGTGGTGGCACAGGTGGGTGGGGGCCTCATCAGCATATGGGCGTGAGCGTGAAAGTTGGGGGTGGGTGTGATGGGCAGTGAGTGTTGTGATGCCCCGCGGGTGAACGTGGGCATCCGACACACACACACACACACACACACATACATACACATACACGATGAGCAAGGTCTAGACCAGCCTCACGTAAAGGTCACACACATTGGTAACAGTTCACTACACTATCTGGGAGAAATTGTTGATCAAGGTTAGTAATATTGGATGATCCAGTTAAGGCCTTGACGTCTTATTTTACTGAATTTACTGCTGAAGATCCTTTGAATAAAATTATGTATGTCTGTCTGTCTCATCCAGCATATAGTAGAACATTGAATTTATGTGAGCCTTTTTTCATGTTTTAATCATTTTACCTGATCATATTTTCAAGCCGTTTGATTTATGTACATTTACTACAGTATATATCTCCAGGGGTATGTGTGTTACAAGTCAGTTTGGGGTAATTGTTTGTATTCTCATGCGCAGACACTGAACTTGTGGAGGTGGTGCAACTCTCCTCTGGTCAAGGAAATCCAGATGCCAGGTTACCCAAGAGAGTGGGGGGTTGTTGGGTGGGTGTAGTGCTGTACTTATTATGACTGATGTTATTGGATGGTTGTTAACATTGAAGCCTCAGACACCGATAATATTAGCTACATGTCTTGATATTATGTATGTATGTATTTTTGTTAGTCTTTCATCACTATAAGTTAAAGTATTTCACAAGAAGGTACAATAACTCATGGATGATAAAAGTTGTGTCTGTGCAGGAAAAATTGTTGGGCGTGATTTATGAAATTTTGAGGAGTGAGAAGCATATTTATTTTATACTGTATATATATATATTTTTTTTTTTTTTTTTTTTTTTTTACACTAGTGCTATGTCATGTGCTAGTGACACCTGCCCAAGTTGGGAAATAGTATAATGAATGTTGTAAAACTAAAACATAATAATATAATGTATACATGTACAGTATATTGTATAACATACCTCATTATCATAATCAATACAGTATTGATTATGCTTTTAAAATATTTGTCTTATTTCACATATACTTTACTGTATATAAAATAGGTTGATCGTATTGTACTGCATGGGTGGAGAGGACTTGGTTAAGTATACAGTAGTTTACACACTCATTTATTCTATACTCATCAGAATTATTTTAAGACACTGTACTAACCCACATAACAGTCACTAGCTGCAGTTTGTGTACAGTACAGTACACTAAAACTTCATCTTTCCACCAATATTTCAGAATAGATTAACTAAATTTTGACTTGTTGCAGGAAAGGCGTTGAATGAACGTAAGGCTGAGGTGAGGATTCAGTACCGTGACGTAGCCGGGGACATCTTCCATGGCCAGAGCAAGAGGAATGAGCTGGTCATCCGTGTCCAGCCAGGAGAAGCTATTTATTCTAAGGTCAGTACTGGGGGAGGTTGGCTGTTGCAAGGTTAATAGTCAATGAATATGGACTTTCAAGGTAAGAGATCAGTCAATTAGAAGAGGTATTTTTGTAACTTATTTATGGTTCTTATACGTACTGTAAGTTTTAACAAGTCAGACATGCACACTGTACACTGCCCGACTGAGATTATAACATACAGTGTGCTTAACTAGTGTATTTCCTCAGGTGATGACCAAGACCCCAGGCATGTCATTTGGGTTGGAAGAGACAGAGCTGGACCTGACTTATGGAGCCCGCTACAAAGGTGCCAAGCTGCCAGATGCCTATGAGAGGCTCATCCTGGATGTGTTCTGTGGATCACAAATGCACTTTGTCAGGTACTGTATACTACCTAAACACTCAACAGTAACTTTTTAATTTTTACATAAACATATTTTTGCTTCCTTGAGCAAAAGTTTCTAAAGCATTTTTACCAGATGTTGACACTATGAAATAATTTAAATTTGAAAATACTGTATACCATTGAAAAAAAAAAGTTACCACTTTAAATCCCAAGCATTGTATTTTCACTGTTAAAAAATTATTGAACACTATGTCTCTGTTATGCACTGTTGGCAATTCCAGTACTGTACAGTGCATGCCCAGTACTTACCAACAGTGCATAACAGAGACGTGGCCGATCACCCAAGTGGCTTACAAGCCAATTAGTGGCGAATAGGATAAAAGTAAAAGTAAAAAGTTAATATTTGATCTTGTAATTTTATAATGAAATACTAATATAATAGATATTTTATCTTGCTTATATTACATTGACAGGAGTGATGAACTGGCAGAAGCTTGGCGAATCTTCACACCTTTGTTGCACAAGATTGAACAGGAGAAACCTAAGCCCATCTCTTACAAGTATGGCTCCAGAGGACCCGTGGAGGCAGACAAGATGCTCGCTGAAAATAACTTCATGTACTACGGCTCATACAAGTGGACCAAGCCAAGTCAGCTGTAAACTGTCCTCTACAGTTCATAGATTAACATACCTGTAATTATAACAGAGGTAATAATAATAAGTATTTATTCCAAGAATCAGCTGCATGTAAATTGGATCTCAGATTACAGTTCATTGTAGACTGTAATTAAGTTAAAAATTTCAAGTGATAATACAGCCACATGGGCCTAAGGAGAGAATCAATATACAACAAAAAATACACCTTTGTATATTTTAATACTGTTTATTATCTGTATATTACAGTAGGACTGTATCATTAAAAAGAGATACAGTAATTATTTACTATTACCTGTTGAAGGTACTTTTCTGGACAGGTGCCATTTTAAAGGATTTAACTCTATACCCAAGTCAAAATGATTTTTTTCTGTACTATGTCAGTAAAGTAGTAATTTCTTTTATTTAAGTTCAGTAAGGATTGTATTTACATTTTTATTACTGTACGTGTTAAAATGTCGGGTGAACATTTATGTAAGTAGCACTGAGAATTTTATGTTACTAATGACTCTATTTCTAAAGGTGAGAACAGAGATTAATATACAATATGTACACCTTGAAACAAAGTGTACAGTATAACATATAGGGCAAGAACTCCCTTTGTTTACCTCAACTCCACAGTAATGTTAAGGGTCTTCTCAGCTGTTGGGTTGTCACTATTGGGCTACAGGGAACTTGTGTCATCAGTTTTGATCTTTGGAAACTTCAGTGTGAACTTTTGTTTGTAATATATTGTCGTAATTATAGAAATGATTCCATTTAGAGACACAAGGTAATACAGTATGTGTTTTAGGATTGTTCAAGAACCTGAACAATAAAGTTCATAATAAAGACTAGACCAACTGCCAGAACAGCTGATAAGTGGTACAATTATTAACTTCTAGTGCTGAATAAATAATATTTTTTAGATGTAACTCATATTTAGAAACTAAGGCCCAGTGTATTGGTGCTTTATATAACCTCAGCTGTTGAAGCCCTTTAAGCTAAAACAAAATAACCAACAACAATCATAGCAGGGAAGCTGCGCTCAGAGCTGTGTTGATCAAAATATTTCATCTTAATGATGAGTTTTGGCCATTTAGTGATAGGGATACACTTCAAGTTTGGTACATTTATTTCTTCAACAGTGATTAAACAACGTTTCCTCTGTTGTTTAGATACATTTAATTATTATTTTATCAAGATGAAAAATATTCCTCTATGATATTTGTAGCATAAAAGGACAAGTTAATGAACACAATACAGTACCTGTACAGTACAGTATTATGTTCTTAACAGAAGTACAGTACAATATTGTCACATGTTTTATAATGATTAAGTAGGTCATATATCATTAACCCATTTGCTGCAGAATTTGTGTCTGTGGACACAAAATAATTTTCCTTGTCTGCAACAACCACAAAAAATAAATAAATAAATAAACAGCTCACACTGTCCCACAACTAGTCTCAGGCCACAATTTGCCTGTGGGTACCTAGGAGGTGCTGCCATCTGTCACTGTTTCACCTGTGGTATATTTTTCTCCTCTCCCATTCCAGCTTGTTCAACATTATGAGTGGGAAGCAGATGAGGGCAGCACCACAAGTACAGTATCTGCTGTTTTCTGGGTTTTATTTACCCAAGCTGAATATATTTGACAAGAATATTTACATTAAATTTTTCTCCAACTTATTGGTTACATTCCCCATATTAAACAAGTCATTAAAAAGTTCCTATGAACATTTACATTTTTTGATGGAGAAATAACTCTTTTTGAGAAACATTTTGAAATCTCATGATGCAGTGAAATGGTTAAGCAACACCTTAATGATCCCGGCTTTGTATCCTCGATCCCTGAATTTGATTGGCAGGTACTGCCATCACCCATGCCATTCATCTGCAGTCTGTCTGTATTTTAGTTTATGCTTGTGTTTCAGAGTTATTAAGCATTCACACACTTGATGCTCATAACAATAATGATAATTACTGTACTTTGATTATTGTAACGTGTACAGTGTCTTGTGGACAATAGAGTGTAAGTTTCTCACTTAACAAGATGTGAACTCTTAGGGTGAACACAACTAAGTTAACACATGACCATCAGTTAACAAAATTTTTTAGATTGGTTCTCACCAGCCAGTGTGCACAGAAACAGTGTACAACCATTTCTCGATAAAAGTTCTCATCTTTGGTTAAATTGTATGCTGGAAGATTAAATGCCAATAATGTTTGGTAGTTTGCACATTATTTTTAGGTTGCAGTAAAATAATGGAAATATTTTAATCATCTATATTATATATCTAAGGACTGCATTTTTATTTTATGTTGTAAATATGCTTTTTATTCAGTTTGAGGTAACATGGCTTACAGCTTATACAGTAATGTAAAAGTCACATTAGTATAACCTTTATAGTGATTAAGTTAGAGCTTTCAAATGCAGACAATGAACACCTGAGGGTTTTTATATGATGTACAGTATTGTGTTGTTACATACTGTACAAATGTTTTGTGTGATGTGTCTAAAACTAGTGGTTATGTAACTGAAGGATTTGGTCTCCACAAATATGCAACATAATGCCTTATTCCAGAAGTGTCTATTATTGAGGATTGTAGCTGTTATGAATTTTATGTTCTCAGGTACATACTGAAATGATATAGAACGATGATGTATTGCTCTATAATTTGTTCTTGTCTGATGTAATTGAGTATATCAGCTTTGCCACATGTCAAATATACTATCTGTTAGTACTACAATGTTTTTCATGTTGATACAAGTGGAGCTCTTAATATTGACTGTTATAACTCACTCTGATTAATTTTCACTGTAATACAGATCCTTCACAATTGTAACCACATCAAAAATAGGAATACAAGATCAAAATAATCGTCACAAAAACACAGCACCTCAAATCTTCCATTATATACAGTTGTTTGTGTCATTTTATACAC
The DNA here is from genome assembly GCF_018991925.1 of Homarus americanus. Taxonomy (NCBI): domain Eukaryota; kingdom Metazoa; phylum Arthropoda; class Malacostraca; order Decapoda; family Nephropidae; genus Homarus; species Homarus americanus. The sequence continues at coordinate 7,265,564 of NW_024720773.1, read as the reverse complement.
GTACAGTGCTGGTAGAATGTAGCTTATTTTAGTACTGTGAAAAATGTGAAAAGCACACATTCCTTTGGAGAGGCTTTGCTTCAAACATCAACATCTGATATATTTTGTTTGAGCAAGTTTTATGTGTGAATAGTGTTGAAGGCTATAGTGTAAACCTATATGCTGTCTGTACATCTTTGGAATCTTTCAGATCTGCAGCAATAATTCTACAGCTAGTTAATTAAGTATCTTAGATCAAGGTGGGTCAGGTTGTTAATGATAGACAGGTGCATGATGGGTATAAAATATGCAAAGTAACTCGAGGGAAAAGAAATAGCCTCAAAGGAACTTAATTGCTCTCTGGTGGGCTGTATAAACATCTCAACTGACTGTTCAGCTTTGGACAGGGTGAGGCTTCATAGGTAAGATACAAAGACCTCATTAGTGCCCTCCTGATGTGGGATCTGTCAGGGATTTTATGATAAAAGTAAAAGTAAATGACACAAATTGTGCTGATTAATATTTTTTCAGTTGGTGTAATGTATGTGTTTAGAGCGTTGGTTTTTTGAAAGGGTGATCATAACACGTGCTGCTGATTCATGCTGCGATCTGAATAGACTCCTTAAATTCCTATCCATTCCATATTTGAGTTTTTTATGCATTCTGTGTGACTGTAAAGTTAGAAATTTTTTCTAAAATCTCTTCCAGATGTAAGATCTTTATGCATTATGTGTGTGTGGAAGGATTATCAAAAACTACCCTGAGTAATATGTGATATTGCAATTCAGCATTCCACTAATGCAAAATTTATTTTTTATATTTTTTGGTATAACACATTTTATATTTTGGAAACATACTGTTTATAGTTGTGTGAGGTAGATTGGTTGTAGGAGAAGCTTCAGCAAAGAGGATGTACTTTTTTAGAGTTTAGAGTCTGGGTAAAGTGTATTAATTATGTGTTGGTATGTAACAGTAGTAATGTGACCTAGTACAGTACAGTATAAACAAATGCTGCTGCTCCTACTATGGATGTTACTGGAAGTGAATATCAATCATGAACTATAATGTCGTATATATATGGAATTTTCTTCTTTTTATTTTAATACTGTATTTCTATTGCAATATTAATACTATTTTTATTTTTGTATTATTATTATTATTTATGGAAATTTTCATGATTTTATTAAAATATCTCAAGAAAGTTTGATAAATAGCAGTTTTATTCTGTTACCATATAACATGGTACTGTAAGCAAATTACAGGAGTAACCTGTACCACACCGGAGTATGTACTTTACTGTGTATTTACTGTACTTTATTCTCTTCACTGATCAGCCTGTTAGCCACTTGGACATTTGGTTACATCTCTGTTACACACTGTTGGCAAGTAGTACAGTATTGGGCATGTACTGGCTCTAGAATGTATCTGAACCTGTGCCAGTGTTGGTCAAGTCTGGTCTTAAATGAGCTCATACTCGGAGCTGTCACAACACTGGCAGGTTGTTCCAACAGTTCACAACTCTTGTTCCAAAAAAGTTTGCTTTGACAATTTTCTGAACTTGTGGCTTCTTTAACCTGAGACAAAAACAACATATTTCTTATAGTACTATGAGTGTATAAATGTACAATATAATACATACACTGAAGTAGACATACTAAATGTACTGTACCATACAACATGGATATAAGTACAAACATATAAAGTAGAATACTTTATACAAGTATATAAACCACAATTTGTTTTAATGTACAGGATTCTCATTTTATTTCATAATACAGTGCATGTGCTAAAGCTGTTGGTGGTAGAGCACAGTGGTCATGCACATATCTCTCACCACTGTGGGTGTGGTTCAAGTCTTAACCCAGGACACATGTGACCTTACCAAATATTGCAGGTTTTCTCCAGTAACTCTGGTTTCCTCCTGTACTAACACTGGGCAATAAAGTTCATAAAGTACATGACTATAACAAAGAACAGACCAACCACCTGAATGGCTAGAAACCTGATAAGTGGTGAAATGATAAATTTGAACCTGATACTAGGGGATTTCAGGAGTTGCCGCCTCCAGAATATTTCAAGAAAATGGACAGACAGTCAAGTCCATCTGAATTGTGGAGTTTAGACCAACACAATTGCTCTATGAAAAATTATAACTAACAAAGTATATTATTACACATTCAGCAGTGTACAGCACAATGTAGAACTATTGTAGTTTTCCAAATACAGGTACAGACATACATTCATAAAGTATCAAAGTCAGTAATACTGTAATCACAATGTGTAGTGTATTATGTACTTCATACAAACTACAGAGAGAGAATAAAAGAAAGGGGAATCAACAGCAAGGGGGAGGGACAAAAGGGACAGAGAACTAAAATGAACCTCTCGTACGTCTTCGGGAAAGGGTCGCGGAAAGGGGATGTGATTGCTGCCCGTATCATCATTGGGTATGAGTTTGCTTGAGAGATTGGTATCCCCACATCCCCTGAGCAACGCTCTTGTGCATTATGCAGAAGACCCGACAGCAAAACCCTTGTCCCCTACCTCCTAAGATGTCCCCACACACAACACTTCCGTGACGCCTGCTGGACCACCACTCCACGACCCCCTGACGGAGACACGATGATCCTCCCCATACTGGCCAGATATTTTGTAAATAATATTGATTATGTGTTAAAGGAATATCCTTCCTTCCTTAGGCTTTAGTAAGCCCCTTTATAATATTTATACTGTATATACTTGTCACACTTGCCAGATGCTTCTGGTGTCATTGTACAGGGGTACCTAGTGACAGCACTAGGATCCCGCTTCCTCTATCAAGGAATAAACAATTGAAATTGAATTGAATTGAACTAAAATGATATAGGGATGGTCAACAGAAAAAAGCCAGGAATGAGGAATCATTTACAGGGTGTGTACAAAACTTGTAAATGGAAACAATGAACACACAGTGAGTGTTTCTGGATCAAACCAAATTACCAATTACACTACAAATAATTACTTAGGACTGCCATTTTATTATCACAGGGACCACAGTCTCATAACTGTGACAAACACGATAAAAAGTAACAAATTAAGATTGAGGAAAATAAGGGTAAGAGAACATATTGGTCCACCAACCAATATAAATTTGATCTCTAAAAGTCACAACGATGTCAAGCGTGGAATGATATATAGGAGAAGTTCAGCTTTGTCTATTATCGTTTCCCTGCAAGGTAAATGGATACAGGCAGAACGATCCTTTTCTTGCGATATTTTTTAATGTAATGATATTATCTATTATGTTTAATGAAATAGACAGTTTTGATATGAAATTTTTACAACATATTTTGTTACAGTAATTCCAAATGATGTAATTATTGAGAAATGTACATGATGAATATTTATGGATTTATAAGGGAGAGTGAGCCCCCTGAATTGTAGGTTGTTGTTGAGGCGACAGTAACTGTAGTGACGCCACGCACCGCAGAGCAGCGTCGCCAACTCCCGAGAAGGATATTCGAGCTTCTAAGAGTTGATTGGTTAAGAAGGAGCGATCGGTAAGGCCACTACAGTTTTCAGTAATGTATATTTAGTAAATTTACGCCAAATGATTCCTATTAATTTATCTTTTTGTGAATATCAACACTGTCTAAATAATATAATTCTATATTGATAATTTTCCCTTTAGGAAAATTTACTTATAATACAGATAAAATACAAAAAAGAGGAATATATTTTCACAACAAAGAGTAACGGATAAAATCCTGAATAACAGTTACATCATTTTATCTCTCGTTTTCTGTGTGTGTAGACGTTATTTCTGGCAGACTGTCAAATAATTTTTTCCGATAAAACTTCATATTATCGAAGAAACGTTGTAATGTGGTTGAATAAATTTCGTAAGCTTTCACTTCACCTTTGCGAAAGTATAGTCTTATATCAATTATGGCAACACTGAAGATTATTCGTTTTCTGTTATCATTGAATGGAAGACTTAGTTAAATCTGGTGTTTCTCCCCTTCCCCCAGTTGTGTCAGTAGTTTATTTGGGAAAGTTTATACACTTCTGAATAACTTCAAAAATAGACAGCAGGTAATTTCAACTGAACAAAAATTATTCGTTAGATGTTAGTAACAGCATTCTGTGATTAGCAAGGAAAACATTATATGGTATCCTTCTGATAATTAAAGTAGCAATTTGACTGCTGAATGTAACTCTTTTATGGTGTAATTAAAGACAATAATTAGTGTTATAGTCTAAACAATTGACGCGGAAGTCCCCTAAAAGCAATAAGCACCAAATATGTACTCCTGCTTTAAGTGTGTGTCTAAATACAAAGAATACAACGTGTTGATCAGCAGGCTCGTCACAATATAAATCCTACTTGAGGCCGAAGTCACCATCATCAGGACAGTAGGGGTGTGTTAATCAGTGCTCAGTGGTCCGGTCTTCGTCAGTTGAGAGCAAACGTTCTACTAGCTCGTGCAGGAGTACGCAGTGTTATCGAGGACCATCTGTATACCGTAGTCGTGGATCTTATTTACTTGCTTTAAGAACTTGATTTAACCAAAATAAACTTAAAGGATTTAATCCAAATAATAATTTGTTAGGGGGGGGCTTCCTTCTAGTCTTCCAGCATACCAAACTAAGCATAATTAAACTCATCCTAAATATCAACAAACTCCAGTTTTAGTTTAAAGAATGTAGAAATTTGGGTATGGCTCCATCCGTGTCTTCTGGTCACCTCTATTTCACATCACCCGAGATGGACAATAAATACTGTCCTTTATTAATCTGGAGGAGCAAAGGTAAGTCCCTTGGGATAAAGAACCAACCGTTTATCGGTGTAGAAACCTTCTCCTGTTAGCTGGAAGAACAGAGTTAAGAAACTAAGTTTATACCAGATAACTCACAGAATCAGGACAAGTAGATCAAAATCAAATCCGTGATGCCTACAATGAATCTGGATAGAAGATAAATGGGAGTATATACCACCAGATAAAGTGCTTTTCATAAATAAACTTATCCATTCAGTACAAGTTTTCATTGTTTAATGGATTATTTTATTTGCGTCTTGCCTTTAAGTTTAGAACTATTTCGTTTTCTATGAATATGTTGCCAGAATAAGTGTATTCTTAACAATACTCTAATTTTCTACAACCAATACGAACATTTCTTCAACAATATTTAAAAGTTTTGTGTTATTTGGAAATATTGTTTAGCTTTAATTTTAACAGTAAATTTAATGATACAGCTGAAGGGAATTTTGGGCGGTTGAGAGGTTAACTGTTACTCGGCTGGGGAATATTAATCAACGTTTCCCTTTGCCACTGGAGCTCACTTAAACAAAATTATGAAAGCCACACTTAATACCACAATACGGCCTGGCAAATCGTAAAATGTGAGATAGATTGTAAAGAGAGGTAGAGAGGAGGAGAGACACGGTAGAGGGAGGAAGAGGATCAGCCGCCACAGGAAACGCCTTTCTCTACCACAACAAAAACGACGCCATAGACCATTACGCTTCCCTCGCAGATATGGACGCCTCTGCCTGTTTTTTCTCAAGTGACCACACACTGAGGTGAGTTGTTGGCTTATTTCCCATCATATCTACACCGTGAGGGTTGTTTTAATATGGGAGTGAGGTAGGAAGTGTATAAAGAATGATGTTAGGGTGTTCACACGAATTCGATTATGGTGGCAGGTAGTAAGGCTGCCGAAAATGAATTTAATGGTAGTTGGGGGTATTTTTCCCACAATCTGTACTCAAATTCCCCCTCTCTCACTATCGTCTGCGTTATTTTTGTGTCTTTATAGTGGATGTTAAATTGATAAAAGTAGAGGTGGAAGTGTGGCAAAAATAGAGGTAAACGACCTGTACTGAATAACGTCCACACACACATTATCGATACACAACACTTTACATAATATTTTTCTATCACTAGTATCAAGCTTTCAGAAATGTTCTTCCTTTGACTCAGATAACATCAACATACCTGTATAAATTATTATACATGTGTAGATGGGTAAAACAATAGAGGAAATCATCAGTGAGACCATTACAGTATTTCTGTTCCTTATTTACTTAATTCTTATAACGTCTTAACAGTAATTATGTAGTTTCTTTGTATAGTATTGTTACATTAGAGGTTTTAGTGTTTTCTTCATACAAAATTTGTAACTGAACAGATAAGATGTTAAGAACAGTAAGGCCACTAAACCATCATTATTCTTGGGTTGTTGATGATGAATATACAAATAATAAATTACCAATTATACTTATCAAGCAGCAGGAAGGCCTTGGCTTCTGTGTCTTCAGCACATTGTGACATTAACAAAGACTGCCTGAAGTACTGTGTAGAATATGAAATATACTTTCCGTAAAATTTCTTACCAATCATATGTGAGGAATACAAAAATTATATTAAAAGTTTTACTTAGCAAAAATAAGTAGATCTGGCATTAAAATTCAATTTGAAATGTGGCTATTTGCTGCCCCGGTGTTAGCGTAAGGGTGTCACTTGCTCACATCAGATAAATAGATACTTGTTCAATAAAATTATCGTATACCATCATGTTGGTTCAGCCTCGTGTTTGATGATTCGCTTGAAGGGATGAAAGCCACTGCCTACTTGCTCTTTTGTTAGTGAATTCAAATTCATTGGGCTTTATTATTTGTATTTTTTAATCAAACTTTTATACAAAATTATTAAACAGATTGCTGTTGAAGAAAAAAGTGATTCAGAAAATTAATTTCAACTTGTATAATTATATGATAAGTATCTCTGAGGAAGAGCACAAAGTGTACAACCTACAGAACTCAAAGGATAACAGTACAGTATTAAACTGTTTGAAAAATATGGGATCATTAAGATTAGACACCCAGCTTTTTTTATCTATTGATTAGACACCCTAATCCCCCAAGGTAGCATAAGGATGTTTAATCATTTTGTGAAATAAGTTGAGGTGCTTAAACTAAAGGTGATTCAAAATGTGACTGAACCAAGCTAACTTAACCCAAACACAAATAGAATTAAACTGAATTCATTAGTGTAGTTAAGAGTAGTTTGGTGTTTGTTATTTTTCACAAACTTTTAAATTTTGTATTCTCATAGCTCATAGTGTTAGTATAGTTGAAGCAAGTTATAGCGAGCTTCATTAACACACTTGGTGTGTTTGAGATGACTGTAGTAACCAGTGAATAAATTGATGACCCTGCTGGACAGTGGTGCACAATGAGGTTATGTGACATACATAACTTGCTTCAGTGTTTACTAGATACTTGCTCATGGTTTAATTGCCGTGGGTGATGTAATTCTATAAACAATATTTTTTATTTTTATTTTTATTTTATTTTTTACTATTTTTGACAACATAATACAACACTATGACAAGAGTTCATTCAGCATTGCCACCCTTGTCTGTGGTTGTCTCTCTTAGTATTGGTCCATGAACAAAATTCTAATAATTGTTATTCATTTGTATTGCATTTAGATTTATTGAAACTTGGAAAGAATTATGTCTTATGTTATTTTAATAGATGTGTGTATCACCTGAGGGTTAAACAGTCCAGCTTATTTTGCCTGAAGCCACCCCAGTTTATTTGACTTAAAGATCAACCACGCTAATGCTACATAATGGGGTTAGGTTAGCATTAGTGGTTAATCTTAAGGTGAAATAAGCTGGGGGTGAGTAATCTTCCAGTCAAATAAGCTGGAGGGTGAGTAATCTTCCAGTTAAATAAGCTGGGGTGGTTAATCTTTGGGTAAAATAAGCTGTGGTGTCATATCTTCAGGTGAAATAAACTATGGTGACTCATCTTAATTGATCCAGATGTTTATACAGTATAACCTCCCATGACCTGTTTAAAGTGACCCGATCATTGACTGTCATGGTTAAGTACAGCCTCTCATCGACCTACAACGGGGTTCCGTCCCGACGACCAGGTCGTAAGTCGAAAAGGCGAAAATAATACATAGAAATTTTAAAATGGGTGTCTCTTTTTCTTCTCAGCACCACAAAACTCTCAATTTTAAGCTTGCCAGCCATTTTAAAGGGAATTACAAACGAAAATTTTGTCAAAACACAGTGCGATCACTAACGTTGGGACTGGAAAATACGTAATGTGAAAAATATTTTATACGACCATGGCCGTCATATGTCCGGGTTGTCGTAAGTCGAATACTGTGTGTCGTAAGTCGAGGAGAGGCTGTATAGATAAAAACTACAGTACAGTACAGCTACTCCTCGACTTACGACCTACCGGGTACTCGACTTACAACCACTCGGACATTCGACCGCCTCAGTCGTACCAAAATTTTTTTAAATTACGTATTTTCGAGTCCCGATGTTAGTGATTGCGCTGTGTACTGAAAATTTTTTTGTTTGTAATGCCCTTTAAAATGACTGGCATGCTTAAAAGTGAGAGTTTTGTGGTGCTGAGAAGAAAAAGAGACACCCATTTTAGATTTTCTATGTATTATCTTCTCATTTTCGACTTACGACCTGGATTTAGGTCCCTAACCCCGTCGTAAGTCGGGGAGTGGCTGTATATGGTTTTGTTTTCAGGGACACCTTTTTTGTGTTATTTTATTAAGAAATTGATAAGAGTATATAAATTTAGAGACAACTGTATAAAAATTTGGGCCAATGAACAAGTGTATGGTTTCAGAGCCGAAAATGTTCAGGGTATCTCATAACTCACAAACAGTAGGGAAAATACATAGTACATTTTCAAATGTTTCACTGTCAACTTCAAAGCATGTTGATTACTGTATGTGAGGGCAGTTGTGTGATCAGTGTGCATGCATGTGAAGTTGTTGATTAAATTCTTTGGCAACTGATCGGTGTATAGCATCTGACTTGCCCTACATAAATATTAACCTGACTTTCCTCTATTGTTAATTTCTCTCATCTTCTTTGGTTTGTTATGATTCTCTCACCTGAAAATAATAAATAAGTAAATAATTTTCCTTTGTGTGACCTATGAGACCCCTGTACAAAGTCACACACCTGCCTCACTGTAATGTTAATACTACAGTAAATGTCAAACAAACAGGACTGACATATTTGTCTGGAATATATTGTACATAATTAACAAAACAAATTTGTGCAAAATGTCCAGTATCTAGTTTGATAGGTACCGTACTGGTGTTGTTGTTGGATACAGTATTACCATATGTGCCTTTATGATAGGTGAATACTGTACTGTTAGGATTTAAATGGAAACTTGCATGTCTGATGAATAGTTTAATAGAATATTTTCATTAAGTTCAACCTTTCACCATCTACCATAAATAAATATTTTTAATTTCAGAGAGACATATAGCTGTTCTGATGCTTCCTCAGTGTGGCAGAATTGAATTATAAGGTCACACATCAACACTGCAGAAGAGCTCATTGATGCTTTGTAACAACACATAAATAAATCCCAGAATGGAAGCAGCACCTCCTCAGTATCCAGCCAGAACACATACAGCGAGTCAGACAGTGCCGGAGCAACCCCAGCAGCAGACACAGCATCTTGTGCCCCAAATTGGAATGTGGTTGCAGACAACTGAGAAACCATATGAGTGCGATGAATGCAGTAAACGATTTGCTCAGGAGAGTCACCTTAATAACCATATAGTGTGGCATAGAAAGGTGAAAAGGTTTGAGTGTGAGATGTGTAACAAGAGGTTTACTATGGAAAGTCATCTTGACAGTCATATGATCGTCCACAGTGCTGACAAAAATTTTAAGTGTGAAATGTGTGACAAACGATTCACCATGGAAAGTCACCTTAATGGCCATATGCTCGTTCACAGTCAAGTAAAGAAATTTGAATGTGAATTGTGCAATAAGAGATTTACAATGGAAACACATCTCAGAAGTCACATGCTTGTGCATGTCAAGGAGAAAAGATTTGAATGTGAAAAATGTGGGAAGCGGTTTCTACAGAAAAGTCACCTTAACAGCCACATGAATGCACATAATGTTGAAAAGAATTTTGAATGTGGAACCTGTGGTAAACGCTTTGCACTAGAAATACATCTCAACAGCCATCATCTTGTACACACCATGGAAAAGAAATTTGAGTGTCCTACATGTAGCAAAAGATTCACGATGGAAATTCACCTCAACAGCCATAGGCTTGTGCATAGTGTGGAGAAAAAGTTTGAATGTCTTATTTGTGGAAAGAGATTCTCAATGGAGAGCCATCTGAACAGCCACATGGTTGTGCATAGTGAGAAAAGGTTTGAGTGTGAAGTGTGTGGCAAGAGGTATACTCGCAAGAGTCACCTCAACAGCCATAGGTTTGTGCACAGTGAAGAAAAAAGGTTTGAATGTGAGGTCTGTAGAAAAAAGTTTTCTCAGAGAAGTCACTTGAGCAGCCATAGAGTTGTACACACCGAGGAGAAAAGATTTGAGTGTGAAGAATGTGGTAAGCGGTTCATCCAGGAGATCCATCTCAACAGTCATATGTATGTTCATAGTGCTGAAAAAAAATTTGAACGTCAGGAATGGGGGAATCGAGTGCCTCAAGAAAATCATGTAAATGGGCACAAGTTTGTGCACAATGACATGAAGAGATTTGAATGTGAAGATTGTGGGAAAAGATTTTCTCAGGAAAGCCACCTAAACAGCCACAGGTTTGTCCACACCCAGGAAAAAAGCTATGGATGTGCTGACTGTGGAAAGAGGTTTAGACAAGAAACCCACCTCATTAGTCATCAGTTTGTACACAGTGAGAAGAAAAGGTTTGAATGTCCTGAGTGTGGAAAACGATTTACACAAGAAAGTCATCTGAACAGCCATAGGTTTGTTCACAGTGAGAGGAAGGGAATTGACTATGCTGAGTATGTGAAACAAATGCCTGTGTCCCTGCCTCAGAAAACTCACCATAATGGTCATGCTAGCCATACTCTCATGCCTAATGAGAAGAAAGCATTTGATTATCAGGAGACGGCAAAAATGTTCCAACAACAACCATATCAACCACCACATGCATATGCACAGTGGGAGCAGGTTCGGACTTTGTGGTCATTGTAGCCACATGCCACTATGATAAAACCTCCAGACTCCTAGTTTTTGTAGTCAAATGAATAGTGGATATTATGTTCCTTAAAACAAATGAAAAGTGGTTGAAGAATAACTTAATATGCAGTTTATTTAAGTTCTCAGGTGCCACACTAATGGAAGAGAAATCTTTCAAGTTTGGGAGATGTAACACCATAGACTTTCAATGCACAGTTTTATTCCCCCTGGCATTAGTTCTCCTTTGTGTGCTCTTCCATCCCCTTACATAAATTTATGTGTTTGTCTTTTTTATATATATATAGAAGAAAATTTTTTCTTTGTTGTTATTCGGATAAATTTTTGTGCACCAGATATACTGTGTGCGTACTGTACTATGCATTCTGTAATGTTTGTGTGTGTGTGGAGTATAAAACCTGACTGGACAGTACGGTTTGACCAAATAAATCCCAGTCCAATTCCCTTGCCCAGATAAAGTTCTTTTATATATTTGAAAGGAAAGGTAGGATTGATTTGCATTAATTTAATTTGCACTTCTGCATCGTGTACAGTGCATTATCAAACATCAAGGGCTGAGGGGGTGCCATGGTGTCTACCTAAGAGATAAAATTCCTGGCCACGATTATGTTTACCTTTTCACCCCTTTGAATTTTAGAAACATGTTTAAGGCATTTAATAATAGATTACACAATTAATATATACTTCATTGTTATTTGTATTGATCAAATTGGAAATATTTTTGTGCATAGATATACATACGTACATGTTTTAATGTGTATGTATACTTGTGTACAGGGTATATGTTTATATATATTACATATGTATTTATACTTCAATCCGTTCATTTGATTACAGACATGTCCTTAAAACCTGAAGAATTATAATATTGTGAGCACTATAAAGTTATATCACTTAATGGTACAGGTACTGTAGTATGTTTTGCTCTGATGGTCCTGGGATGAGAGTTCATTGACAATTAGAAGATTTGCACGTCATTGGTATATCATTTCTATATGAAATAGAGAGACAATAAAAGATATCCAATAATGATGATGACAGTCATCTATCTTAATGTATTTCTTTGTTGTGTCCTCCCTTTGTATTTGACAAATTCATCGACACCAAGAAACTTGACATTTGAACTAATTACTATACTCTCATAAGCACCATGTGATAGCAGAGGTGTTGGTATACTGTAGTGTATAATGAGTAAGGTTTACCATACTCGAGAGGCTATCTGAAGATAACTCAGTATATGGGCTGCTCTTTTTGGCCAAAATATGGATGACTATCGACGGGTAGGATGTGGACTGCTATCCTTGGATAGTATATTTATTACTATCCATTGTAGTATGTGGACTTCATTTAAACCTTCACCACCTGAGGTAGTGAAGGATAAATTGATTAATTTATAAGATTAAGCAGTGATCACATATTTTCTCTTATTAGAATTATCCAGTGCCCAGGATAAGTCATTATGGAAGAGAAGAATGTACAGTACAGTTAATTTATTAGTATCATTATTTGGAGTGATCTAGATAAAGTTGTGGAAATAAGAAAGTCAGACTGGAGTTAGTTTTAACAGCATTAGGTAAAGATACTGTGAATCACGTTAGAAGTATTAATTGTGTAATGTGGGATTGTACAAAGTGTCATTGATAAAGCTATACTGTAATTACCCATTTTGACATTTTCTATTACACTTCTGTTCAAGAAGGAAAGTTGACTAAATCTTATAGATAGGCACTCTTAGGTTTTTAATTATTATTTAATGGTTTTAAAATGATGGTGTGTTAAGAGCCTCATTTTATTCCTGTAGTTGTGCTTGTAGTTCAGCACAAAATTTTACGGTGAACTTTTTCAAAGAAATTGTGCTTTAGTAATATACTAAATTGTAATACATACAGATTAAGCTTATTGCACTGTACATGAAGTAATATAAGTTGATACCCAAGTTCACCATGTTCTTAGAGCAGCTAAGAGAAGGACTGATAAGGAGGCTGTGCCACCATAATTGAAATTAGCCATATTATTGAAAGTTTACTTCAGTTGGTAAATGTCCCAAACCTAACTTTTGCCACATGTTAACAGTCACAGGTAATGAGGTATAATAATTACATATCTTTAATTTTCAGTTGAACTGAAAAGTTATGCTGAGAACTTTGAGACCTCCTAGTGTAACTCATTAAGGCTCCAGTATGTGGGGGAGAGTTATGTTTGATCCCAGACAAAACTAATGAGATTAAGTTTTTTAATAGTATGGCTGTGTGCTCAGTGAACCTTCTGCAGTGTGTGAACCTCGTATATTTGCCTTTATTGTCTTGGCCTAGTTCTCGCCCACGTGGGTTTCTCGTAATCTTGTAGTCTATTTCTGTGTATGTAACCAAGTTGAAGTTGCTGTTGAGGTCTTATCAGGTGTTCCATAATTGATATAAAGTTGCTGTGTGGTTTTAATTGAAGTTTGTGTAAAAGTTTACCGACGTATTATACGGATTATTGAAGTTTCTGCACATCTGCTGAGATCTCCTCTGCAAAATAGTTTTTTTTTTTTCAGTCCTATTTATTGAAAAGTTGAGGGTACCAGGTAGTAGGATTGTTATGTAAGTTAAGGATCATTAGCTGCTAGATATTGAGTAAGTAGACGATTTGTAGCTTTGCAAAATGTTCAAAAGAAAAGTACAGTTGTAATATTGGGGGGAAATAGTACTGAGCACCTGCAGTGCATGCATGCGATTGTGTAAGTAATTTTCACAGTATAGAAGCGCAGCTTAACTTTTTTAATGTGCTATTTTTAAGTCGGGGAGAAGTTTTGATCTATGATATTGTGTTTTGAGAGAAGTGTCCATATTAGCCAAATTACTGCCGATTGAATGCCTGGATTTTCCCATGAAAATTTTTTTACTGTTTGTTTTATGTAATATTTAACCATTGTATATCTTTTGTTAAATAAAACTCATTTTTATAAAAAAAAATAAGTATATAAATATACCTTTTCACTTAAGTGAATTTGTGCAGAATTTCCATTTGTCAGAATTTAAGGCTAATGAAACACGAGTCATTGTTTCTTTGGCTTAATAAACTATACTGTAATGTACTGATGTTTTTATTTTTTATTTTTTTTATTACCATTCATACATCACAGGAGGTCCCCAGCTTACATATGTCTGACTTACGAACATCCGCCGATACGAACGAGGTCCCTTAAAGTTAAAATTTATATTTACCATATTTTATTTACCTGATGACTTATTTTGTACTTTCATTTACTGTATTTTGTCATTCTATTTCTTCTTTTCTCTTAATTTAAGTGATTTTATATGTAATTAAGGACTTAGGCTATGATATAGTGAGATTTTAAACATTTTTCGGTTAGTATGGTACTGTATTGTATGTACAGTTGCCAGCAAAAGTTGCCAGCAACTGTACATAAGGTATGTGGTTCAACTTGAAGTACATTTTTTACTTAAGAACATCCATAGGAACGGAACTAGTACGTAACCCGGGGACTGCCTGTATACTGGTAGTCATAGTTGAACAATACATCATGGCTCTGTAGATACAAGAAGTTAAAATTAGGAAGTGGGAAGCAGGGGGGTTGAAAGCAGGTGGGCTATTCATCTTGCGGGGCGTAATGGCTTATTTGTGACTCCAGTACTGTAATCTTGTCCCCTGGTATGAGAAGACATGCTGCCGTAGGTAAGTGAGGGCCACATTTACTGTCAGGAATTGTGAACATGCCCGCAACATGTATAAACTGATGCTCTACGTCAGGATAGCAATGTAGAATTTAGAAGCAATATAATTGGTGGGTGTATTTTAACATATTTTCCCATTGTTATTCATATCTAACACATACTGTACTTAAAATAATAAAAAGGATAATAAGACGGCTTTTGTGAGGTCGTAAGTGCAGTGGTAGTATTGTATCAATGTGGAATAGAAACTGAATATATAAGGTAATTTATGACTTCACTGATGTAATACAGAAACTACTTCATTCCATAATACAGTACATGCATGTGCTTATTGATAGCAATACAGTATACTGTATAATGGCACAAAGGGGTACAGTACCAGAAGAACAGTTTTTCCATGCCTTAATGTAATTCTATGATGTGGCTCCATGGCATTTCGGTTCTACTAGCTGGTTGCCTCTATTAGGTAAAGGTTTGATGGTTGTACAGCAGATGAAATACATTGATTAGCCCACAATTCACACCACAGTAAGCATTATTGTTATGCAAAAGTAAGAATGTAATTAGGAATTCAGGGACATACCACTTGTGATTCACTTTAGCGTCTCACAAATGCTTTCCACTTGGTCAAGGTCTGAAAAGTCTTTGATAGTAATGTTTATAAGTACAAATTTACAGAGTGTATTTGTTGTGGATGTGATGTACAGTAGTAGTATTGGGGAAGTTGCTTGTCTGGCCTCAACAATGAAGTGTGTAACTACCATTAAAGTTCACCTCTACTCGTGGTTAAATCCTGGCACGCCTAACAGCTGAAAATACTTTGAATACCTCACTTGCTTGAATGTCAGCACAAAGACAGGGAACGTTAGGAAAGTGCAAATGAGATAATCAAGAACTCAAGAAATAAGGTGAACAGAATGTACAGATTATGAAGAAAACATTTTTGAGCTAAGTCACACTTGACACTGGGTGTTTAAGACGAAGTTGATGACGATATTTTTAGATTTGAATTTGACACAACAGGATGTAAAAAGTTTGATGATACAAAATTTTGAAGCAACGTTATGAAATGTGACAAAATGCTTAGAGCCAATTCTAGATTTGACATTTGACAAGTTTAGAATCAAGTTCACGGCCGTTGGCACAAAATGTTTAGAACTAAGCTTGTGGCACTTGACAAGATATACTGTATCAAGTTAATGACACTTAATATGAGTACAACTGAAGGTTCGAAAAATAACATTTTAGATATGATATTATTCATCTTAGAACTACAGTACAGTACTGTTGTCTTGTAGGCTTCTTAGTTTACTGACAGGCTTAGGGCAAACTTAGCATTCAAGAAGAGACTAAAAAATAAATAAACTACAGTGTATGTGTTAAGTTGGTAACATCTGAGGCCTGAGGTGGTGAAGGTGTTGGTCTAGCGAGCGAAATATTGGCGTGAGGTGAACTTGGTTACGCCAGCGGCCAAAGTATTGATTTTCGGCGCCAAATTAGGGTGGAAATCGTATTCTAGGGAGGTTGGGGGAGACATGGGGGAAGGGACAATGCCGATGACAATAAAAGCGAAGGGCGGATCTAGAGGGGGGCTGGAGGTGGGTGCGGCCCTTCCTCCCACATTGAGGCAAAAAGTTCCTGCATATGAACAACTGAAATCACTCTCCCTTGCAGTTTGTTGGAATTATAAATAATTCAAGTATAGAAAACCATTAGACTAACATCACTGCACGTTCAGTATTTTACGAATTTTAAGAATACGGTATACAGTACATCCTTTTGTCTAATAAGAAAAATTAAATAAAAAAACCCCTTGCAGATGGTGTCAATTCATCACCCGTCCTTTGGAAATTAAATAGCAAAAAATCATTGCTCACGTTTATTGCAGTATTCACAGAATATAGTGTACGGTTTTATACATATTGAATCTGTTTACGTTCACGCCTATATGACAGTGGACAAGCAGTGTGTTGTTAACTTGGTGAAACACGAACTGATCATGACACATAAGAACATACTCTAGTACGTACCTACCACCCCTACCACTACTACTAGACTCCAATGCAGTACCTACCATCCTTACCACTACCAGTACTTATAATCTCCACTACCAGTATTTACAATCCCCCACTACCAGCACCTATCACCCGGTCCACCCCTAACACACTAGTAACTACCAATCCTAACAGCCTACCACCCCTACCATTACCAGTGTCTACCAACCCTGCCGGTGAATTCAATTTTGGGCCCCTTGTACCGCCTACACAGACCAGAATCTGCCCACGGACTCCACACGGCAGCGAGGAGCGTATGCCAAGTGAACCTACCCTTACTGAAGTGGACACAATAACGTACGCCTCAAGTGCTTTTTTTCGGATGGAAATAATTCTAAATATACTAGTGTAATAGCAGTCGATAAGATGTACAGTAACAACTTTACTGTGGACAGATTAAGATTATAGTGTGTAGACAACGGTAGTTTCAAACTAATATTATTTGTTAGTTATGCACTGGACTGGCTCTTCTTCGCTTACTGTCTATAATGTTTGGTTGTCACAAAACTGATATCAAGTCATTTATTCTGTCGGGGAAGTTTCACAGGAAACTGCATACACGCTTATATATACTGTACATACATACACAGTAGACTCACAGTTTGCATCAACACACACCAGCTATTTTCCTGATATTTAAAAGCGTTTGTTCAAAAGATTCTTGTGACGTTATTTACTTTCCAGCCTTAATTGTCACCTTTATGCTTACCATAACTGTGTCAGCTTTTGTCTAGTCTTCCCACGGCAGTTTTAATCCAGATTATTTAGACTATAACACCATAGGGGTGGCACACTTATGAATCACACAACTAAAGAGGCACCAGGAACAATATTTGTAAGCAAGCACTCCCAGTACTTGCCAACAGTGCGTAACAGAGACGTGACCGATCGCCCAAGCGGCTAACGAGTAATCAGTGGTGAAGAGGATAAAAGCAAAGTAAGTGGGGTATCGTGCGAAAATCACATTTAAATCGTAAAATAACTGTTTAGAGGCAATTTGCTAAAATCCTGTCCACACGAACGAAAGGCAGTCTGTCATAGTCTCCATCTACGGTATGTATGAGATAAACTACCATAGTCTGTCCATACGAGAAGTGGTTACGTGTGAGACAGTCCACCAAAGGTGTAGTTACCCCTCCCAATAAGAGGTAGTCTACCATAGTTCCTGGTTCTGGAGAGAGAAAACTGCGTCAACAGAAAATGAGTGAGTCAGCGCTGCCAACGCCGTGGTGTGGACGGCGTCCTGTGACCTCCAGGCACCATGGTCGACAGAGAGAGGAGGGGCGTTTTATTCTTGAAGTGGAGTTTTCTGTCAAATTTTATTGTGTGTGGTAACACTGTACCTACCACCATGGATGAAGACCGGCATTAACATCTGCACTACGTGAAAAATGATGTCAACAGTCGTATCAGGTAGGAAAACCTTTAAATAAGACCGTAGAAAATATATCCGAATCCCTCTCCTCTCCGCAGAGCAACGCCATGTTATCCAATATGGAATTGAATGGCATCTGACAAGAATCACACGGAAAATGTTGGGCTCTGGGAGATATTTTTAAGTTTATCATAGTTGTAAGTTCAAAAGTAAGACGTATAAGTTAATATGTGGTGTGGGAGTAGCGACAGCACGGAGTTGGGGAAGAAATAGTTCTGTGTGAAACAATAGAGGCGCGGCACCCCGCGCAGGCTGGCCACCGCCGCCGCCACCTTCAGGGTTGACGATCTCCCCCCCGCTGCCAGACGCATCACCTGCCCATGACGTCACGCTGCCATTTCGGGGCAGGTAAACCTCTTCGACATGTCGAACTGTACAATTATTTCTCATTTTGAGGTTAGGGAATACGTAGATTCCTAGAGAAGAATTTATATGATTCTAAGGACTGCTCCAATCCCACTCTGTACAACACTGATGTTAGGTGTGATCAACAAAGCGAATTTCGTAATTAACTTTATTTTTGTAGCCACCTTAGTACTTTAGTACTAAAAAAAATATTGACACGAAAAAAATGTCTGGGTCCTTTAAACATAATAATATCGATGTTCAGCAAGTTTTGACTAATTATTAAAGTGTGTTGAAAAGGCCCCTACATAATTTAAATTTTTTTTTAAACTTCCAGTGTAATATGATGAATCCAAATATTTAAATGACATCTATCTTCTCTCTTTCTCTCTATGTATTAATATGTTTGTAGATTTGTAACATTTAAGCTCATTTGTAATCAGAGCTAAATCTGTTTTGCTCTTGTGTGTACTGTATATTTATTTTATCTCAATCATTAAGAACACTTGGAGGTTGACATTTTTGCTCTTTTTTCCCTCCATTTCTCTTTTTTATCCTCCTCTTCCAGTCTAATTTACTGTTTATCCTCCTCCCTTCCCCCTCCAGTGTTACCGCTTTTCCTCCTGTTTCTTTAACTACCACCCTTCCACTTCCTCTGCTATTACCCTTCTCTTCCTCCTCAGTTAACTACTACTGCTTTTACTCCTCCTTTCCCTCCTCTTCTCTTACTCCTTCTCCTCATTTGACTACTACTACCTCTTTTCTTCCATCTTTTCTCTTGTGCCTCCTCCTTCTGCCATCCACACTTGACTGCTCATGACCTAGGACATTCACTCCCGTGGGTGTGTATGTACAGTTCCCCCAAAAATTTTGTTAGATTTTCCGTCGCTTCAATTTGAAATGCTGATTGAAATGCTTTCATATGATCCCAGTGCATCATTAGATATGGGAGGTAGGATTGAGGGAGGTAGTCGTCCTTGTATGGTGTACTTGATACTTCAGTATAACAAGAAATCCAATAAGCTATTTTAATGTATCGTTTGAAAACGTATATACAGTACTATACTCAGTCATGCTCAAAGGTCACGGATGTAGAACTACCAACCATTTAGTAACATTGCTCGGAAAGCCTTGAATCACATCGACCCCCTTGGCTAGTTTCAGTGAGGTTGCAGTGACCCCATTCCTGCCAACACATACATACATACATACATACATTCATACTGGTCTTCCTGCATACCTCGACCTGGGATGAAGTTGTAGAAAGATACAGAATTTTATCAAGGTGATGTGTGACGGTTGATGGCTCGATAAAGCTTTGTTTTCGAGGCGGGGTCAAGGTACGGAGTTAAAGTCGAGAAGTTCTTATTATATTTTTACTTTATACTCTTCACCTCCAGGGATGTGACAGGTTACTGCTCTCAGAGGGGAAGAATTGTGTGACGTGTTCATTTATAGAGGAATGAGAGGAGAGTAATGACTTAACCATAGTGTTGACTCATATCTGTACAGTACTGTAAACGTTACCCAGCAACTCATGGTATCACGGAATGGAGATTGACTGGATATTTATAAAAAATTGAATGGAAATGAACTACTACCTAGCAGACCGTTTTAATGAGCAAGTAAATAAGAATGTTGGCTTCAATTAATGGGGAAGCTCTGATTCACCTCATGTAATGTGACAAGTTGAAGATGATAACATTTATTGAAACATTTTACTGATGTATTTGTTTTGTTCTGTATACAGTACTATACAATACAGGGTTTTAACTAAGAAATTGAGACCATTAGTCACGTACGTGTTTGGTAATACTGTACAGTACAGTACATGTATTTGATTTGTCGAGTGATTTTACACATTAGCTTTAAGCAAAGTTAACTAGTATAGAAATTGCAAAGTTTGAATTGGTGAAGAATTACCGGTATATAAGGTATAGAACTTTCATTTTAGGAGACTGTAGCATTTTGATCATCACTTTCCTGGAGTCATTTGCTTCTAACAAAAATGATAAGAGGTTAGTTAATCATTGAATGCTGTATAGGGGTGATTCTAATCTGTCCATTCGTGGATCTGTATGACGAAGTGTTCATTTGTGACTAGTGTAGTTTTCTATTGATTTATTTCAGCATTTTGATTTTGATAAAGTGTTAAGACAGTCTTGCTCGAGGTTATTGGACCTGGTACTGTACTCGCCCAAGTAATTTCACAGTTGTTACTTTTGGTTGGAAGTATTTCTAGTTTCTTACACTGTTTGTGTGTAGAGGTGGAGGGTAGTTAATCAATCAATCAGAGTACTGTCCTCACATCTGTACAGGATAACGTGAATGGCTGCCATGTACACTCGCAACAAAAAGTATCGGTGCATACTGTAGTGTGAATAATTTGAGACCAGTGACGATAGGTATTGAGAAAGGCGAGTTGTTCCAACCGTATGTTGGCAGTCCTGGTCGAGTGAAACAAACCGTAATAAATAAGGTCGGGAAGTGATAAATAGACAGTGATACTTCTGAATATTGCCACATTAATTTATGCTACCAAATAAACCACTCAACATGGTCGTTCTGAGGGGTGGTGCAGTGTGGACGGCTTCTCCAAGACCTGTCGTCTGTAGCACCAGTTTCAAGGTATCGCCGAATCCATCGTGCAGAGGTGTTCCTGTGGACACCAACCCCCTGGCTAATCTGTGATGCCGAACCCTTCGTTGTGAAGGGCAATAATAACTCCTCGTGTTCCCTCTGAGGCTTCCATGTCGTCTGGCATGTGTAGCTCTCTACTGCTTCATATTGCCTCTGTTTTATACCCACGTTCACCGAGACCGAACCCTCGCTCATCATTCAGTCGACACAAAGCAACAATCCGAAAAGAGGAAACAAACACACTGATTGTCAGCCATATGGCAACACTTAATGGGGGGGGGAGGTTATGAGGATACACTTACCAACCTTCCTGACTATCACAGTGTATACGTATCGTTTCGGAAGTCGTCGATCACACCCTGCACCGATACTTTTGGTGCGAGTGTACGTGTTAGTTGTTGAGTTGAGGTTGTAAAGTGTTTGTCTCTCATCTCAATGTGCTGTACAGTAGTATTTTTCAGAATGTGGTTTCAGTGCATCTTGTTATTATGAAAGCTTTGTTTTGGGTGTTGGAGACAGATGTTGCTGGGGCCCAGTTCAGGCTGGCTTAAATAATTGTGGTGCAAATGACTTGTTTGTACATAAAACTGTACAGTAATTATTGAATTAATATCATAAATTTCTTGATGTTTATGTATGATTTGGCCTTTATTTAGTTGAAATACTTCTTTATGAACTCCATGACTAGGTGACATACATTATTCACTTTGAGAGAATATGTTGCCCAGGTTGCACTGGTAGGTCCATGCTGACATGGCATATGATCAGATTTTAGTAACTTTTGGTTTATGTTTGTGTCAGTGTTATGATAAGGTCGCCACCAAATGTTGGCAAGCCCCCTGCTGTGTCTCAGCAAAGTCCAAAAGGCTGGAACTCAAGACAGTAATTATAGAAGTTTTGATTATTGAAGGTAAATGAGATCATGTGCTCTATCCATAAACTAAAATTGTTTGGGTTCCTTCTATATTTGTTTGATTGTTGTGTTTACAGATCCTGGATAACTGAATGGCTACATGAATACACACACACACAGGTGGAAGCAAACATTACTATTTTCCCTTCTTGGAACAGCAGGGGAAAAAATTTAGCATATGATCAATACAAAGTATTAAACCCTGCAGTATAAATAAACCATGTAAGAAATTTACAAGTTGGTGAAGAGCCACAAGCAGCTACAATATTTTGCCTGCCTCCCCCCCCCCCTCCCCAGGTATTGCCAAGCACTGTACTGTACAAGTACAGGAATTGTATATTTTTCCCTGTACTGGACATGATTTTAACAGCTTTTATAAATTTTAAATTATTAATATGAAAATAATCATGGGTTTTAGGAACAGTGCCTTTTTTTAATATTACAACACAGTAATAACAAATTTATTAAAGTAACACTGGTGGTTGCATGATGTTTCCTTGCTGGATTGATACAGGTTCTGTTACATATTATTGTAATTTAAAATTTTGGTGACATAAAGTAATGAATTATTTGAACTTAAAAGTATTTTACTTTAAGACAAAAGCATATCAGCATTTTGTGATTTATCATTACAGTACAGTACCGAGTATCCACATTGACAAAAACAACCATTCTAGAATACTGTACTGTACTACTTATTGCTATTTGATCTGCCTCAACTGTAATGCATTAATGAAACTGTTTTACAAATTGCCATTATAGTGTTATGATTATGGCGAGTGTGTTACTTGTGACGCACTCACTTTGTTTTTAGGCTTACAGATCATTGGTTGGAGCCAAGGTGTACAGTACTGTCTTGATCAGTGTACAGTACTGTCTTGATCAGTGTACAGTACTGTCTTGATCAGTGTACAGTACTGTCTTGATCAGTGTACAGTACTGTCATGATCAGTGTACAGTACTGTCTTGATCAGTGTACAGTACTGTCATGACCAGTGTACAGTACTGTCATGATCAGTGTACAGTATTGTCTTGATCAGTGTACAGTACTGTCATGATCAGTGTACAGTACTGTCATGATCAGTGTACAGTACTGTCATGATCAGTGTACAGTACTGTCATGATCAGTGTACAGTACTGTAATGATCACTGTACATGATACAGTACTGTCATACTGTCTTGATCAGTGTACAGTACTGTCATCAGTGTACAGTACAGTGTGTACAGTACTGTCTTGATCAGTGTACAGTACTGTCATGATCAGTGTACAGTACTGTCTTGATCAGTGTACAGTACTGTCTTGATCAGTGTACAGTACTGTCATGAGCAGTGTACAGTACTGTCTTGATCAGTGTACAGTACTGTCATGATCAGTGTACAGTACTGTCTTGATCAGTGTACAGTATTGTCTTGATCAGTGTACAGTACTGTCATGAGCAGTGTACAGTACTGTCTTGATCAGTGTACAGTACTGTCATGATCAGTGTACAGTACTGTCATGATCAGTGTACAGTACTGTCTTGATCAGTGTACAGTACTGTCTTGATCAGTGTACAGTATTGTCTTGATCGGTGTACAGTACTGTCATGATCAGTGTACAGTACTGTCATGATCAGTGTACAATACTGTCTTGATCAGTGTACAGTACTGTCATGATCAGTGTACAGTACTGTCTTGATCAGTGTACAGTACTTTCTTGATCAGTGTACAGTACTGTCTTGATCAGTGTACAGTACTGTCATGATCAGTGTACAATACTGTCATGATCAGTGTACAGTACTGTCTTGATCAGTGTACAGTACTGTCTTGATCAGTGTACAGTACTGTCATCAGTGTACAGTACTGTCAGTGTACAGTACTGTCTTGATCAGTGTACAGTACTGTCTACAGTACTGTCTTGATCAGTGTACAGTACTGTCATGAGCAGTGTACAGTATCAGTGTACTTGATCAGTGTACAGTGTCTTGACTGTGTATCAGTGTACAGTACTGTCTTGATCAGTGTACAGTACTGTCTCAGTGTACAGTACTGTCTTGATCAGTGTACAGTACTGTCTTGATCAGTGTACAGTACTGTCTTGATCAGTGTACAGTACTGTCTTGATCAGTGTACAGTACTGTCATGATCAGTGTACAGTACTGTCATGATCAGTGTACAGTACTGTCTTGATCAGTGTACAGTACTGTCATGAGCAGTGTACAGTACTGTCTTGATCAGTGTACAGTACTGTCATGATCAGTGTACAGTACTGTCTTGATCAGTGTACAGTACTGTCTTGATCAGTGTACAGTACTGTCTTGATCAGTGTACAGTACTGTCATGATCAGTGTACAGTACTGTCATGATCAGTGTACAGTACTGTCTTGATCAGTGTACAGTACTGTCATGATCAGTGTACAGTACTGTCTTGATCAGTGTACAGTACTGTCATGATCAGTGTACAGTACTGTCATGATCAGTGTACAGTACTGTCATGATCAGTGTACAGTACTGTCTTGATCAGTGTACAGTACTGTCATGATCAGTGTACAGTACTGTCTTGATCAGTGTACAGTACTGTCATGATCAGTGTACAGTACTGTCTTGATCAGTGTACAGTACTGTCTTGATCAGTGTACAGTACTGTCATGAGCAGTGTACAGGTAGTTCTGCTATAACGCGATAATTGTGTTCTTGTAAAATATTGTGTTATAGAAAATCGCGTAATAGAAATAACAGGGCTTATGGAGAAAATAGGGTTAGGTGCAGATTACTCGAAATCGAAAAAATTTAGTAGTTGGCCTAACACAAAGGATAGCACAGTCTAAATAAATGTTACATTCATATCTAATAATGAAATCATACAGTAAATGTAACACTTTACTTGATGGGGGAGAAGGGTGATTTTGAGGTTGATAAAATCGAGCTTCTCTTCAAGTGTTATATCCTTTCTTTTACGATCATCACCGGGAATTCTATCACCAGAACGCTTCTTGTTGAAATTCTTCTTTACTTTACTATAGTAAGCAAAATCGCGTTATAGCAAACAAGCGTTCGCGTTATACAAATATCGTTCCTAATTCATAAATCGCGTTAGAGCAAATTCGCGTTATCAAAACACGCGTTATAGCAGAACTCACTGTACAGTACTGTCACAGAATCAAATAAAAGATGCTGGGTTGTATGACACTGCTACTCTTTTCTTTTGATAATAAAATGCAAATTATAATTTGTTTTGATCATTTCTGGAGACTAAGAGGTAGTATGAAATGGTAATGTATACAATACTGCTCGGTACTGTACGTACTTCAGAAGACCTACTGTGGACCGCATATTGTGAACTGTTTTAGAGTACGGGGTGTTTACTGAATCCCTTGATGTTTGTGTTTGCAGAGTTCCTTAAGGATGTTACACCTCCAGATCATGGGTATATATTCTGTAAATATGCTCTGCCATTTTCTGCACAAACCTAAACTCTTCATCAAGTCAGCTGTGACTTTTTCCTTTGACTTGTATAGAATACACCACAGACACCCTTGTGGCTTTCTTTACAAATCTGGCTCCGAGACATGGTGAAGAGTTCACTTATACTGTACAGGTATATAGAAAATGTCACTGAGTACATACCCAGGTCTTGGATATACAGTACAACTTTCTCAGTGGACTTAAAACACAAACACCCATGGACTCAGGAAATATACTGGAGATTTTGAATTTCTTCTCCATATATATTTATATAATGCACAGTAGGCATATATACACAGTATAATTAAATTTAGTTAGTAAAACATCATATTTTCTAGGTTTTTTTTATACAGTATGAGCATGAACACTTGATGAAGCTACATAAATATCTTTTCCAGAAACCTACAGCTGTTATAGGTAGATAATTTACATTTTAGCACCAGACTGTCCTAATACTGTATAACAACCCAGTGCAGTATAACACACACACACACACACACACAGCTAACACTTATTTTACTAGTTCTTAATCTATTTTGTTATTGCTGCATCAGGAAGAGTTTGACAAACAGGATAAAGATTGTCTTAGTGATATCTATAGAACTTGGTAGATTGTGTGAAGGTGATGTTAAATTATTGTACCGTAGTCCTAGCAAGCTACAGTATATAAGGGTCATACTGTGTCAGTGACATCAACAGCCTTTCATAACACTCTTGGGTCCTCCTTGGTCGAGATGATTTACAGTTTGTCATTTTACACCAATGCTGGTCATATATAGGCTGATCCAGTGGTAACATGTGTGAAAGTGATGATAATGGTATCTACAGCTGTGTCAAAGTTAATATATAAAGGTGGTAAAAAAACAAAGCTGATGAAATAGTTATGATGCTGAAAATGGCCTGTGAAAGAAACTACACAAAATATGACAAAACCTTGAAGCAGTTACCTGGTACATTGGAGACAAAGGTGGAAGTAAGAAATTGAATTGTGTGCAGTACAGTATGTTTTATGTACAGTTTACATTGTAAATTGATGTTAAGATAATCATGAAAGTTGTACTCATTACTTATAAATGGTCCTAAAATTGATATATTGTATAACACAAATTTGTAATACATGTACTGTATATTATTTGTTCTTCTGGTGGTGAATATGTGTTCCTTGTTGTCAATAATTATTTAAATTTATAATTCAAATCTTTACCAGTACTGTACATGTGACGATGATACAGTATGGTATTATTTTATTTATGTATAGTATTTATTTACAAGCATGATTACAAAATAATGATAATGAATGTATAAAACACCCATTTAGATATAAGGCAAGTTGAAATTAAAGTTCACTTACAAAAGTCTCTTTAATACCCGACACCCATAATTTTTTTTATAAAAAATTGTAAATTACACGTACTTTTAAGATAACTAACTTAACTGTTATGGAAATGTTTTCATGTAAGTTGTTGCCATATTGTTATTATAGCTGTACAGTACACACTGTATCTTATTACAGAATTTAGAATTACAGTTCTGTAATGGGCTTTCTTTTTGCACATAGTATTATATTCATTGAAAACATTTTCATTGAACTGTCATCCTTGTACCCCAAGTGGCATTATTGTATGTAGCTACTGTATATATTGTCATAATACAAAAGTGTCTTCATTGTTGGGTACTGGTTATGTATTACAGATAGTACTGTGTTATTCCCTCTTTCTATCAGGTTGGGTTACAGGTTTAGCTCATTAGGTATAATACAACAAACATTTGACACAACATTTTATTGTAATTGAAGGATTCGTAGGTTTGTGTGATGCCCAGAATTTCCTGGAGTTTGTTCGGTGGTGCCATGTAGTGGAAATGTTCTCAATCTTACCGCCAAGTTGTACCCAGTACAGTATGGTGAATTCCATGGCACTTGAAGCAATGGAATTTTGTTGGCGAATAATTTTTTAACACTGTTCTTCACCCAGAAATTGCTGAAGGAAGCAAATATCCCAAGTGAGGTGGTGTTCATTTACATGATAGATTGTTTGAGTTATGGAGTGGTTTGGGGAGCTGAGTTACCTATCTTCGTAATGTAACGGCTAGAATAGGTACACAAGTGTGTTACTTGTCGTAAGTGACTACAGGTTCACAAAAAGTGAATGCTGTGCTAATTTATAGATTCACAAATTATTTTTGAGTTTCTGAAGTGCTTTTCAACAATGAAAGTGGAAAGCTGTTAATTTAAACAATTAGGGAAGACTATACATTCCTTTGCTTTAAATATAGGAAAAGGCAAACAGTTGTATAATGTTATTCCACATCATATTGCATCATAAACTAATGCATTGCTTATAATTACTGTACGTACTAAAAATCTTCATGAATTTCAAGGCAAGGATCTCTTATACTGTCTTTTTCTTTATTTTCTCAGAGTGTTTGAGAAGATAATGTTTGTCAGCAGAGATTAAGATACTGTAATGGGGAGTGTGTGTTGTCATTATGAACAACATGTAGTAAGTGGAATATCTCTTGTGCTTCAGTCCGTACCTCACACACGGTATCCAACAGATCAACCTGGGTGGTCCACAAGGAATTTTCTCAAAATACCGGTGATTTTATACTTTCATGTTATTACGACTTTTGCCACAGCTTGACCAATTTAAAACTTAATGAAGAATTTTATGCTTTAGTTACCGTAATTTATTACATTGAAGTTTCAGTTATTACAAGAGCCATTTCTTCAAAGAATGAGAATCCTCCAGCTTATTGAGATAAAATGATAACTGAAATTAATAAATGTAAGATTAGGAAGGAGTGAAGAAGCTTTATCACTGTTTTACACTGTGGCATTATTAAGTGGGAGTGTAGTTGGGTGTTATTGGCCAGAAGTTAACTTTTGGGGGGAGAACGAAGTCTATTAGAACCAAGTTCTTATACTGTACGTATATGGCAATTTTTGTTTTTCCTTTGCAGAAATATATTAATGAGACATAAGTCAGACTCATGTACAGTACAGTATTGGTAGTGAAAATGTATTACAAGTTTATTAGAGCCATTTACACTTTCAGACTTCATCCAGAATGAATAAAAAAAATTCCATTACTTTGGTCATCATTTTACTGGTGTTAACTAGAAGTTCCCAGTTGTTGCTTTATTTAGAAATACGTACTAATTAAAAGATTATTCAGCATTTCCAACTGATTTGATTGAGAACAGTTCCATGAATCACTTGGGTGGCATCTTCAAAAATGAATCACTTTCTTTCTAAGCCATATCCTGAAAACCTACTTAAACTTCTTGCATTAGTTTATAGGCTAATATTTCCATAAGGTAGCCGGGTGTATTGGATGAAATGTTATTGCTTATATAATAGTTTTTATCAATTTAAGATTATGTTTGTGTAACTGATATGTAAATTGTGTTCATTATCTTATCTAGTATTCTATATATATATTCAATCAACAAATCCACTGTTTTGCTGTGTTGATATTATCAGCTAACGAAAACCATTTGTTTCAGACACAAGATTACTGATGTACCTTCACGAGTTCAAACTGAAGTTGAACATCTAAGGTGAAGACAGCAAGATGAATGATAATCGACTTTCACAATGAGCTGAAATAGGAATGGCACGAAGGAAAACCAAATTAATGTTTTGAAGTTACCATCTTCATGATGGAAGGATTACACATTCCATATCCAGGAAAATTTCATAATGTAAATCCAGCAGGTACAGTGGTGGGTCAGCAGACCCTTCTTCATCCTGGTGCTCCTTTTTATGGCAATTTTCATATCCAGAAAAATTCTGTGTTGGGAAACTTCCATGCCCAGAAGAGTGTAGGGTTAGGAACATTTCATGCCCAGAAAACTATAGATTCTGTAAATTTTCATGCCCAGAAAAGTGCAGAATCCGCTGTAGCCTTTCTTGCCCAAAAAAGTGTGGATTCAGCAAACTTCCATTTCCAGAAAAATGCAGAGTCTTCAATCTTTCATGCACAGAAGAGTACTGATACTGCAGATTTTCACACCCCAAAAAGTGCAGAGTCTACAAGCTTTGTTACCCAGAAAAGTGTTGGTACAGAGACAAGAAACTTTCAAGATCAAAATAATTTAGAAGCTAACAAAGACTCTATTAACATAAACGATGAGAAGCCATATGACTGTGACAGGTGTAGTAAGAGTTTTGCACAGAAAAGTCATCTTACAAGTCATATGCTCTGGCACAGTAAGGAGAAAAACTTTGAGTGTGTAATATGTGGCAAACGCTTTACTATGGAAAGCCATCTCAATGGCCATATGCATGAGCACAACAGGGAGAAAAAGTTTGAGTGTCAGGTTTGTGGTAAGAGATTTGCTATGGAAAATTATCTGAATAGTCATATGCTTGTGCACATTACTGAAAAAAAATTTGAATGTAAGATTTGTGACAAGAGGTTTTCTATGGAAAATCACCTCAACAGTCATATGCTTGTACACAACCAAGAGAAGAAGTACGAGTGCGGAAAGTGTCGGAAAAGGTACAGTCAGAAAAGTCATTTAAACAGCCACATGCTGAAACACAGTACGGATAAGAAGTTTGAATGCACCTTGTGCAGCAAAAAGTTTAATATGGAAAATCACCTAAATAGCCATATGCTAGTGCACAGTGAAGAGAAGAGGTACGAGTGTGTCTTGTGTGGGAAACGCTTCCACATGGAAAATCATCTCAATAGCCACATGTTGGTTCACAGTGATGAGAAAAAATATGAATGTAGTCTTTGTGATAAGCGATTCAATATGGAAAGTCATTTGAACAGTCACATGCTAGTACATAACAGTGAGAAGAAGTTTGAGTGTTTGCTGTGTGGTAAGCGGTTCAGCATGGAAAGTCATCTTAACAGCCACATGCTTGTGCATAATGAGAGGAAGTATGAGTGTACGCTATGTGGCAAACGGTTTTACATGGAAATGCATCTGAACAGCCATATGGTAATGCACAATGGTGAGAAGAACTTTGAGTGTGAAATATGTGGAAAACAATTCTTAATGGAAAGCCATCTTAATAGTCACATGTTGGTGCATAGTGAGGAGAGAAAATATGAATGTTTGTTATGTGGCAAACGATTCAACATGGAAAGTCATCTCAATAGCCACATGCTTGTGCACAATGAGAAGAAGTTTGAGTGTGTTTTGTGTGGCAAACGATTTAATATGATTAGTCATTTGAATAGCCATATGCTTGTGCACAGTGAGAAGAAGTTTGAGTGTGACATATGTGGCAAGCGATTTAAGCAAAGTAGTCATCTTAACAGCCACAGGTTTGTACATACCCAAACAAAAAATTTTGAATGTGAGGTGTGTAGGAAAAGGTTTGCCCAGGAGAGTCATCTTAGCAGCCACAGGTTTGTGCATAGTGAAGAAAAGAAATTTGAATGTGAACTCTGTGGGAAGCGATTTATGCAAGAAATTCATCTCAACAGCCACAGGTTTATGCACAATGAAGAAATAAAACTTGAATGTCAAGAATGGGGAAAGCGATTCACTCAGAAAAGTATCAATGGTCAGGTATTAGTACACACAGATGAAAAGAGGTTTGAGTGTGAAGATTGTGGCAAGAAATTTGCACAGAAGAGCCACTTAAATAGTCATAGATTTGTACACAGTGAAGAGAAGAGGTTTGCATGTGATGTATGTGGGAAACGTTTCTCACATGAAAGTTACCTCAGTAGCCACAGGTATGTTCACAGTGAAGAGAAAAAGTTTGAATGTGAAGTTTGTCATAAACGCTTCACACATGAGAGCCATCTGAACAGCCACAGGTTTGTACACACTGAGAGGAGAACCCTTGAACATGTAGAATATCCAAAACAGGTAGTACAGCCTCAGACTGAGCAACTGACTAATAGCGTACAAGTCCAGACTGATAAAAAACCATTTGAGTATGAAGAAAATGGGAAACTGTTAATACAACAAACCTATCAACCACCTTATGCTTATGCCCAGTGGGAGCATGTCCGGACATTGTGGTCATTGTAGCCAAATTTAAGTTGAAAATCTTGAAAGCATATAACTGCTACAGTACATGTAAATACTGTACTGTAACACAGTGAGACGCAAGTTTTGCCATTACTGATCAGACTCAGAATTCAGAACAATTGAAGGATGATTCTCATTACCTGTGTAAATTTTATGGGATGTGACAGCCACTTTAAGGAAACACTGCAATGTTTTGTTTTTAGATAAAGTTGGATGTGTTTATACAGAACAACATATTGCTGCATCAAGGAAAGAAAATGAGCAATATACTATATGTGTCATTAGTTACAGAAGTTGACTTAATTCTGATTATGCACATTAAACTCATCTCCGTGGACTTTGTTGGTAAGATGTGTTGTAACTAAATGATCAAGATGTGACATGGAAAATATATTTTGCAAGGAAAATTTATTCAGTGTTCCATGGAGTAGGTGAACAATGTCCTGGATAAGATATTTGGTATTGTAGCAATTTAGAATGAAAGTGAGTAACCTTAAGTGTACCATATCAAGTAAGTGCAAGGACTGAACATGCCTTCAGAGTGAGTCCTCCTGGGCCATGGTGTCTCCATAGATAAATGAACTTAAGATATAATATTTATAGAGAAAAGATGTTTGTCTGTGATTCTATAATCTATATATGGTAGACCGTAATGTGTGCAACTTGACTATGCTATTTAAGAAATGAAAATCCTTCATGTGGAAGGAAATTATTCAAAGTCTGTTTGATTGACTTTATATATTACACTATATGCCTTGGCTTATCAATCAGAATTAAAATTTATTCTGATGGTAGGATTTTGCTGACTTTATTACTTAACTTGATCCCCCCAAAAAAATTACATAAAAGGCAGTCTAATGCAGTACATTATATTTAAATTAGCCAACTTTTTTAGAGTTATGATTTAACTAAATACTGTACTTTCTTTGTTATAAAAGAAAGCAGGATGAACAGTAAACTTTGGGCCTCCTAGGTATGCCATCTGCTGTTGTTCTGGATAAAGACAGTTTTATTGAGACAAAGGAGTTCACTTTTAAAGGTGAGTTACTTTTTGAGCAGCTAGATCATATTTTCAATATGCAAATAGAAAAGTAACTGCTTTTTAAGAGTCTTCTGTGATTTTTAAGTAAATTAAAGAGTTGTTGACTCTGTGCACCTAAGTAAGGTTCTGACTATGGTATAAGCTAATTCCTACATCAATCTGTAATAGTTTTCACTCTTAGGGTTTTATGTAATCACGTACTGTAGTATATGTGTGAGTATATAAGAAGCATAAATGAGGTACCAATAGGCTAAGTGAGAATACTGTACTGTACTTCAGAGTAAAAAGTCATTGTGTCTTTGGATCAAACTGTTCAGTAGAACTATTTTACTTATATTTAAAAGTAAATTATAATATACATAAAAAGACATTTTAGAAATCTGTTGGGACCTCAGTTTTGCTAACATGTATTAATTTAGTGTCTATTTACTTAAATGTGAGGAAGTAAGGGTTTAGTCTTATTTGGGAAGTTATGGACTGATAGCTGGTAGTGTACAAATATAAAATATTCACATACATATATGTACTCATTGCTAAGGGACATTCAAGCATTACATCTGGGATGGGTCTAAATTGCATTATACAAATACTATATTAAAAACTTATCTCTGCTATAATTGTGTGAAATTGTTTTATTATAAGTCAACTAGGGAAGGGTTCCTTTTATCAAAGTACTTAATAATTGTGATGATGATATCGATAGTATTTTCAGTTATTTAGTGTAAATGGGATGGAACAAGAACCATCCAATTCTAAGCAGTGTAATACTTGGACTTTCCTGAATATAAATATTACTATTCCAGTTCAAGTTACATTAGGCAGAAAATTGAAAAAAAAATGGCATAGTTCCGGTAACATGTGTAGCACAGTTCTAAGATTTGGTGATGTGTTCTGTATCATTTCTTTTGCTCCAAAACCATAAATATAAACTTCATTAACATCAGTATTTTGATAAATTAGTTGTCAGTTTTTGTGTTATGAGTTAGCTGTGCTTATAATGAAACAAAATTACTAACACTACAGTACGTATTCAGAAATTATCAGTTTCGCAGACAAACTTGTGTTTCCGGAACTGTGCTTCTGTTATCTTTTAGGCAGGGGGCCTTATAACTCCTGTATATTTACTTTTTGTTTAATAAAATTTTTATATTATATAAAGAAGCAAAGTGTTTCCATACTGAACCAGTAAAAGTGATACCTTGTGACCAGTTAACCAAAAGTAACTTACTAAAACTGCTGGGTTGCTTTAATGAGGAGTAAACAGTCTCATTTCATTTGCTGCCATGTTCTACTATAGTACTGTACTCCCTTTCTGCATCAAGGCCCCAAATATCTACCGTACACTGATAACACCTGTTCCTTCACACAACCAGAATCACCAGTCGTTCCCCATACACATCAGTGACAGCCCTCAGTCACTGATGCACCTTACTGTTTCCTGGATCACTTATTGCATCCTTCACCCCATCTTTCCCTCTCCCTCCTATAATACACATTGAAATATTCCCACTTCTTTTCAATCATTCACTGACCTTTCTTTCAATATGTCTGTACTTCTTAAGTGAAGCTTGATCATCTCTCTCTTCTTTCACTCCCTTTAAGTCGAAAAATTACACCAACACATTCAAACATGATCTCATCTGTTCAGCATAAGAGGAAAACATTATGGAATTTTTGTGAAGCAACAAGGAATGACGGATGTTTTTCTAACATGATTAATATTACAGTAAAGGCAATACATTTTATGGGTTGGTGAAAATCCAAAATCATATTAAAGGCGGCTCCGAGGCAGTCCAAGAAAGTAAATGTTCTGTATATCCTTATTTCTCTGCCAATTATCTGTACAGTACTATGGACTAAGGGGAACAGAACCCCAAAGTGGGAAATATCTGTAGTAGGAGAGAGTGATACAAGACAAGCGTAGACAGTGACTGGAAAGAGGTAATATATGTTGGTCTCTTATTTAGAACTACCTGTACATGTGAGTTTGGATTCATACTCTACTTGTGCTGTGATTTTGTGCATGCATAATAATGAGGTGAATCATGGCCAACCGTAATGGCTTTATTAAATATCGTAATTTCACTTAACTTAATGTAACGCTTACCTCAAAGCCATCCACCTCTGAAGCAAAATCGGTATAATGGTGAACCTGAGTTTATATTAAACAGCATTAATGTAAGTTTACATATCACTGAACTGGAATAAGTATAACAGAGGACTTGAGTTATTTATACTGTACTGTAAGGCACTTAAGTTTAGTGAACACAACTTAAAGTTATAAGTCGGTGCAGCACTGTAATACAGATGACGAATTAAAAATCAAGAAACCTGAAATATTGAAAACAATGACTGAAAAATATAATTACAGTACGTATTCTTAATTCTGTATTAGGAAAGCAGACTATGAGAATTACTATTCCTGTCCAAAAATGAAGATATCAGAATCCATAAATAGGCCCCAAGGCCATACAGTAATTTGTTTAAGGTGTAGAAACTGTCAACAGCACAACTACTACTGTAGATTGTAGGTTGATAGAAGTTGCTGTAGTTTCTTTTTATTTATCATTTCTAGCTTACTAGCTGTCCGGGTAATTGGTGTGTTCTTTATTGCAGTCTTTATTGTCGACTTAGTATCTGGAGAAAATGTGGGTTGTTTGGTAGTCACTAGATAATGACCTTCTCACATCTGACCTGGGTCGGAGATTTAACCCGGGACACAGCAATGAGAGTCAAGTTGTTAAGTAGGAAGTAGAGGAAAGAGTAATCCAGGAAAGAGGATCAATATAAAGTACTGTACTGTATATCAGAAGTGAGGTGTGTACAACCCAGGTAGAGAGAGAGAGAGAGAGAGAGAGAGATATGATCTCAGACAAGGGGTCACAATTGATAATTCAAGGTAGATTAAGTGAACATATTACTACACATTTGTTACATTTAGATATTTAAAGTACACTGAAATAATGTCATATGTTGATATCACCATAAACTAGGGAATTAATTTTGTTCTGAAAATTTTGAGATTTGCCATTGACTGACATAAATCATCCAGAAAACTGCTTTAAATATTGAAGATGAACAAGTTAGAAATAAAACTCATCAATTGCAATCAACTACAGTATTATATAAAAAGTCTGACATGGTAACATTATTGTGGACCAGACCCAAGTGGGGACTATATAGACAATGAATTAAGGACACAATCAAGTTATGACCCCTGGCTCCTGCTCAGTACAATACTACTAACATGGTAACACTGGGTCAAATAAAGTGTCTTTAATATTGTTGAGACCTTCACCGACATGTGTGAAAGGTAGTCAGCAGCATCTTTACATTAAGTGCCATCAGACCATCTGAGGGAAGGGGGGGTCATAGGCACATGGTGAGCCCCCTTGGATCTGTTGTTGGGTAATGTTTCACAGTTGTGTACAGTATTACAGAAGTAACACTAGCAGAAAAGTTGATAACTGGGCTACTTGTAAAAAGAGGATGACCCAAATACTATGCAGTACAGTACAGTATCAGTATTTAGAATGAATTTTAGTTGCTAGCAATTTTAACTTTGGAGAATAAATACAGTACCCTGTAATCTGGCAAAAGCAGGAGCCTGGAAATCCTGTTCTGGTCCTGCTGCCACACAGGTCTTGAGAATACAAAAAAAAAATAAAAATCATAGTTCAAAGTTAATAGAAGCACAGTAGTGAAGATTTAGTCTGAGTGTTCTTGGTAAGGATGCATGATTTGGTACTAAACAATCTCAAAAAAGTAAAGAAAAGTTTGTGGAGTGGAATTTTGTGCTTTGTACTGGTAGCTCTGAGATAGTCTTGTTAAGCTATACACTATACTCCAAGAGGATCCTGTTCTTCATTTTGAGAAGTAGAGATATAAGATGACACATGTGGTATAGTGAACCTTACCTTGGTGGTGTAGGACTAAAACATGTACAGTGCTATGTGTGAGGTGAATAACAAGGTTGTGGATGTGAATTTTTAACGATGTGCTCTATAGTTAGATGGGGATAAAATGATAAATGCTTGAGATAATGGAATGTATGGTACAGAGAGAGAGAGGAGTGATTTGATTAAAGAGTAGCAGATGAGTTTAAAGATGGTTTGGGTGTTTGAAAAAAATTATGGAATAGAAAATTATATGGTTGTAAAACTGGTGAATAAAAAAAGATAAGGAATAAATAAATAAGTTTATGAGAATGGCAAAGACTAAACAAAGGATATATACTGTATATATATACAGTATAATATATACAATATAATATATATAGTATAATATATACAATATAATATATATAGTATAATATATATATATATATATATATATATATATATATATATATATATATATATATATATATATATAATATATATATATATATATATATATATATATATATATATATATATATATATATATATATATATGTATGTATGTATGTATGTATGTATGTATGTATGTATGTGTGTATGTATGTATGTATGTATGTATGTATGTATGTATGTATGTATGTATGTATGTATGTATGTATGTATGTATGTATGTATGTATGTATGTATGTATGTATGTATGTATGTATGTATGTATGTATGTATGTATGTATGTATGTATGTATGTATGTATGTATGTATGTATGTATGTATGTATGTATGTATGTATGTATGTATGTATGTATGTATGTATATATATATATATATATATATATATATATATATATATATATATATATATATATATATATATATATATATATATATATATATATATATATATATATATATATATATATATATATATATATATATATATATATATATATATATATATATATAGTCTTGACAGACTCCACTGTATGTAAGACACTACAGGCAAAATAACAAGACTAATGACAAACTGGCTTGAGCTATGTTTATTAACTAGTGTACAGTACAATATTATACTTGTATTTATTTCAAGAAAGTCAAATGTAACTTCATATTCTGGCCTCCCCCCCCCCCCTGCCCAAAGTGCCTCATATCATATAGAGCTTTCAAAAAGGGTTGAGGGGTGGGAGGTACCTGAGGCTCCTGACATCCTCGTACATGTTAATGACAACAGATCCATGATGGGTGTAGCCTTACTTCCTGCAACCTTTAAGTAGATGCATAAAATGAATCTACAAAAGTTTGCAGCTTTCAGAAGAAGAAAAACACTGAAAAGGGATGTGCATAATACAGTATCTGCCACACACTCGGTACAGTAATATCTCCTTTAGCCGGAATCCCTCAAACCCGGAACTCTCCGATAGCCGGAATTGAAATTTTCTCGGAAAATCGTTCCCAAAGCTAGAATTATCTGGAAAATTCCGGCTTTGGGAAAGATTTTCCGGAAAATTCCGGGGATGGGGGGGGGGAGTTTATTTTGATGGATGAAAACCAGGCGGATTTTCTGGAAATTCCAAGAAAATTATGTAAAATTCCGAGGATGGAGGATATTTTTCCAGGTTCAAGACATGATTCAATGAAGAATTTCTGTAACTTCCGATAACGTTTTTTCGTTAGCCAGAAAATTTCGGGGATGAGGGACTTTTTTTCCCAGCTTTGAGAGAGTCGTCTCATTACCCGGAAATCTCTTATACAGTACTGTATTAGTGTATAGTGATATCTCTGTTCGCCAGAGCTGAACTTTCACTTAACACGGATTTTTTCCACATATACGCGGTGAGTGTCCGGCTCGAGACGCTATTTTTAGATTTGCCCCACCCGCCACCCTGCCTGACTGCCTGTTTTAGCTCATAAAATTCATACAAATTACCCGGCCAGAATATAATTTACATTGCTGGAATTCTTATAATTTGGTGATAATTTTGAATATAAACATCATATATTTTGCATTAGACATACAAATTTTAGATAAAAATTTTTCTCGAGTAACTATGTTATCTTTTGTGCAAAATATATGACATTTATATTCAAAATATTCCTGGTCTTACAAGGAATCCAGCAATGTCAATTATATTATCCTAACTTTAATCTGAGGTATTATTTAATACAAAATGTTAAAAACTCTTGAAGGGAGGATTGGTGGGGGGTGGGGGGGAGGGTTGGGACTGACCGCGCGGTTGGAAGAGGGGAGGAGGCAAGGTGGGGTACTTTGATTGACAGATAGTGTCGTGAAGATTATTTTTTTTTTTATTAACTGAAGATATTTGTTTTAGCTCATAAAATTCATACAAATTACCCGGTCAGAATATAATTTACATTGCTGGAATTCTTATAATTTGGTGATCATTTTGAATATAAACATCATATATTTTGCATTAAACATACAAATTTTAGATAAAAATTTTTCTCTAGGTAACTATGTTATCTTTTGTGCAAAATATATGACATTTATATTCAAAATATTCCTGGTCTTACAAGGAATCCAGCAATGTCAATTGTATTATCCTAACTTTAGTTTGAGGTATTATTTATTAAAATTTAGTGGTTTTCCCCCAAAAATTTCTCAGAGAGGGAAGAGCTGGCAGTGTAGTGTGAGAGGGGGAGGGAGTTGAGTCCATTATTTGAATGGACATTAACTTGGCGACTGTATTTCTCTATTTCTCTTAAGTATTAATTGTGTGCATGTACCATCATAAAATTAAGATGTTATTTTTACTACAACATAGGTATGTGCCTTCAAAAAGTGGAGTTTGGGGGTCGGGCCGGTTTCTATTGGAATTAATCCCATATGTTCTGTTGTTCACTTAACGCGGATTTCACTTAACACGGGACCCTCTTGGTTCTATTGACCGCGTTAAGTGGGGTACAACTGTATATATATATATATATATATATATATATATATATATATATATATATATATATATATATATATATATATATATATATATATATATATATATATATATATATATATATATATATATATATATATATATATATATATATATATATATATATATATATATATATATATATATACACAAGAAAGACTTTTTAATGAACATTCTACAGTACAGTCCGTAATCATCAATATTCATAATCAGAAATTCTCTGTAGTTCCTGAGCTGGTTGGAAGGTAATGATCCACTTCTTTGGATTTCTACACATGGATTATGCCTGGAGGATGTTTGAACAATTGTATATATACAGAATAATGAAGTTTTCCTGCCCTTTTTCATTCTATATGTGTGTGTGTATGTGTGTGTGACATAAGACCATTTTATCCAGCAACTTCCTGTCATGATAAAAATTATCTTTCCACAAAACAAATTTCACACATGTGCTGAAATTGCCTAGGAGATAATGAGGCACTCTGAGTGAAAGCAAGACGAGTGGCAAAGCAACTTGAGGTTTCCCTCTTTCAAATAGAACACGGAGGCCTCTAAAGTCACTTTGATGGTTGTCTTGTTCTTGGCCAGAGCATCTCAAATTTACATTATTCTCTTGAATAAATACAGCATGCACATAAGAGAAAATGGAAACATTGGTGTTTGATATATATTTATGTTCCTTCATTGAGGATGTATTAAAAGTTTAAGTAATTTAAACATACAGTACTGTACTGGACCCTTAAACTGATCATTTTTATTAGGAAGATGAACTTTCCAAACAATTAGGTTGGAGTGTTTGGCAGGGGACTTGCAGCCCAATTTTCCATTTGCCATCATCAGCACCATTTCCTGGAACTAATACAGTACACAAGTAGTGAGATGACCATAATGTAAGATGGTTATATTATCAGCTAATAAGAACACAGTAACTGTACTCTGTGCCCAGCTCAGAGTAAAGTACAATACATTACTGCAATTTGATAATTCCTGTAGTACAAAACTTAAGGACTGTCTCCTGATCATTGAAAGATTGTTTTTGTGGTCAAAGAGACATTGTAACATTACTACTGTATCTCTGTATGATAGGTTATTAGCATTTTGTTAAATTTGCATAGTTTATAATTTTGAAAAAAAAAAAATCCTTATATGCTAATGTTTGTTGACTAGCTAACACAAGTCATCTGTTGCAGGCTCATGGGCAAGGACGTATCATCATGAGAACAAGACAGAATTATACATCAGCAATGTCAGCAAGACTTGTGGTCACTGCATGATCACATGAGGACCCAATTTGAATGAGAATCACAATATAACATATAAGATCCATCCGTCATGATGGAAGGATTGCACATTCCTTATCCTGGAAAATTTCATAAAGTGAGTCAAACAAATGCAGTAGGAACACAAACCCTCATACATCATCCTCCTGCTGGTTTTTACGGACACTACCACCTTCAGGAAAACTCTTTACCTCTTAAGGAACCAAACCACCTGCTAGATGGGGATAAGCCCTATGAGTGTGACAGGTGCGGTAAACGGTATGCACAGAAAAGTCACCTCACCAGTCACATGCAATGGCACACAAAGGAGAAAAACTTTGAGTGTAAAATATGTGACAAGAGATTTAGTATGGAAAGTCACCTCAATGGTCATATGCTAGAGCATAGCAGAGAAAAGAAATTTGAATGTGAGATTTGTGGTAAACGATTCACAATGGAAAATTACTTAACAAGCCATATGCATGTACACATTACTGAGAAGAAATTTGAGTGTGAAATATGTGATAAAAGGTTTGCAATGCAGAATCATCTCAACAGTCACATGCTTGTTCACTGCATGGACAGGAAATATGAATGTGAAATATGTAGGAAACGGTATACCCAGAGGAGTCACCTGAACAGCCATATGCTGAAGCACAGTAAAGAAAAAAATCATGAATGTTTATTGTGTGGGAAGCGATATAACATGGAAAGCCACTTAAAGAGTCACATGCTTGTTCATAATGATGAGGACAAGAAATTTGAGTGTGTTTTATGTGGTAAACGGTTTCACATGGAGGTTCAACTGAACAGTCACATGGTGGTACACACCGAGGAAAGGAAATTTGAGTGTTCTCAGTGTGACAAGCGATTCAGCTTGGAGCTTCACCTGAACAGTCACATGCTCGTTCATACCAGTGAGAAAAAGTTTGAATGTTTATTGTGTCATAAACGGTTCACCATGGAAAGCCATCTTGTCAGTCATATGCTCGTGCACAATGAGAAGAGGTTCGAGTGTGAGGTTTGTGGGAAAAGGTTCAATATGGAGAGCCATCTGAATAGCCACATCCTTGTGCACACAGTTGAAAAAAACTTTGAGTGTGAGATATGTAACAAACGTTTTGCTATGGAAAATCATCTGACAAGCCATATGCTAGTTCACAGTGAAGATAAAAAGTATGAATGTCAAATCTGCCACAAAAGATTCAACATGGAGTACCACTTGACAAGCCACATGCTTGTGCATAATGAGGAAAGAAAATTTGAATGTGAACTGTGTGGTAAACGATTCAACATGGAAAGTCACCTCAACAGCCACATGCTTGTTCACAATGAAAAAAAGTTTGAATGTCCCTTATGCACTAAGCGATTCAACATGGAGAGTCACCTGCGAAGTCACATGCTTGTGCACAATGAGAAAAAGTTTTCTTGTGTGTTGTGTGCCAAACGCTTTCACA
This sequence comes from Homarus americanus, assembly GCF_018991925.1. Classification (NCBI taxonomy): domain Eukaryota; kingdom Metazoa; phylum Arthropoda; class Malacostraca; order Decapoda; family Nephropidae; genus Homarus; species Homarus americanus. Next base: position 7,223,474 of record NW_024720773.1, on the reverse strand, counting down.
TGGAGAGCCATCTGAATAGCCACATGCTCGTGCACAGTGAGGATAAAAACTTTGAGTGTACAGTTTGTGGTAAGAGGTTCAACATGGAATGTCATCTAAACAGCCACATGTTGGTACACAGCAATGAAAAAAAATTTGAATGTGAAATTTGCAATAAAAGATTTAACATGGAAAGTCACCTAAACAGCCATATGCTTGTACATAATGAGAAGAAATTTGAATGCCCATTATGTAGCAAAAGGTTCAACATGGAAAGTCACCTCAATAGTCACATGCTTGTACACAGCGATAAGAACTTTGAATGTGACGTTTGTGGAAAGCGGTTTAGTCAGAGCAGCCACCTCAACAGCCACAGGTTTATGCACAGTGAGGAAAAAAAATTTGAGTGTCAGGTGTGCAGGAAACGGTTCTCTCAGGAAAGTCATCTAAGTAGCCACATGTTTGTGCATAATGAGGAGAAAAGGTTTGAATGTGATGAATGTGGAAAACGATTTGGCCAGGAAATTCATTTAAACAGCCATAAATTTACACACAGTGGTAAGAAAGCCGAGTTCCAGCAATGGGGAAAACAAATGATACAGAAGAATCATATAAATTCCCACAAATTCATGAATGAAGAAGAAAAAAAGTACGGATGTGATGAATGTGGAAAAAGATTCATTCACGAAAACCACCTCATGACTCATAAGTTTGTACATACAGAAGAAAAGAAATTTGCATGTGAAGTCTGTGGGAAGCGTTTCTCACATGAGAGCTATCTGTGTAGCCATAGGTATGTACACAGTGAGAAGAGGTTTGAGTGCACACAGTGTGGAAAGCGATTTACACAGGAAAGTTACCTTAACAGCCATAGTTTTGTGCATACTGAGAGAAGAGAAGCTGAATTTGCAAAACAGTTGCCAGCTATTCAGAAAGATCAGAACAATCATGTTGTGGTGCAAAATGATAAGAAACCATTTGAGTGTGATGCAGATGGTAAACTATTAGTTCAACAAACATATCAGGCACCATATGCATATGCACAGTGGGAACATGTGCGAACATTGTGGTCTTTGTAATTTATGTCAGTGCAATTTTGCTAGTGTTTTCATTTAGCAACAATGAAAATGTTGTATCAAATTATTTGGAAATTATTTTAGGTATACAGATATAATTGATTAATTAACTAAAGCACATTAGTTTTATTACTTAGATGTGCTGATAATGAGGAAATAAAAATACAGTGGAGTTTTTGTGAGCGATGGTATCAAAGGGGCGAGTGTGATCACTGGGCACTCACTGTGGTGTTTGACGAGAGTAAACTTGCATGGTTGTTGTTGTTCAATAATTCATCAAACTGGAGGGTACAGTATAGTGAATATTAATGTGAAATAATCACTTATTTATGATAAGATATTAGCTCTACTTTGTGTAGGTTTCTTGTAGTCCTGTGGTATGTAACCAGGAGAGCATTCTTGTTTATGTATAAGGTCACATCAGGGATGACATCAGTTTTGGTAGATCATCATGTATAAAGTTATTTACACAAATAAATGTGTCACTTGGAACAACAACATAGTCTAGCAAGAATCAGGGGTTAGCCAAATCAGCCATTGTTGAAATACTGTATCATTGAATTATGGTGACTGGCTGCTTTAGTTGGGTAATATTTGATTTATATGCTGGCATGGTACTGTCATCTACTGATGCCTAAGATGCCTGGTGAATGAACATTGAGGTGTGCAATGGATGTTTAGCCATTGGGAAGGAAAATTTAGTGGGACATTGGAAAAAACTCTGAGCCACATTTCACTGTATTTAAGTCTTAATTTTTAAGAGCCAGGCACCCATTTTTTTCATTAAAATTTTCGAGAAAAGGCATTGCAATCAATATTACACACATCTGATAATATGAAAAACATGATATATGAGCTTCACTTTATCACTGGATTGAGTCAAAATATCACAGATAGGTTCATCCTCATGTCTGATAAAACGAAAACATAAAATATTGAACAAACAAAATTCGAAGTATATAAAAGTCTTGTCATATTTATTATTCTGCTGATGTCCACCATCATATACCTCATTTATAGAAGTAGTTACTATATGTTTAAAACAAAACACAATATTGTTAAGGGATGTTCCAACAGCAAATCTAGAGAAAGATTTTAGGTATTTCTCATCTCTTAACCTGGTTACCATTACAATACTGTACTGGGTAATTTATGCTCGGTTAAGGATATTCACTTGGTAATCATATTCAAATTTAGGCTCATATTACATAGAATAGATCCTGAAATGCCTTTCTGGATCATAGCATATAAGTAAGGCTGCATTGGCATCCATTTTCAGTGACACAATGCAAGTGTATCAGTACATGTGGAGAGATGTTGATGTTATAATATAGTACAGTACTGCCCTTTAAAAACAAGGTCTTTAAGCACTTTACATTAGTACATACATTAGTTATCAACAATTAAAAAAGAAGAGAGATTCAGTATTCCTCTCTGGTTTTTGTGGGGAGAGATTAATTTCTAAATATAATTTAGAGTTACTCTGTCATTCAGTGACTGGGAGAGTACAGTTACAGATAATGGTTACACACCTGCTGCTTGTGTAACAGAAAAATGTTCCAAATCTTCTTTATGCAAAACAAAATCATGTGAAATTGCAAATGAACCCCAGTTCTGGGTAGCCTATGTTGTTTCCTGAAGTATCTTATCAAGACTTTGTGAGTCTAACAGGGACCTAGTAATTCTCCACCTGCATGCTAGGACTTCACCTTTGCATTGTGTATATGTTAACTTTTATGTAACATAAGAGGCCAACTTATAGTACTGCTTAATTAAGAATGTAGGGACAAGTAGCTAGTTGGTGTAGTTTACAAACAACAAAAAAAATAATGTAAACTTTATCACTGTTGTGGGACGTTCAAGTATTGAACTTGCAAAAAGAATTTTAAGAAAAGGATTTGATACACTGTACTGTACAGTAGTTTGACACAATTAAAGTATGCATTTTAAATGTTATCAATGAAAGTCTTAATATGCGTTGAATTAATTAAATTGAACTTTAAACATGATATTTTCTGGAAAATTTCTCTCAATTTAATTTAGCATTTAAGATAACAATTTGAAGGACTTAGACTTGAACTTCCTAAAAACAAAGTATAATAAGTTTTCATCTAAAGGTCACTTTTAACCCGTGTACATTACATCCTATGTTAAATAAACTTTTTATATTACATAGAAAATATAACTATATTATTTCATTCCAGTTTAAAATGATTTTTAGTAATTTCAGTTCAGACATAATACAACCTAAAGCAATAATATGGTATTAAAATTAAATAATTCTAACAATTAGCCATCAGCAGACGACTGTACAAACTTTTTTCTCACTATTTTAAGCCTTGTTCTTGCTATACAGCGAGGTGGTTGGAATTATGGGTGCACACACACACACACTTCTTTCATCTGTTGTTATTCATTCATTCTTACTGCTGCAATAAATACTCTGCTGCGGGGTAACTACAGCAATTTAACTCTAATGATCTGTTTGATTCAATTCATGGAACCAAACCATTTCCTTACAACATTGTGAAGGATGGTCAAGTATGTATGTGAATATCTACGGTACATACAGTAGTTGTCTTAGTTCTTTCCTTTCACTTATAAATTTGTTTTGCACCATCCATCCTTGTCATGGTTCCTCTTAGTTTGAAGTTTCTGTTGCCCTTGACTTACTCAACACAAAATTGAATTGATTAAGTATACTATAGTTCATCTGGGGTTGTAGCAGATGTCATGTGATTTAAAATATTTAAAACTAGTTAAAAGATTATAAAACTCTTATATTTTTTGAGAAGGCCAACTTCCTCAATAAAATTAAATACTTAGCCTTCTGTAAATGAAACGGCTACAAGAAGCAAGAATAGTCGGCAGTACCAGTAACCATCCCCTTCTGATTCCTGGAGAGAAGCAGCATCCTCTAAGGTCCCCCAGGGTGCTCAACCAGCAAGTGTTTGAAAGTCAAGTGGACCAGAGAATATTTACACTGGCTGAGGTTCCTGGGTCATCAGTTGGCTGTGTGTCAGTCTTGAGTGGCCCAACAAAAATGGGAGCATTGTTTGGTGAGCTCGCATCTGAGGAGATGACAATAACCAGATGAAAATTATCAAGTACCCACAACTTTTGTTTTACTCAAGATTTATTGGAAAAATAACTACAGTGAACCCTCACTTTACGCGGTCAATTGAACCCACGGCGGCCCGCGTAAAGTGAGAAACGCGTAAAGTGAACAACATAACATATGGGATTAATTGAAATAGAGACCGGGCCGACCCCCAAACTCCACTTTTTCAGACACAATACCTACGTTGTAGTAAAAATAACTTCTTAATTTTATGATGGTATGCACACACAATTAATAATTAAGAGAAATATCAATAATATTAGGTTTTTTAACACTTACATTAGTAGAAAAGATGGCTGGGCATACGGGGATGGGGGGTTGGTTCCGAGGCAGAGGGCAGATTATTGGCCCTCACCTGTATCACTTGTATCAATTGTATCACTATCCACCACAGAGGCTTGCATGGCCTCTTTGTCAAACCCTTCAAAGTCCATATAAGTCCGTATCCTCACTATCATTATCACTATCACTGACTTGGGCCGGCTGTGGCGGGTGAAAAACTCGGCAATGTTTTGATGACTGGGCGACCTTGTACGCACCCTGCTCGCGCCGCTCTCCGCGTAGAAGGGTACACACACCACGGAAAGTGAGCATTCCGGTTTCGGCAGGGTAACGCGTAAAGTGGGACCGCGTAAAGCGAGGGTTGACTGTATTTGTCAAAAAGTAAAATAATAATAATACTGTAGTGTAGTTACACAGTAATATCTTTCTTATTTGCTTTGAGTATGACCATTTTGCAAGCTAAAAGTGTGATTTTACATGGGTGCAGTGGACCCACAATATCAGGTTTGGACACGGGCCATAACACAAATTACCACATACAGTACAGTATCTAATACACTTTATGATTCAAACAAAGCACTGTGTCAATGGCCCAAGAACCCACATTGGGCCTGTGATGTGTTAAAAGTTGAAGTACAAACTGAAATACAGTACAGTACAATTATATATACACTAATCTGCAATCAGTAACCAAAGAGATGAAGATTTTGAAATACAGAACAGCACTGTACAGGTACAGAATAGTACGGAAGCCTTTATCTAAACTCTATGTAATTAACACAATACTCTATGTAATTAACACAATCACGGAATTATGACTGTAAAATGGTGATGAAAAAGTAAAAAAAATCCGTAAGTGGTACCTTTCATTGACTTTTTTCCATTTACCAGCACAGTAGTACATTTAAATACTGTATGGCAGAAATATGGCAGTCATAATATAAAGGCCAACAACCATGATAAAAAATCACAAATCTGTTTATAAAATCTTCGGTACATAGTTGGCTTCATGACATAAATGTCTATCAGGTGTGTCATTCATTTCATATGCCTAGTTTTTGTCATGTTATTTTGGTAAAACAGGTTCCATCATCATAAATAAGGCAACTGTGTGATTGTAGTGTACTGTAACTGATTAATGACTCTGTAAAGAAAGAAATTATGGCGAGACGAGACAAAATGAGAAAAGAAGAAAACTTGTGACAGTAAAGGTTGTGAGTTACACAAGACGGCTGTGTTTGAGGGAGATGTGATGTAGTGAGTGCTAGACAATGTCAATAAATGAAGAGTGAAAGTGAAGAGAAAACCTTTCATTTGTACCAGAAGAGGCTGTCAACTGCAATGTTTTTTTCAGATTGTCAATTTAGTTAGGTTATGGTGAGAAAGTGGGTACAGTTAAGGTGCTGTACTGTATTGCAAATTATGACCAATTACATGAATTCAGTTGATCAAAGGAAACTAAATTGCTCCTCTGAAAAGGAAAACAAAATATTACCTAGATGTAAGTTACCCTACATACACCAGCTTGGTCTTTGATGGGAGTTCACCTTATATTTATTGATATTTATTTTGTGGATTATTTTATGAACCATGAAAATTTTACCACGTACAGTTACAGTATTGATTCAGATAACTTTCATTTTTTTTTATTAAACGTTACACCAACAATCAAATTTTCAAACACCGAAGAGCCTGGATGGCATGAAACAAGAATAAAGTTCTGCACAGTACTGGATGTGTGCTGCTCAAAGGTGTGAGTTTATACTGTAATTAAATTTGCTTTAACTTAGAACCCCATTCTGGCACAATCTTCTGAGGGTTCTTATTTAGGGATGTCTGTTTTTTTTTTGGGGTGTGGCAGCCAAGTGGATGCAGTATGGTGTGTTTGTGGCGTACGAGATGTTTGGTTCACACCCAGGATGGGACGGAGAAAGGAAACTCACAATGTGCTCTCTGTATACATGTTGTATTGGATGTGGCAGCGTGGTTACAAGCGTGATGTAGAGAGAGCTGGTTGGTGAAGGTGCTCAGAGGAGGACAGCTTGTGGGTCGCCATGCTCGCCGGCGGGAGCGAGGGCCGCCAGGCAGCGACGGAGGATGAGGTGTAGCTTGCTGCAGCTGTGGCTAGAAGAAGAGGGAGCTGGTTGGTGAGGATGCTCAGAGGAGGACCAGCTTGTGGGTCGCCATGCTCTCCGGCGGGAGCGAGGACCGCCAGGCAGGTGGAGGAGGAGGAGGTGTTGCTGGCTGGTTGGTGTAGGTAGAAAAGAGAGCGATCACCACGAAGTCAGGTCTTAAATAGCGGGGGGTAGGCGTGGCTTAGTAGTTGACCTCCGTGATGTATGGCGGCGCTGGTTGACCCAGACCACGAGGCATACACTGGGGAATTCGTGGGGTCGGCTACGCAGTGACAAACAGCGTTTGTAGGGGAGAAATCCACTACAATACTCCCTCCTTCCCTCCAGGCGGTGTAGGAGACTTGTTGTCTGCAGGGTTGCATGGCACATGTGAGGCAGAACAGGCGGTGCATGCCTCATGTGAAACATAACGGCGATGGCGTGGATGAGCCGGCAGCTAGTGGAGGCAACTGTCTAGACACACAAGATCTGTGGGAGAAGAGAGGGAGAAAGAGGGTTGTGGAGGCGATGAATGTTGTGCTTCCCTCACGGCAGGTACAGAGTCGTCAGATGCGCCTGCTGGGGTGTGTGGGCCTGGGTCAGGAGCAGGGGCTGCGTCAGCAGAAGCGGATGAGGGCTCGTGACAGCAGCTGGGTCCACGACAGCAGCAGGGTGCAGGAAAGTAGCAGGGAGTACCTGAGGGAGAAAAGAGGGGTGTGTGGGTCCGCACTCAGGCGCACTCAGGCGCATGGGCCGCGTCGGGAGCAGGGGCTGCATCAGGAGAAGCGGCAGGGGGTACTGCTGGGCCAGCGTCTGAGGCAGGACGGGTGTGTTGGTCCGCACTCAGGCGCATGGGCTGCGTCGGGAGCAGGGGCTGCATCAGGAGAAGCGGCAGGGGGTACTGCTGGGCCAGCGTCTGAGGCAGGACGGGTATGTTGGTCCGCACTCAGGCGCATGGGCTGCGTCGGGAGCAGGGGCTGCATCAGGAGAAGCGGCAGGGGGTACTGCTGGGCCGGGGGCGGCGTCTGAGGCAGGACGGGTGTGTTGGGGTCGGTAGGACGTGGTGCTTGGGGCAGGAATAGGAGCGGCTGTCTGCTTAGAGTAGCAGAGCTGCTCTAGTGTGTCTAACCTGCGGTTTAGAGACAGTAGCTGTAGAGCCGATGAGAGCTGCTTCTGGGTGGATAAGCCAGTCTTCCATGTTGCTTGAAGACTGGGAGAGTGATCAGTTTCTCCTCCATCCTGTGTGAGTGCGAATCTCCGTGGGTCACCATTTGTGGCGTACGGGATGTTTGGTTCACACCCAAGATGGGACGGAGAAAGGAAACTCACAATGTGCTCTCTGTATACATGTTGTATTGGATGTGGCAGCATGGTTACAAGCGTGATGTAGAGAGAGCTGGTTGGTGAGGGTGCTCAGAGGAGGACAGCTTGTGGGAAACCATGCTCGCCGGCGGGAGCGAGGGCCGCCAGGCAGCGACGGAGGAGGAGGTGTAGCTTGCTGCGGCTGTAGCGAGAAGAAGAGGGAGCTGGTTGGTGAGGATGCTCAGAGGAGGACCAGCTTGTGGGTCGCCATGCTCTCCGGCGGGAGCGAGGACCGCCAGGCAGGCGGAGGAGGTGTTGCTGGCTGGTTGGTGTAGGTAGAAAAGAGAGCGATCACCACGAGGTCAGGTCTTAAATAGCGGGGGGGTAGGCGTGGCTTAGTAGTTGACCTCCGTGATGTATGGCGGCGCTGGTTGACCCAAACCACGAGGTATACACTGGGGAATTCGTGGGGTCGGCTACGCAGCGACAAACAGCGTTTGTAGGGGAGAAATCCACTACATGTTCATTATGGGGTCCCAACAAAATTCCCTAGACAAAAAGCACCCTGGACAAAACTCCCTCAGTTAAAGTGCAAAATAGGTTAGGTTAAGTTTGGTTAGGTCAGGTTTGGTTAGGTTATTGCAGTCTTATGATATTATAAATGTAGTAAATAATAAAGGATAAAATTGATGATTGCAAAAATTCTTATTAATTATTGTCCAAGGGGGCATTTCTCTTTAGTCATTAAAATATATATTTAACTTAGTTTCGTTACGAATTGGCGTAAAATGAATTCAGACCATTCAAATACAGCATTTAAAACCCACTATCGATGGCGGGTTGTGCTGATGCGAGGTGTCATCTATCACTTAGAATGGACCTTTGTAATTCAGTTGTTGGGCTCACACCTTTCACTT
>NW_024720773.1:7126297-7214583 GCF_018991925.1 Homarus americanus | reverse complement strand
ATCCACTACAGGTGCAAGAGGCAGATTGTCACAAGTCAACTGGGGCTACATTCCTAATAGACAGCAAAGGAAGGTAACGTATACTTGTCATTAGGAATGAGGCCTAATACAACTAAGACCCAATTACTAGGATAAGTTAGAATTTAGGGCTCATTTAACCAATTATTTTATACAACTGACGTTAGGCTTCACAGTCCCTAGCCAGCAGGACGGAGTCATCTGAGGCAGTGGACATAATGCAATTCATACTTCTAAAAATATTAAATATTTTCGAAAACCGCCATCTGGCTTGCCAGAAAATTGCGGAGGGATAAATTCAGAAAAGAAAAAACGAAAAATCAGAGATCGTTTTACCGAATCACCTGAAGATGAAAGTTGGTCACTCAATCTTATTTCACCCGAACAGTAACCACCTTAACACTACCTGGGTAGGTTTGTTTAGGTTAGGTGATCATAGGTTATCGTTAAGGTTGTGAATCTTTTGGTAAAAAAAATGGGGTGTCTAGTCTTCTGGTGATCCGATTTGCCTTCTCAAATTTGTGAGGTGACAGCACAGTCAAGGGTCTCTTACATAGCGAGTCACAAGGAATATACATTGTATGAACGTTTGAGAATCGAGATCCTGTACATTCTGGCCTGACTTCGTTCAGAATAGACTTATATGACATACGTAAGTATAGAACGAGTAACGGGTACAGGCAATAGCTTGAGAGCCCTGGGGAACGATAACTGCAACAAGCCTAGTTAAAGTTTTACAGTAGAGGAGATATAATGTCGAAAGTATTGATAAATTTAAACGATGTTGTGATGAAAACTAATAATAAAGATAGAATAAATGTGTGATTTTTATATCAGCATATAGTTTTGTCATTACAAACTGGATTTAGTAATAATTTTCAGCTCGTTCAACTTCGGAAGCCCGGATCTCTTGTTAGAGGTCGAGTATTTGAAGGCTCTGCTTAATTGAAAAATGGTTTAGCTAAAAATGCTCTAATATATCTTATATATTAGCATAACTAACGTGAGAAGTATAATAAAAAAATATATCGGCTTGACTCACACGAAAATGCAAGGGAAAGTGGGCGAGACTTCGAACATATTTTCCGGAGGCGGTCTATGACGTCATAGTCACTGTAGCAGTGTTACCAACGCTTAATGATGATAGTCACAGGGAATCTGCCCAAAAGCAACTACCTTTCTTCAAAACTTCCATAAACTCAGTTGACAAGTGATGTCAACAAAATCATTACTAACTTTTCAGCATCAAAGGGAAGAAGGAATGCCCAGAGTGAGATGATAATGTTCATCTAAAGAAGGATGATCAATAGTAATATCAGTAAACAGGGAATTAGCCGTGATCCGCTGCCAGACGTACAACACCGTATCGCTTCCGTGATGCATTGATTATTGAAAAGCTGGTTTATGCCCACTTTCCCTTACCATATGTTTCGGACTTTAAGACCAATTGGGAGCTTAATTCGTTAATATACAGTCTCGGAATTAGTCAGCTTGCATCAGTCCACTACTTGATGTAGGCTTCAGCCCATGTGCTTCTACAATATCAGCGTATAGAGTTTTGTCATTAGAAACTGGATTTAATGATAATTTTCGGCTCGTTCAACTTATTAAGCACTGGATCTATTATTAGAGGTAGATTCTCAAAGGCTCGTACAATGGACATTCATCGTAACTAAGATATGAGGATGCACATTATAGGGTGAAATAAACTAAATATTTTCTAGTGATTGTTCTTACTAACTTCCTTAAGAATAGGTCGTAGATTAGATCAGCCAGTTAGAAGTGTTCTCAGACTTAGGTTGGATAAGAAATAACCAAAGTCACAAGGTAACCCATATACTTTCCCGTGACCAAAAAAATGTTCATTAACTGAAAGACGTATTTACAAGTACTGTACAGTATAGAGCCCATTTTAGTAGGAAATGGGGGGGCAGGGGAAAGGAACTTATTAGTTACCTCTGCCAAGGAAAAATTGGTTTTGTTAACTACTATATGTCGATATCGGCTTCCATACGTGGTTAAATTTTACAGCTAAGTTAGTTATGGAAAGAAACAAACTCTTTATAATAAATTATAGATGGCTAGATGCAGTCATAATTCTGGACGTATAACCTACTTTACTATTTGGTCCAAAAATTATGGGATGAGGTTAACAGAAATGTACATAGTAGTAATTAATATTTTTCTGTAAAGTGGACGAGTTTTAAGTTTATTTTAGGTACTGATTAGCAGGGCCTAACAGCTTCCTGGGCGGGACGAAAGGTTATCAAGGGATGTAGTTTACTATAGTGGTATAAGACTCCGTCGGGAGAAGTGTATCGGCTGTCTTAACATTGCTGAACAGTCAAGTTTTAATCTCAAACTACCATGTTGACCAAGTGCGTTAAGTTTACCACGAGATGACAGTGTAATGCGGTCGTCAAGGATAACATGGAAGTCAGTGTTCCCAGCTCATTAAACACCCCGAACCAAACTTAACCTCCCCAGGTAGCGTTAGGGTGTTTTTTAATCATCAGATGAAATAGGCTGGGTGTGCTAAGGGGAGAAGATTATCTAACTGTCTTTGTCACTGCACCTGGGTCAGTCCTCCCCTTCACACAGGTTCTCAAAGGTTCGCAATAAGGATATTCCTCGTAATTTTAACCGTAAGAAAACATAGAATGCTGACTTAAACTAAAACACAAAATTAACATCCAAAAATAAGACAAAAGTTATATTGAGATTACCTTAACTATATACGTCTACTTACCATCGTTTAAGAAACAAAATTAAGGGACTAAATACTTCCAAATATATACGTCAGCTGGCTCGTGATGGTGTTAGTGAACGTATTTAAGGCACAGTCGGTATAATCCGATGTTATTTTTGGATGTTAATTTGTTTTACCAAAATTAAACAAGTTAGGTGTATTCTTAAACAGTGCAGTGTCTTTAAGTTGTGAGGAATATTCAAGAGATATTTAAAACTCGGCAGTTGTGAATATTTACACGGTGACCATTTAAATGTTACTTAAGGCCGTATGTTAATTTTAAACGGGGGAGTCGGACCCTTTGTATCCAGATTTTATATTCACAAAAGATCTTAAGGTGAAATTTCTCTGTACCTGTATATGTAAAAAAAAATGTTCCTAACTCATTCACTTAAACCAAACACCAAAACTGTGGTGTTGTACTGTATCAAAATTACACTGCGACTCTACTAAAGCCTAGCATGTTAATAGTTAGGGAAATAACTAAGATAAAGAATGTTGTGAAATTTAATAACAAGCGAAATGAATCTGTTAAATCTGATTGTTGATGATTGTTGTTAAAAATAATATAGAATTCGCGCTTAAAGATTAGTTATTTAAGTGTACTATTATATAACAAACACTTGTAAATCAGGACCCAGACCTAGTAGGCTAGTGGCTCTACAATGTTTAAGAGGTATTTAATGGCACACGACATCTTGCTTGCTCAGTCGTCTCTCAATTGTAAACACTTGGAGGCAAGAACATCTGCTCGGGTAAGATGTTTAACACTTCCGCACTACCTGTCCCCGTCTTGATCTGTGTCACGTATGTTGAACAGTTTACAAGTAGCTGGTGTGTGGTCTGAGCCTCGGGCACGTTCTTCCATGGCATTATGTTCTCTACAGTCTACACTCTACAGTACACCATCTTGGGCGCCTTCAACATACCTCCACGTGTTCGACGGTTGGCCTGACCCTCCCGCCAACCACAAAGGAAATGCCTTCAGATTATCATCTTGTCCATGAATAAACAGGACGATTGTGTGTGTGTGTGTGTGTGTGTATGTGTGTGTATATGTATGTTGACAGGTTTATACAATATAGTTCTGGATTTAATCTTGAAACTAAACAAACATTAGTGTTTTTGTAATCATCTTTATGCACTAAAGTAACATTTTCGTAATTATCTTTGCAAGCTAAATGAACATTGGCGGTGTAAATCAACTTGAAACCGTATCCTAAGTACTGTGCCGTGCAAATTGAGTGATAAAAATCTTTCGTTTTAAGTTTTTTAGTTTTTCATAAAGCTTGATGTACTGCATTAAAATTGGGCACAATGTTATTTTATAGAAATGTAGGCATTATAAAAAAATCGAAAACTAAAAATTTCTCTGGAGTTTATAAAATTATCATCTTTTAATGAGATTAATTTCACTATTGTAACTTGGCTAGGTAGGGGATATGATATTAACTGAATATACTTGGCAGAAGATTTCTTACTTTTTACAGCTTAGAAGACACTGTAAATGGACTATCGAGAGAAAGTTAAAGGAAAGAGGACCAGGGGGAAAGAGACCAATATACTGTATTACAGATTCCTATATAACCACCACTCCACTGGGATACAAATATACTTGTTAATTCATAATTGTCACATACTGGGGATTGTTTCCCCATCTTTACGTATTAAAACAAAAATCGTAATATGATTTAGTTCTTAGACGAATTAATACAAATATTAATGGAGTTTTTGTTTCAGTGCTTGAATTTTAAATATGATCACGGCTGAAACATTCTTGTGGGCATGATTGAAACATTATTGTGGGCATAGTTATAACATTCTTGCGTGTGGCTGAAACATTCCTGTGAGTGCCGCTGAAATATTCTTGTGAGCGCGGTTGAAACATTCTTGTGAGCGCGTCTGATACATTCTTGCGAGCGTCTGAAACATTCTTGTGAGCATGGCTGAAATGTTCTTGTGAGCACGACTGAAAGATTATTGTGAGCACGGTTGAAACAGTCACGTGAGCACGGTTGAAACATTCTTGTGAGCGCGGCTGAAACAACAGTCTTGTGAGCGTGACTGAAACATTCTGGTGAGCACGACTGAAATATTCTTCTGAGCACGACTGAAACATTCTTGTGAGCACGGCTGAAACCATCTTCTGAGCACGGCTGAATCGTCTACATTTTTTAAATCTCAGAACCATCTTAGGGCGGCCATAATATTCAGATGACGTTGTTTCATCTTATGATAAGATAACTTGCTGCCTTCACACCTTGTTGCCTTCACACTCTTGCTGCCTTCACACCTTGTTGCCTTCACAATCTTGCTGCCTCCATAACCTTGCTGCATTTAAAACCTTCCTGGTTTCACAACCTTGCTGCCTTCACAAACTTTGCTGCCTTCTCAGCCTTTGTTGACATGTAATACGGCTTTGAAATTACTAGCGATCGGTGTTGGGTGTATTGATGCCTCACCGTAGCCTCTGGTCGATATCCTTCGCTGATTTTTTTTTTACCTATTCATTTGTACACAAAGTTGTGAAATTTTTGGATGCCTTAAATGTCCTTTTATTTTATTAGACTTGTTAAAACTTACAAATCTCGTTCGGTGAATATGTTATACTAAATGTACCGTACAATTATGCTCTCGGTGTATTGATGTTTTGAGCGAGTGGCGTCAGTTTGTGTACAAGAAGATGGGCGTGGCTCCCCCTCCATCTTTACATTATGGTAAATATTGAGATAAATAGCACTAAGAAATAACGGGGAGGTCTTTTAGTTGTCTTACAGAAATTTATTCGTTCATAAAAATTTACGAGACATTTTACAGATGAAAATGCGTTTATTAAAGAAGGGGGAATCGATTTCAGGACTCGGATTCCCAAAGTCTCTTAAGCTAAATTTTCTTCGCATCTGGAAATGTGAAAATGCATCAAACTGCCACATTGAGGTTGCAGTACTGAAACCTTGCACCCAAAATGGCATCAGAATTACAATGGATCTATGAAAACGTTCTCTTCATAATAATATAGTTAGATGAGGAAAATTAACGTACGAGTGTTTCCGACCGCTTGCTATACTTGTTTTCTTGAGTCCTCCTGGAAAAAGTAAAAGAAAATGGATCCCAATAGAAAACGGTAATGTAGCAGTGCTGCCAACGCCAAGATGATGTCCTATGACCTCCAGGCACCGTGTTAGTGAGAGGAGGGCTGAATCCTTCCCTACCAAGGTGGCGCCTCCTGTGACAGTTTTCATACCTCTCCACCGACATTCTTCATACGACAATGCATGAAAAAGAACATTGGCCGTGGCAACTACTGGGAGACGCTGTCGACTCACGGTCCAGGTAAGCGCAAACCATTGACAGTGTAGAATATTTCAGAATGGAGCTTATATTTACTAAGCAACCCGACGTTATCCATTGTGAGAATAACAAGGTGAGTTTTACGCCATCATTTACCCCAGCATGTATAACTTCTCATGACATTGTGTCTCCCTGGTGGTATTTTAGTGTTGGTTACTTCAAAACCGTAGAAAATGAGTGTCAGTGTATTGTAAACAGTAACGATCGCTGGTGTTCGATTCATGTGCAGGTTTGGGCGCACAGGTTCTCGCGCAGCTTCGGGGAGCAACGTCGCCCCGGTCCTACTGAACACCGAAAATCACGAAGCGTGGTAGTAATATAATTAAGAGGTGAAAATATGGCTTAATTAGCTACAATAATCACATCACACCTTACAAATAAACTAACACATAGGTGTCATTTAGAATTTGTCTAATTTATTTTAAGGAAATAATAAAATACCGGCATTGTTATTATTATACATGAACTCTTATCCATTGACTTCATATCTTGTACGAATATTGATGGCATCTCACTGTGTTTTCATATTGTCATAAGACTTTAAGCCGAAATTATATACGCATTCCATATTTTCTTAAAATATGAATATTACCATAAATAAGGGCTTGTATTTATTGTATCTTGAAGTGCTAACGTGTTTCGCGATTTTCGGTGTTCAGGAGGAGCACCATTGCCGGGGTTGACGGTTCTCGTGTGGCTCCTGGGTTGGCAACAGTGAAGCCTGCCAGAGGTGTGATGCTCCTCCGCCACACAATAGCTTCCCTCCCTCCTTCCCTGCCACTACCAACCCTCCCTCCGCCACTCACCCTCCCTGGGTACCTCTGCCACCCACTCTCCCTCCCTGTCTTCCTCCGCCACCCACTCTCCCTCCGCCACCTACCAACCCTCCCTTCCTCTAGCCCGCCCGCGCCCCTACCACCCCATAGCCTTCTTCATGTGCTCCAAGATTATCGACTTTCTCTCATCTCTTACGGGGTTTCTCTCGTGAGGTGATCAGTATGGATATATTTTACAATAAATCTTGTACTGTAATTTGAAAACGAAATGGCGGCCCTTTTTTGCCTCTACATACAGATACACCACGGCAAACATGAGGTAGTAGTAAGCTGGCTCGCCATACGTTTCTATAACCACCTTGAAAAACTCAGCTTTGACTTCCTGTGATACAGTATAAACAATATTCCTGCTGTGCTTACGGTGAAAATATTTACAGGCGGGGCTTCTCCCCTTTCTTCCTCCCCTCCTGAAACTGAAGTGCACACACACACACACACACACATACGAACAGACGCACACACACTTCCGTGAACACCAGACAATGCCCCCGCCTCCCCGCCTCCCTGCCTACACGACAACAATAACCCGCACCAACATATCGCCATAGACATACAAGGATACTGACATTTACATACAGTTAGCATCTCTTAATTATAAAAGATACATATAGAGATTTTCAAGGTCCAGACTTTTAAAGGTTCCGGCAATTAACAGTCGTCCTCTCACCCGAAGAGTACTGTAATAAGAATGCGCCTAACAGTGAAGACACAGAAATAAAATCTCAAATGGCATCAAATTTACACTAACACTGACATCATTAGATATACTCATTAATTAGCACAGATTACGGAAAAAATTAAGTGAAAGAATATTTAGGAAAGAAAACTTTTGTGCTGTTGCTAAGTGACTGTATCTCGTTACGATAGTCTGCAATAGCGTAAATAAATATTAATTTTGTCCGTTTTTGTGTTGTTTTAACATACTGTAAGTCAAGCAGTTAATGTCCTTCATACGAGCCTTTGAGAATAAGACTCGTGGCACATATCGCACATTCTTCTTGACATAACAGATGATAGGGTGATACCGATAGTTCATTATAACTATGCGGTACTCAATGTTTGTAATGAGCGCACCTTACCCAGGATTGGCCATATATGGGAATTTATATAGTTATTCAGTTAAAAATACGGTAGTTTTGTAGGATTGCATGAAGATTGGCCCTAGGCTGATTTTACCTGAAGAATAGCCACCCTGACCTAACTCCCCTTAAGTCTCATGTCGTTTATATACAGAATAAATATCATAACATTATCCCCTGGGCATTTCTAAGGCTATTTGTGTATTTCTGTCTGTAGGATAAGCGGTTGGGGTGGGGGAAGGAGGGAGTGTTCTGGGTGCTACAGCAGGCATAGGTAGTGTGTGTGTGGGGGGGAGGGGGGGGGGAGGTTTATAATGGCTCTTCTTCCCCCGCCCGCCCTCCCTCCCTCCCTGCACACACCTCCGCTTCGCCTCTCCACTCCCTATCGCTTCTCAAAAATAATCTGCTTCGTGATTTTCGTTTTATAAAGTTTTAATATATGTATATATATTTTTATATAGGGTGCTGTTGTGACGTGTTCTGGTATTATTCTGATACAGTTGGACCCACCTGAAAGTTAATCACCCTATCGTAACCTGGGAGTAAGGATACACCAGACTAGCTTAAGTTAAGTTAGATTGTGAAGTTAGGTTATATCAGGTTAGCATTAGGTTAGGTTAGCGTGTTTAATCAGGTGTAATAAGGTAGAGTGGCTAGTCTTAAGGTGATCTCATAATACATGTATTATCCAGTTGCCAATATTATACGTTAATTGGTATAATATAAATAATGGCTGTGTTGTGTTATCCTGGTGTGCTGTTATTCTGGTACGTTGTGTTATCTTGGTGTGTTGTGTTACCCTGGTGTGTTGTGTTACCCTGGTGTGTTGTGTTACCCTGGTGTGTTGTTACCCTGGTGTTTTGTGTTATCCCTGATGTGTTATGTGTTACCCTGGTGGTGTTAGGTGTTAATCTGGTGGTGTTATGTGTTACCCTGGTGGTGTTATGTGTTATTGTGGTTCTGTTAGGATAGCGTTAGGGCGTTAAATCGTCAGGTGAGATAACTTGGGGTGCTAATCTTAATGTGGTCCCCCCTTTTTTTTTACAATAGCCTAATTATATGTAGAAATAATAATGTCTTCGTTATGCATTATTTGCTTTACGTTTATGCTTCATTTTCTTGTAACATGCGACTATTATTTCAGACACCAGACTGGCGAGTATTCACAAGTGCAGGTCCTCCGTTAGTGTAGGAGAGGAGCCAGGAAGCCAGCGGCGTGGAGTGATGAGCATTGTTCTTATGAAGTAAAGATAAACGTAAAGCATCAGTCATTACCATGGCTGAGCCTCACCCTCAATACCCCAACAAGATCCACAAGGTGACGCAGACGGGGTTTGATGGGCCTCAGCTGCTCCATCACCCAGCCAGCAATGTGTACGGTAATGTGCATTTCGAGGACAACAGCCTCATGAAGGAGCAAAATAAACTTCGCTCCCAGATTGAGATGTGGCTACAGTCTGGTGAGAAGCCATACGAGTGTGATGGATGTAATAAAAGGTTTGCCCAGAAAAGTCATCTCAACAGTCACATGCTGGTTCACACAGGCGAGAAAAAGTTTGAGTGTGACTTGTGTGGGAAAAAATTCACGATGGAAAGCCACCTGAATGGCCACATGCTAGTACATAACACAGAGAAAAAGTTTGACTGTGAGGTTTGTGGCAAACAGTTTGTGCAGAAGAGTCATCTTAATGGCCACATGCTTGTACACAGTGAAAAAAAATTTGGTTGTGAAATATGTGGCAAGCGATTCATTCTGGAGAGTCACCTCAACAGTCACATGTTGGTGCACAGTGAAAAAAAATTCGCGTGTGAGCTGTGTAACAAAAGATATACTCACAAGAGTCACCTCAACAGCCATATGTTGGTGCACTGTGAAAAAAAGTTTGAGTGTGAGGTCTGTGGTAAAAGATTCATTCAACGGAGTCACCTAAATAGCCACAGGTTCGTGCACAGCGAGGAGAAGAGGTTCCAGTGTGAGATTTGTTGCAAGAGGTTCGCCCAGGAGAGTCACCTCAACAGCCACAGGATTGTTCACACAGAGGAGAAGCGGTTCGAGTGTGAAGGTTGTGGGAAACGGTTTGCTCAGAAAAGCCACCTGAACAGCCATCGCTTTGTGCACAGCGAGGAGAAAGTGTACGAGTGTAAAGAGTGCGGGAAACGCTTCACCCAGGAAGTGCACCTCAACAGCCACAGGTTTGTGCACAGTGATGAGAAAAAGTTTGAAAATCAGGACTGGGGAAGACGATTGTCACAGGAAAATCATCTCAATGGACACAGGTTTGTCCACAATGATCTGAAAAGATATGAATGTGAGAAATGTGGCAAAAGATTTATGATGAAAAGCCACTTGAACAGCCATAAGTTTGTGCACAGTGAGGAGAGAAAGTTTGAGTGTCTTGAGTGTGGCAAAAGATTCACTCAAAAGAGCCATCTCAATAGCCATAGGTTTGTGCACAGTGAAGAGAAAGCGTACGAGTGTCCGGACTGTGGAAAGCGCTTCTCCCAACAGATCCACCTCAGCAGTCATAGATTCGTGCACAGTCTGGAGAAAAAATTCGAGTGTGAGGAGTGTGGGAAACGCTTCACCCAAGAGAGTCATCTCAACAGCCACAGGTTCATGCACTCTGAGAAAAAAGGATTCGATTTTCAGGATTGTACAAAGTTGCTCCCTCAGAAGAATCACCTCAACAGTATAGTGGTCCCGGTAGTGCCAAACGAAGAGAAGACGGCAACTTACGAGGACAGTGGCAAGATCTTCACTCCCCAACCATACCAGCCAGCCTACTCTTACGGTCACCTCACAGGTCAACTGTCAGATAAGGTTCGGACACTCTGGCCTCTGTAGCCTTGGGTCGAAGCTGTCTTACAGCTACCAGGTAAATGAAGTCGGAAATTAAAATACCTGATTGCACATCATCTTTTGAACTACTGTACACTAGTACGGTCATAAATCGTCTGTGTGTTAATATTGGTATATATTCATAGTGAAACGAGTAAAAATTAGGAAATAGGTAAATATTAATTATGTAACTACCATGGGCATGTAACATGTGGGCATCAGCAGACGCTCATAACGGACCAAGACTAACTACCCTTCATGCATTATGGTCCACTTTCTTAACAGAATCTGATGCATTTCTTGAACTGTACCTCGAGTTCACCATCCTCTCTATGCATTAATGACATTTTGATTAGTATTTTCTTATTTTCTAACAAGATGGGTTACATTGTCTCCATGCTGTACTGTCAACTCTCTAAGAGACAGGTGTTGTATATGGATGTACTGGAGTTGACTGCTTGACTCCAGAACAGTGGCAGGTATCACAGTTCTATCCGGTGTATATTAGGTGATATGCTAACGTTTCAGGCATTTTTAGTTGCTCGGGTGGCCACCGTGAGTTAGGTAACATGTAAACACGACATATACAGTATATACCCAGTTTCACCAGCCCTCCCCTCCCCCATGCAGACACCTCGCATAAATAAAACTACTGCTAGGTAATAAGAAATATCCATGTTAAAAAAAATCAACTTTTGAACTGATATTGTTATCAGATGTAAGTGATAAATATTAAAATTCGCAGCAAGTGTTTCCAAATTTAACTCAAATGAAAAATAATGCTTACAACTAATGCATTCAGGAGTCACACTTTGTCTGGTTAAGATTTGGAAAAAAAATCAACTTATTTTTGTAATGAAACTCGCACACACAGGACTACTGTATGTGTAGTCATGTTTTTTTTTGTAAAGGTTAGACAAAATTTAGTATGTATGGTGTCAGGCAGTGTCGTGGAAGCTGTCCTCGTGTAGTAAACATTAATGACGAAGATACCCTGTACTGTGTTCTGTACTAATGAGGTATTCCTCGTCTATAACTGTCAAACGAACGTGGGAAACAATATTCTCACTATTGTAGGAAATATTGGGCATTGTGCTGGTGTCAGTGAGTGCAACGAGAATAAACAATTAAAGATATTGAAAAAAAGTAATTAACACTTTGTCCTGTTAATAATGACCGAAAAAATAAGTATTATTTATGATTGGAAAATTAAAGTATTATCTGCATCTGTAGAATTAAAAAAAAATATGAAACAAGTAATCACTACCAAGTTGCCTTTACTGTGTTTGGTCTGAAGTATGAGGTGCAGCTGAGGTGATCACTGAGGGTTGACTCTTGTATCAAAGTTCCCGATATTTTTTAAAATATATTAAGATAAAAACTATTAGTAAATCAGTGTTGTAAATATGTTATGTTAGGGTATAATATCCTGTAGATTATATGATATGTACTTAATTTCACACACACACACAGCATTATAAATAATGTTTCTTGGAGGGTAAGACAAGGCTGGGAAACTTCAGAACATGCGTAGCCATACTGGGTCCAGATTCTCAAAGATTCGTACGATGAATGTTTCTCATAAGTGAAGGTGTAAGGATGCAATTGGTTGACTTAAGCCAAAGGACAACATTAACGAACAACAACTATCATGAACGTTATACTGACACTGTCTTATATGTATACGTTAACTTACAGTCAATAGAGAACATTAAGTTACAGAATATATCCTAGACATTTTGTACCTTAATTTTGTAATGTGCTAAGTGAATATATCCAGTTAAGGTAGTCTCTGTGTAACATATTTTTGGCGTGTTGTGTTTTATCACTTGAGAATTATTTCGATACAGTTTTGCTCTTTCACTTAAAATTAATATTTATCGTGGGATCCTCTGAGAATGCGCGCCCCTTAGGATATATCCTGGTCTCTGTACAATATTTTCTCTTACTGTGAACCATGTTTAACTGATTTCTGTCACTGTTAAGTCTCGCCCTTATGTGCTTCATTTAATTATGTAGGTTAGAATACGCATATAAATATACAGTATATATATCTAGTTATAAGCAGTAAGGTGTCAAACAGCCTACCTAATAGATGAAATATAATTCACAGTGGTAGTGAGGTTATGAGGTGCAAAGTGGCCAATGTTAGAGAAGCAACCACAAACAGGACAGTTAAACATATATTATTATTATTATTATTATTATTATTATTATTATTATTATTATTATTATTATTATTATTGTTATTATTATTATTTAACAGAACCCCGATCGTAAGCTAACCTAACCTGGCTATCCTTGGGTAGTAGAGGATAGGTTAGGATGTTTTTGGTTCTTGTCGCTTAAAAACAAAAGAACTATGGAAAATTGTCTTTGTGGTTCCTGCTCATGGTAATACTTGTAACAACCATTATGCGGCTAGGCCATCGTCATCATCATCATCACCATCATTAAGGGTACAAGACCATCAAGCTGGTTTCAAAATCATTGATAATTCCACGCTTCGGTCTTTTTTCTAAACACCTCCTGGACCTTAATCCTAGAGTGATTATCTACGGTATATATTATCTAGACAGGAGTCACTGAGCACACCATGACAAATTGGTGTTCAGGGCCTGAATTCTCAAAGGTTCAGAATTTAATTTTCCTCGTAATTGGAGATGTCTTAATTTGTACCTAACTAGCGGACTTAATCAAGATAAAGCACAAATATAACTTCCAAAATGGTAACCAAATTACATAGAAACTGTACTTCAGTAAAATACATACTTTTATAACCAGTTAGGAGACAATATTAACATTTGGATTCTTTATGAAGACGGGCCCTCAAAAAACTGACTTGCAGGTGATAGATACTCAAAAGACTGTTGATACACACACTGGCCAGCCCTCCTTATATATTTGTTAGGCATGTGTGCTTGTGTACAAAATATTCATAACAAACACGAACCAACTTAACCTAACAACTTTACGTCAGGTTACTGTGACCCAAAGTCTTTTTTATTTTGTACACAGGTTGTGGTATATCTGGGTGTACAGCAAGAATATAGTGAGTGCCAAACCATGTGTGTATCAACTCCCTTTCAGTGTCATCAACATCCTCCTCGGTATGACGAATTTTTCATGTTTGTCATTTATTGGGGATATTTGACTCATGTATGCATTTTTGCTAAATAAATTTCTTTATAATACACAGAAAAACTGATATTGTCTTTTATATTATGCCTTAAACAGCTCAAGGTCACTAGAGGGTTGTGTGGTGAAAATTAATTCGTAAATAAAGAAGAAAGAAGGCACCAAACTGGTTAATTTCAATTAGAGCACAAAAATAGTCCTCAGATAGTAAAAAATTAATAATAATATATGGAGTCTTTATCGTATTTATATATGTTTACTGAACATCAAACAAAATTATCAAAGAATTTTCAAGGTATTCTGTATCTTAATTTTACAAACTACCGGTGCTGAGTGGAAATATATAATATTCATGCTGTTATTTTTAATTATTCCTGTATTTCAGTTTAACTCAACCAGGTACAGTATATGTATTCTATCATCAGACACGAGGAAAATGGCGTCGTAATAATATCTGAGAGTCGTGATTCACGATGTGAGGTTTTATCCACAACCTGAAGTTGTTTTATAAGACGTCTACATAATATTACAATTCCTCAAAACTTTTTATATACATATATTCGAGAGGTAAAAATTAAGTTATAAACTTTTAGTGAAGTTAGCTCTCGAAATTTTTTAAGTTGTGGCTTTAACTTGAGGCAGTGATCTCTAGTGGGACAGCCATCCGCTAGCTCCATCTAGTTATGAACACTTCACTGGGTAGTTTCCATTGATGTTCTTATCAACTTCTATTAAATCCCCGAGATTTTCTGAAGACTGCCAGTTGATTGATAAAGTCCAGAGGGGGCCACTGTGCCAACACTTCAAACCTCGCGTCTTCACTTGCTTAGCTTATACATTCGAGGTATTGTATAAACTAAGCAAGTGAAGACGTGAGGTGCTTAAGTGCCAGCACCAGTTTGATGGCCCCCTTGTGGACTTTATCAATCAACTGGCAGTCTTTAGCAAATCTCGGGGATCAAACATACCATACCATACCATTGAAGATCATTATGAGAAACGGATCATCTAGGTATGTACAGTATAAGATACTCGCATAAGTCCTTGTAACTTATTAACATGATAACGAAGTCAAGGTATATATTATCATTGCCACCACGCTCCAGGATCTGTGCTCACATATTCGGCAATTACAAGCTGAAGCTGAGGGTACGAGCTTAAACACGTGCTGGCTTTCTTCACGAGGATCTTGCATCTCGGCGTCTCGTATAATACTCTCTAGCACTTTATGCACTATGCTGATCAAACTCATCGGCCTGTAAGTGTTCGTGAAGTGACGATCACCCTTTCTGAATACTCCATAGGATTCACAGAAGCCAATTTCTAACTATTGCAGAACATGATTATAAGGGGTTCTGAGAGTTCACTACTCAAATGTAGGAAAAAGTCAACCCTAACCGAACCTATAAGGCTATTTAAAAGACGTCTTTCCCGAGCCAAAACTTACTTTCTGGAACATGAATAGTGCGCGAAGCTGCAGGCCGATTCGGTTTCTTTCTTTTATAAATGAATAATTCAGTTTATCTTACGACGACTACATAGGTTTTCCCCAGGCGTCTGTCATGGCTTCACTTGCTGGATGTCAATTGAAAACTCTATCCTGCCTTGACGACCCTGGAGATGTTTAATGTTAAGGTAGCACACTTCGTCTGTTGAAATTCAGTGCTATACGATACTAAATATCATAGGCAATGTCTTTGTTCTATGAATATAACTAACAGATAACCCCAATTAACCTCCAATTCTTATCATGTGTGGTATAATAAAGAGGTTTCATAAGTTCGTTCCATAACACATTTGCTAATTTACAGCAACTCAGTTCCCCATGTGTTATGTTGTACCTTATTTATTTCTTGCGTTTTCTTCCTGGATGAGATCTTGTATTATTTCACTCTTAAAACTTACTCTATGCGAAATATAGGTTTATGATACTGAGGATTTACACGTACAGTAAGTCGCTGCATCTCATATCTGAAATTTTTATATAAGTTGTCATATTATGACAACTCATTTACTATACAGTAGGGTGGCACACATTAGCAGGCGGGTAGATACAGCGTAGTTTTACTGTTATAAAATTTTATGGTTTTCGTACGGGTTGTAAATGCATTCCAGAATACATCGTATTGGTTACACAATACATCACACAATCAAAAGTACCAACCTCACCAAATGAACTTGACCCGTCAGTTAAAACCACGATCGTTGCGAAGGACGTCAGACACAGGAGAGCAGATTTTTTTTTAACTATAATACAACCAGATAAAATTGGTATGAAAATATGTTATATTGTAAAACCTCATTATTTTATTATGATAGTCATAAAAGTTATAAAATTTTCGCCAATTTGGTAACATTTTCAAATTCAGCATCAGGGTGTCGCTGACGCCGTTGTCAAATGTTTCGTCACCATCATACCTTCTTGTCCTTGGTCCGATTCATCACAAAGTCACTGTCAGCACCTCAGCCGGTTCAGGTTCAGACTAAATTCAGCCGCTCTGCCTGCTCACTGAACAGTGCTCATTGTGAGATTGATCTTCAGGAAGAGAGGTTGTGTCCTCCCCAACTCAACACCTGACAAGTGTGGATCACCATGCAGTACGTTGCTGTTGTTCTGGTGGTGGTGTGGGCGTGCGTGGGCGTACGTTCTTCCTCCACATCCGCCCACAACATGATACTTATTCTCTTGGATGGGTGAGCTTCGTCCAGTTTCACAGTTCTCACATGATATTTGATAATAACTGCACATCAGCGACGACACGGTGACTAAATGTAATAACTTGGTCTAAGATAAAATAGTAATGATATAGTTTATGGTACAGTCACAATCCAGACTGGAGGGAAGGGAAGCCAAGGTTGAAGAAAAGCCAGGTGAACGGACATACACTATGCTTTGTGCTGTTGATTATATATTATTATTCATAAAATAATTATAGCCCTATCAACATACCGTATCTTGTCAATGTTTTGAATAATATATTATACCTGTGCTCGTGTGTTTTGTCTGGGTGACTGTGCCGAGGTGCTGGGCCTGCTGGCACTTCTGTTGTGTGAGCCCCACCGTTATCGTCCCTCATCTCCAAACTACTGAATGAGTGTGTGTGTGTTCGCCTGGCCTTTCTTCAACTTCGGGTTCCCCTTCCGGAACTCCAGCCAGGGGGGTAAAGAACCTTTGGGTACCTGTGTAGTGGTCAGCATGCTCACCTCGCAAGCAAGTGGTCTCGGATCGATTCCCGGGCAGGGTGAAACTATGGGCAAGTTTCTTTACGCCATTTGCTTCTGTCTACCCAGCAGTAATTGGGAACTTGGATGTTAATTGATTTGTGGATCGTGTTCCAGGGTATTGGTTAGCCAGTGCAGTTGGCGAGTTGTCCGGTCTTCTCGGACTATTCCTTGACACTGGGTCATACAACTCGTTAATTCAGGGTGTGGGTGTTGTTGGCGACAGCTTGTACACCTTGAACCTAGGTGGCTCTTGGGCTGGCCATCCTCGTGCACGTGGGACAACCATTATTATTATTATTATTAATGATAACAATAGTTGCTTAGTTCGGAATTTTCATTAAAACATGGGTCTTATATTCAGAAAAAAAAATGAATGAGTTTATTTCAGGGACAAAAAACGGTTGTTTCTGATTTCGACAGGAACTACTCACTAAGCTACAGCACCGAGTACTCAATGGTTCCTTGGGTATAATGATGTCTAGTTTTTAATCACCGAAAGCCACAAGATAGTTGCTGCACTTTTACAACCGTCTTTCCTTTTCTCCACCACCAGGTTTGGTTTCGATTATTGTGTAAATCTAAATAAAGAAACAATTAACCCATTAAGCGTCACCGCCGTAACACTCGACGGGCCTGGAGCATGTCCAGGACTTCCACCACAAACTCCACGGCAAGACCATCTTCTCGAAGATCGACTTGGAGCGTGCTTTCCATCAGATTCCAGTGGCACCTGCAGATATCCAGAAGACTGCCCTCACCACTCCGTTTGGTCTCTTCAAGTATGCCTACATGAGTTTTGGACTACGCCTGCCGAGCATCATCACCACCTACAGCAGCTCCTTCAACGCCTGCAGATCAACAACATGAAAGTTCATCCCTCCAAGTGCATCTTAGGAGACTCCTCCATCGACTTCCTCGGTTACAGTCTCGTCGAGCGGCATCCAACCCCTACCACAGAAGAGAACTGCCATCAAGGAGTTCCCCAAACCCGAAACAGCGAAGAAGCTCCGAGAATTCCTGGGTTCAGTCAACTACTATCACCGCTTCATTGTCCCTCTCGACGATCTTCTCAAGGGACTCCCCAAGACGTCTCACAAGCCTCTCATATGGACTCAAGAGGCTTTTACAGCATTCACCACTATCAAGCAGCACATCACACGCCTTACCCTGTTGGTCCACCCTGCCCCCAACCCCCGGACCACTCTCACAACAGACGCTTCTTCTACTGCCGTGGACACAGTCTTACAACAGGAGATCAACGGAACTCTCATGCCCATTGCCTTCTTCTCACAGCGGCTTCAACCACCTCAACTCATGTACAGCGCCTCCGATCGAGAGCTCCTGGCCATATATCTTGCTGTCAAGCACTTCCAGCACTTCCTCGAGGCCCGTCAGTTCATCATCTTCACTGATCACAACCCCTCGTCCATGCCCTCGCTTCAGCCTCCGAGACACATACACTTCGTATTCTTCGCCACTTGGCTTACATCTTGGAGTTCACCAGCGACATCCAACACATCAAGGGTAGCCACAACGAGATCGCCGACACTCGTTGTATATCCAGCATTCTTCACTAATCTCCACCCATGGATTACAGACAGCTCGCCGTAGCTGAAGAGAACGACGAAGACCTTGCAGCACATACAAGACATCTCCCTCAGGTTTCGCCCTCCAAGAACTCTCCGTTCCTGGCACGAACATCAAGTTGTGGTGCGAGATGTCGTGTGGGCAGCCTAGACCGTTTATGCCTCACATCCACCGCGCCATCTTCGACCGCATCCCTGGTCTCAGCCACCTTGGTGTACGGGCTTCCCAGCGCCATCTCACGCAACGTGTCGTCTGACCCGGCATCAAGGCTGATACTCGGAAATGGGCTGCCCATTGCCTGGCCTGCCAGTCCTCTATGATACATCGACACACACGGGTTCCCTTAGAAACCTTTCTTGTACCCAAAGTACGCTTCCAGGTAGTGCACCTCGACATCGTGGGACCTCTTCCATCATCCTGCGGCAACACCTACATCTTCACCTACATTGACCGTTTCACCAGGTGGACAGAAGCCATTCCCACGCCTAATGCTACAGCAGAGTCAGCCGTCTGCGCTTTCCTGTCTGGTTGGGTTTCCCGTTTCGGTCCTCCCACGACTGTCATCACTGACCGAGAGTGACGGCACCGAGTGTGAGCTCTTTCAAGACTTGACCAACACTGGAGCGGGTTCAGGTACATTCAGGAGCCGGTGTATGCCCAGTATTTGCCAACAGTGCGTTACAGAGACGTGGCCGATCGCCCGGGCGGCTAGCGAGCCGATCTTTTGGTGAAGAAGATAAATGAAATGGAAAAGTAATCAGAGACGTGACCGATCGCCCAAGCGGCTAACAAGCCGATCAGTGGCGAAGAGGATAAAAGTAATAGTCTTCTGCAGTTCCTCGGCACTTCCAGGCACCGCACTACTGCTTACCACCCTCAGTCCAACGGCATGGTAGGGTGGTTTCATCGCCAGTTGAAAGACGCCATCAAGGCTCAGCACGAGACCCCTATAGGTGGACGGATGCTCTACCCATAGTGCTCCCTGGCATCCGCACATCACACAAAGAGGACATGGACTGCAACCCAGCGGATCTCACCCTAGGCGAGCCCCTTCGCCTACCCAGGGACTTCTCACTTACTGCTGATCTTGACCACTTCACTCTGCTGCCTGTCACGACCTACTGCAAACTACGACAAGCAGTTTCTGCATCGCCAAATAATTAATAATTTTTGAGGTTGTTAGATATAATTCAGCATCATATTATTCCTAAAATAACATTTTAACTGGTATGCATGTTGCCGATAGTGTGCGTGCTACTCTCCAGTACCTCATGGGTTCGAGCCCGAGGTCGAGGATCGATAAAGAAAGATGTTCGAGATTGGTATCCCGCATCCCCTGAGCAGCGCTCTTGTGCATTATGCAGAAGCCCCGACAGCCGCACCTTTATCCACTACCTCCTAAGATGTCCCCACACACAACGCTTCCGTGACGCCTGCTGGACCACCACTCCACGACCCCCTGACGGTGACACGATGATCCTCCCCATACTGCCCAGATACAATGTAAATAATATTGATAATGTGTTAAAGGAATATCCTTCCTTCCTTAGGCTTTAGTAAGCCCCTTTATAATATTTATACTGTATATACTTGTCACACTTGCCAGATACTTCTGGTGTTATTGTACAGGGGTACCTAGTGACAGCACTAGGATCCCACTTCCTCTATCAAGGAATAAGCAATTGAAATTGAAAATTGAATTGATGTTCGCTAATGCATAAACGTTTTTAACACAGCTGTATATATATTTATATATGACAGTAAGACTAGGTTAAATAAATTATAGATTATTATAAATAGTATGACATAATATATAGGCCATTAAATCACGTTTTTAGCCTTATTGATAGAGGGTAAAATGCGATAAAGGTAAAGGAACTGCCCACGCTCAGAAACCAGAATATTAGTAAACAAACAAATCTACCTGGTAACGAAGCTGTCACTTGCCAGTTATAAATTGAAAAGAACTACATTACCACGTTACCTGTGTATGGGAAACAGCAGATGCAGGTATGTACTTATTTTAATTCTAGTATCTAATTTTCTAAAGTTAATAAAGCAGCAAAGGCCAATATACGGCTGATGACCGTCAGTGGTTAAGTAATTATGAGTTTTTTTAAAGAGAGTTTTGGTAAAATTGCGGTTTTGGACAATACCCCTAGTGGTTGAGCAATGTGTTTTACCGATTGTTTACACAATTTTAAGTCAGTTTTCTTGTATGATGATTCAGTAATATTTAAGTAATTTGCGAGGGATACGTTATTAAAGAAGTGTCTTAAAATTGCTCAACTCGAGATCCATATTCTCTTAAACTGCAGTTATTCCACAGTTTTGTACACTGATTATGGTTTTCCTTCAGTCAAATTTCACTAATGTACCGGTCTTTGTTTGGATATTAAAAATATGTTTTTCTGATGTTATTTGATGGGTTTTGAACGAATTTTATATTCTTTTCAGCCGAAAATCAATAGTTTTTGAGATCCCCCCCCACCCCCACCCTACCCATCAATCTTAACGAAAAATTAAAAAAATTTCGAGTAAATCACACAAATAGAAAAACATCAAAACCAAACCTGACCTAACCTAACATTATTTTTCTGATGAAACTACAATTGACGTAAAATAATCTCTTTCACAATGTCTGCACAGCTCTTTCCATCTGTTCAGCCGGAGACATGACCGATCGCTCCAAGCGGCTGATGAGCCGATCAGTGGTGAAGAGGATAAAAGTAAAAGTAAAGTAAAAGGTACTGAAAAATCAAATCTCCGCTCCCAATCCACCCACGCATTGTTCATTTGCTAAGGCAAAAACTCTTGCCCAATTTTAAGTCTCCTATTGCTATAGCCATTAAGAAACTCCCACACCACTCCCCCCACATGCCCTGTAGACACTTAAGAAGCCAACACGGAGGCAATGAGCACTGCGTGATGGGTGGTCAAACCTTCTCTGTGAGACGTAAACAACAAATGGCGATACTAGTGACTGACCAAATCTAATAATATTGAAAAATTATTTCGGTTGTCCGTAATTTCTGGCAGATATATCATAGAATAAAAAGGTCTTAGAATTGTCTAAGCATGACGAAAAACATATTAATAACAGCGAGAAAAATACCAGTACAAGATAAAAAATTCACCTTTCCTTCTATTCATTTTCTTGTGCAAATGCTTAGTTTTCTAGATATAGGCGTTTTAAGATATAGGTTAGGTTAGGTTAACACATGATTTCACCCATTTTATATTTTTTCCCAACATAATACAGTATTCCCTAATATAGTCAGTGAAAATTGGGGGTGAAATTTCAGTCATGCACCGGTCTTTCTCTCACTGTTATTAGTATGTTTTTCGTAATGTTTAGACAATTCTAAGACCTTTTTATTTTATGATATTTCCACAGATGTTCTTGTTATTATAGTAAGTATTTTAAAAGAGGCTACATTTACTAGAACCTAATAGAACCTGAACTAACCAACCAAAGAAACCTACCAAACCTTACCCAACTTCCTAGCTGGGGAGGCTCTGTTCCCTGAACTTCTTGCCATATTAAGCAGAAAGTACTTACTTTGATATCAGGTTCCAATAAAAGCAACTTTCTTTAAGTCTCATGGTGTCTTAAATTGCAATTTATTCAGTCAATTGAAAGCACATATCCACACACATTTATGGTAACTTTAGGTTATACAGTAGTTACAGTACTGTCTCTCGGTGCCAATACGGGAGCAAATACCATTTTAACACCTGCAATTTCCTCCCATAGCAATTGATATCGTGCTTGAGCAATTGCTTTGTGTTTGTAATTATACTTTTCAACTGCAGTTATGACAGAATTTAAAGATCAATTATACAGAGTACTCTCCTCATATCTGTGGGTTGGCGACTACAGCCCGAGAACATTTAAAGTGGAGGACTCCTCCATTCTAAATGTTCTTGGGCTGTTTTTACCAATCCTCTGAGGTTATGTATCTCTCTGGGAACCCAGTTATTCATTTATTTCATCCATCCCAGTCTCTGCCTTCCCCTGGCCCCTCCTATCCTCAACTTTGCCCATTAATATTTGTTATTATTCCCTCATCCCTAATTACATGACCAAGTATCTCATTTTTCTTTTTCTGTACATTTCAAGTATTTCTCTTGAAGTTCTTGCTAATCGTACTTCTTCATTTGTTTTTCTCTCAGTGTACCCGTTTCTTAACATTCTCCTATAACACCACTTTTAAAAGGCCTCCAACTTCTTTCTGGTGTCTGCTGAAAGTGTCCACAAGTTAGGATGTTAGATAAGGTTAGGTCAGGTTCTAATAGGTTCTATATATTCTTGCTTCCATTTTCGTTTTCAGTGTCATGCAAATAGTATCTCCAGGAATTATGGTTCAGATCCATAAGTTACTTCTGGTGGTAACTGTCTCCTTCACCTTTACCAATAATATTTGAAAGTGTTTCATCTTAATTAGTTATAATACTTGTGCAGTATTACTTTTTCTTGAAAAACAAAGATTGTCATCAAGAATTATATGAATCTGTGACAGTCATCTCAAAGTTTAATGTTTAATTTTTTCACTTCACTATCAGCACAGCAGGTGTGGGTGGTGTTGAATCATGTTACCCGGTAAATCATTTTTTTTATTTCATTGGGAAATTTAAGGTACAGTATTGGACTGCAGCCCTAAAACATACACCCAAAATTCCTGAACCCTTAACTGCACATTACAGATCTGTGGCTAACTTTGCTGTGCACAAAATATTTTAGTCTTTAAATTTTAAACTTACCTTATAAAGCTTTTAACATGTATACAAATTAAAAGGAAAACACAGTAGGAGACTGAAAGGAACCCCCCCCCCCCCACCAAGTTAACTGCACTTTGTAATAGTGGGATCACCTGATGAATCTCCACCCTAGTTTATTTCACCTAAAGATTAACCACCCAAATGCTAACCTAACCTAACCTCATCCCCACAAATTTCATTAAGGTGGTTAATCTTTAGGTGTAATAAGTTGGGGTGGAGATTCTTCATGGGATCTGAGCAAACCAACACCAGTATACAGTACTGTACTGTGCAGTGTCCCAGGAACTAATGGAAGTTTTTCCTCTGTATCTCAAAGATTATTCCATATTTTGTTTTAGCTCCTTTTATGTGAATTTCCATTACTCAAGCTTCTGTACCTTGAGGGATGCCTGTACAGTATTTCACTAACTCAGTTTTTATTGTGACAGAGGAAGGCGAGGTCGGGGAAGTAGACTGAGTGGACCGACCAACAAAGATGCATTAGAGAAACTGTCAAAAGTTCACCCACTTCCTTCACTCATCCTGCAGTGGCCCAAGATAAACTCATCTCTTATCAAGGTAAAACATATAGCATGCCACGTCCAGTATGTTCACTTGTGTGTTGTTATATGTTTTCCAGAGGTTGGTTCATGCAGTACCTCTTCTTTAACATATTTATTAGACATCTCTGCTGTCTCTTCCATATTTACACCTATCTTTCACACACACACACACACACACCTCATCTGTACACTTCCCTATATCCAGTACCTTTCAAAAATTTTTCTTCATTTGATATTACCCTTTAAAAGCATAGTAACACCTGAACACTCCAGGACACTATATGATTGATGGAGCCTTGGTGGGTGGAGAGAGGCACTGCACTTTGGCTAGTCTGACATGCTTAACATTAAAATAGAAATATGCACAGCACTGTACAGCATTACACCAAACTTAATTACACTAAACTTAAATTTACTGCACTGTACTGTAGTAACTATATAATCACTAAAATCAGTGCTTGATGGAGTGCTGTATTAAGACATGCTGAAGCCCTAAGCTATGTCAAGATTTAGAGGCTCCACACCATAAAAAGAATAAAGTATGTATAGTGAGAAAGGGTGTATTACATTCTAACATAAAGGTCAATAAATTTTTTTTTAAACTATGTATTTACATATACTGTACAGTATACATTTGCAAAGATGCAATGAACAACTTATAATCTAAATAACATATACATCTTAGAAAAAGCCTTATTTACATTATAAAATACTTTAGGATTTCCTAACTAGCAAATATGAAATTAGGGACTTTTAACATAAAACATTGCACAGATCAACCCTTGCATTAGCCCCTGTCTTATAGGTAAAAATACTTATATAAATATGGATTAATTACATTAGACTTGTATAACTATCACCCCTTGTAACTTTCTACTAGCTATGAGGTTCATGTTCAGAGCACGTGATAAGGTGTGTCCACGGGAAGTCACGTCACCTAGTGCTGAGCTAAGGGAGAAGTATCCGGCTCCCTGGCCATCTATTGCGGGCAGTAGTTTGATAACCCTGACGAGAGGAAGACATTATTTATAGCCATCGTTGATGTGCTTCCGTCTTTACTCAAGGGCGGACGTCAGATATATTTCCGTTCTCCCTCCAGGGTCCCTACTCGAGATCACTCACTCCCACATCAATCAGATGTATTTAAGAAGAGCTAATTTAAGATAGCCTCCATCCTCATTTAACACTCATAGCTACAGTGATTAAGTTACGGTGATAATCTTTTTTGAAAGTGTACACAGAAACCTTTTATAATAAATACACAAAAGGAACCTATTGGATTAAGTTACTGAAGACCCAATAAACTTTGATTTATATTTTGGTACGTCTAGAATATAAGGTAACATGTTTCACAAGTGATTGTCACAAGTGGTGACAACCCAGGAAGGTTGTTACATGTATGACAGCTTCACAAGTAGTTGTTATACAAGTAACAGTAACCCAACAGATAGAGATATTATGTTTTCCCCATTACTGTGTTATACTGTTACAAAAAAGATATTGTTACACAGTTGGCAAAGCATAGCTTAAGAGGACCCAGTCAATGACCAGTCTACAGGACCAGTCTACAGTTTACAGTAAGTCAAGTGTACTCCAAGTATACGTGACAATTTTGGTAACAGAAGTTGTTCGTCATACTGGAGTTGAGTAACAGTTGAGATAATCTGTTGTCCGGTTACTCCTACTATTATATAAAAAAATAAACAGTTTCACCCATAGTAAATTGAAGCAGTAATGCAACTGGCACTGTTTCTTCTGTTTGAACATCACATAAAATTTAAAACATTTTCTTTTGTAGTTTCCCAAAAGTAAAGTCATGGATGAAATCGTCCAATGATAAGCTAAAAAAAAATTCACTTTCTATTCACATAAAGCTTAATGCAGAGAACTTTTCTCACAGCATTGGTGTCCAAAGTTCATTCTTAATTCTTTTCAGCTACAGAATTTACCTTTCTCCTGAGCAGTTTGTTACTATTAGACTGAAAAGTAGCCACAATATTGCTTCTACATTAGGGAAAGCCAAATGAATCTTATTTTGGAAGATGACTTGATAGAGGTCCTAGTGGCTTATATATCCTTTATTAGAATAATTTTTCTTGGTATAAACATTAAAATGCTTTACTTCCCCAACAAGGTTAACATCAATGTCATCAGGATAGTCTTTTATCAGAAACTTTACACTGTCACACAACTGTTCTTCTAAATCAACTAAAAATGTATATATTTTTGCAACATCATTGTACTGTATATGACTGTCTTTTTTTTACACTGGTTTCAAGGGCATCCATCATGGGAATAAAAGATTTTACTCAAAATTTGTCTCTTGGAGAAAGCCTGTCATCATCATTTGCTTCATCACCATCACTGACTTGTTTTTTCTCACTCTCTTTTATTCACACACTTGTAGTCTACATCAGGCAGGTCTCCTTTTGCTTTGAGTCCAATTTCATCAAAACATTCTAGGATTTATTTCAAGAAGTTAGTGAGCAATATGTAAAGCTTGTACAAGTGCTAAGGCCAATCTTTGGATCCTGTAGGGTCTTGTTGGTTTGTGGAAATGATCTAACCAATGAACATGAACACACATTCCAGTTCCTCAGTTTTCTCAAGAAGAATACAGTATCAGCTTTCTTCTTGTTTCACTCTCTTCACTGCCATTAGTACATTAATATGGACATGAGTAAAAGCATCATTACAGTACATAATTGAATTACTGTATAACTCGCCTATGGCTGAAGTAGCCTTTACATGTGCTTCCCACCTAGTTTAGTGTCAGATGTTTTGGTACTGTAGAGTCAGGATTCAAGAATAATTTGAGTACTGCCCAGGGTTTTGTAGAGGCTGAGAAGAAAGTGTATATTTGTTACACAATAACAACAAAATTTACTGCATCTAGGCAGCTATCAACTTCCACACAGCTAACATAGGTGAATTTAAAAACTAATTAATAAGGTTTCCAAATGATACTTTAAAATTATAAACATTATTAGTCTGAATTTTCTGACCTGCAAATATAATAAGTAAAACTTATGTTAGGATAAACAATTTGTTTATAGAAATGCTATATGTCTCAGCTGATGCCCATAGCAACCTTTGCTTGGCACTCATACAAAGTCACTTAGACTATTCCTGATCATCATTATACTCAGCCTTAACACAGAAGCTAAAACCCAAATTAAAAATTATTTAAAACAAGGCAGCGAGGTTTACTCTTGACATGAATGCAAGAGATCACATTGGTCTCAGAGTCTTACACTCACTGAAAATTTTAAGTGTGACAGATAGAGTGAAGCAACTAAGTCTGAATCACTCTTATAGGATATTCAGCTGACTCTGACCAGACTATTTAACACCAAATTTTAAGTGTGACAGATAGAGTGAAGCAACTGAGTCTGAATCACTCTTATAGGATATTCAACTGACTCTGGCCAGACTATTTAACACCAAATTTTGGAAGGATTAGGGATATGAATTGACAAGGCACTAGAGGGAGGGAACATAATTATATGGTATACAGTACTGTACTGTACTTGGTGTTTGCAGTCAAGCAAAAACCACTTTCTTCTTCACAGCTATAAAAGATTGAAACAAGATACCAAACTACATCAAAACCAGTAATAGTGTAAAACAATTAATATCTAAAAGTAAAAAATACATAACAGATGAAGCTGTTTCTGTATTAACAACAAAATATGTTTTGTTGAAGTGATCTGCCAACCTCAGTTAGTCCAAGTGCAATGTAATGCTTGTTAAATTGATCAGAAAACTTTCACTGTTTCTCCTGTTGACATGCTATTACTGATTAGAGACCTAGCCTAAGCAAAGGACCCTACTGTAAATAAGCATCTGTTGGCTTTGCCAATTAGTAAGTGTGAATCTATCAACTGTATTCATCATTAAATCTATATAACTATTTATATCATCTAACCTTACAGAAGTGAAGAACAAGGGACAGACTGATGACAGAGGCTACATCACCACCACCACCACCACCAGATGACTCAGGCTACATCACCACCACCACCAGATGACTCAGGCTACATCACCACCAACACCAGATGACAGAGGCTACATCTCCACCACCACCAGATGACAAAGGCTACATCACCACTGTTAGGTTCTGAATAATAAGTTCTATATACAGGAGAGAACACAAACACCTGTATAGTTTTGTAGGTTCGGTTTACTGGATAAGAGTATGTACACAGAGGGGGGGGTAGCACTCCTCAGCTAGGCTCCTTGTCAACTGCTATAGACGACGTATGGCAAGTGATACATTAGCAGCTTCCATACGTCGCCAGGCACATTAATTAAGCATGTGGGATATGGTAATAACATTGCCACACGCTGCTAGCTAGGCTGAATAAATAATACATAAATGGAGCACATACATAATATACATACATAATATATAATCCAGCATACATAATATACATACACCTCCCTCCCCCCTATACGCTCATAGCAAAGTCTTGAGCGGACCTTTTCTTCTGGATCCGTTCTGAGCGTCGAGGGACTTCATCACTGGGAAGGGTATGGGACTCAACACTGGTGGCGGGGCCAGCAGAAGGCATTGTTACGGGCGGAGAAAACGGCGGTTCCTCCACCACACACGACCACTGGGTAACCGCACCTGGTAGTCCCGTGACCTACCGAGGCCCATGACTACTTCTACTTTGTCCCAACGTAGGGAGGTCGGGTCCTGAACACGGACTTGGGTGCCGACACTCAACCTGGGGAGAGAACGGGCGTGGTCGTTGTAGCGGGCGACGACGTCCTGAACACGTTCGGCGGCTCGGCGATCACAATCCTCTGTCTTGGCCTGCCACTCCTTGGAGAAGGATTGAGGGTGAGCAGGGACACAAGAACGAAGGGGGCGTCCATACAAAACCTGGGCAGGGGAGCGTCCGGTGTAGTTAGGTGTGTTGCGGAGTTCAAGAAGACCCCGGTCGAAGGCCTCGCAGTCAATGTTCCCAGAAGGGGCCACCTTAAGGATGAGGTGCTTCAGGGATTTGACAGCAGCCTCAGCGTGGCCGTTGGACTGCGGGTAATGGGGCGATGACAACACATGCCGGACTCCCCATCGGTCGAGGAACACAGCAAAGTCCCGGCTTGTGAACTGAGGCCCTCCGTCGGTTCGCAGGCGTACAGGAACGCCCACGCCACGGAAGTAGTGGCGGAACTTGCTGATGGTGGCGGCAGACGTCGTGTCATTACCGCCCTTGATGACAACCGGCCAACCAGAGAGACGGTCGACGATAACCAGGAAGGACTTTCCTGACACACAGAAAAAGTTGGTCGACACAGACTCAAAGGGGTGGGTGGGGTTGTCGTCACTCATGAAGGGTACCTGCTGCTGGCTGGGTTGTAATACGTGGCGGGGCTTACACACCTGGACAGCATTGGAGATGTCGGGGTCGATGCCAGGCCGGAACACAGTCTGTCTTGCACGCCGTTTGGTGGCCTCGGCTCCACAGTGACTGTCGTGGAGGCGAGCCAAGGCGTGGGGACGTGAAGCAGCAGGGACAACTACCGAAGGAGAGGTGTCACTGGCCAGAGGTAGGGGTAGGGCGGCAGCAGGGTAGTTGCTGCTCCCTTCGTGCACCCTGTTGGCGTATTTTACCTCGAGAATCGGTGTTGGGAAGTCCTGGGAGATGATGGCCAACTCTTGGCAATGTCTGTAGGACAGCAAAGGAGTCGGGACACCATTATGCAAGTCAATCCAGGCCTGACACGACTTGTTGCCAAAGGTGACATGTGCATAGAGTAAACCCAGGGCTGGGGCCATCTGTGAACCATCTGCCGTGACGCAGAGGTCCTTGAGAGGCGGTCCTAGATCGCTTGGAGAGAGCCCCAAGCATTGCAAATGCTGGGGGCCGATGACTGTAGCATCAGCGCCGGTGTCGGGCAACATCTGAAGACGGGATGACACACCGCCGTAGGCCACTATGACGCTGATATACTGGGGGACTTTGGTCCTGGGATGCGAGGAGTACACCCTCCTAATATGGGTCGGGCTTTGTCCAGGGTCGTCGTGCCTCTGATTTGGCGACTGTGGGCGGCCCTCACTGGTAGAAGGGCGCCGAAGCTTCCGCCGACGCTGTCCCTTGGGTTTGTGGGTAGGGCAACACTTGTCATAGTGGCCCAGACGACCGCACACATTGCACTGTACGTACTTAGCTGGGCACGGCACTGTGAGCGACCAGTGGCCCTTACGGTCACAACTGTTGCAGGTAGACTGAGCAGCTGGACACACCTGTGTTCCGTGCTGCTTACCACAGTTGTTACAAAATGAACCGGGCGTGGACGTGGTGGGCGAAGGCGTAGGAGCAGACTTCTTGTCCTTCTTGTACCGGGAAACAGCGCGTACAGCTGTAGGGGGAGCACGGATGGCAGAGGTGGCACACCTGGCAGCCTCATAGGAGCGACACATCGTCAACACATCCTGAAGAGAAGAGGAAGAGTCGAGGGAGGTGAGGCGTTGGACAAGTTCCTCGTCCTTAACACCCATCAGGATCACCTGCTTCAACTGGGTCTCCTCGCACTGCTGGTGGTGGCCTAGACATATATCTACCTCTTCCTCTTCCGAGGCTCTCTTAAGACGTACATAAAAGGCGTCAAAAGTCTCACCTTCCATCTGTCTGCAGCTAAACAATTCCCTCCTGCGCAGAGCTTCATTCTGCTGTCCTTTGATGTGCCGTTGTAGAATGTCCAGTACCTCCTCTACAGACAACGAAGAGGTCGGAGGTACCTGCAACGTATGTTCCAAGACACGCTGAATTTCCAAGGACAGGCACATACGCAGCTGGATGAGTTGTTTAGGCTGTGACAAACTCTGGAGATCCACCATTGTAGAATAATCAGTCCACCGTCGCCGCCATTCACGAAAAGTCTGGAAATTCACATCAGGCTTCAAGATGGGCGGTGTTTGTGCTGCTGCTTTAGGTGGGGCTGGGGGGGCGTGAAGGAAGCATGGATGAGGTATCTGAACCAGTCAGTACCGAGGCAGTGTTAGAGCCAGGGGCTTGGTTAACAGTGAGGCGAGATATCAAGGCTTCAAACCGTGCACTGTCTTCCACTCTCCGTTGGTGGTCTTGTTCTGCCTCTGCTTGCCTTCTGTGCTCATCCGCCAAACGTCTGTGAGCTTCATCCTCGCGTCTCTCATCTCTCATAAACTTCATTAAGGCAATTATCTCTGGAGATAACGCTGAATGTTGAGGTGAAGGGCTGCGCGATGTTGTGGGAGCTGGAGCGTCGTGGCCGGCCTGGTCATCCATCTCTGTGGGACTGTCATCCGCTTGACTCATCCAGGCGCTGGCTCCACGGCTACGTAAGGCATGAGACATAACTACTTCATCTGTGTACTGTCTTAAATCAGTGTTGACCGGTCAGCCCGTCGTATCAACAAGATTTCAGACAAAAAAATTAATTAAATACACAGATAAGTAGGTTATATATATAAAATATATATAAGGAAGCCGCGCGGTCAGCAAGTGTTAGTGCATGTATGTGTGTGTGTGTGTGTGTCCCGGGCAGGCAAAGCGTCTCGCCCCAGCTGTGAGGGGGGGTGGAGATAGCGCAGGAGCTCAGTCACCTCTGAAACGGTCAGAGAAGGGGTGCACTGAACTCTACCTACAAATGCTCAGAACATGCCAGATACCTTGGAAATCCTTAAAACAAGGTCACACACAGAATAACAGCACACAGAAGCGCACTAAACACTTCACAGAAAATCACTGTCACTTGACACTGCTCAAAGTTGCTAAATTCTTTTAGAGGACGGATGGCAGCGTTGACACAGGTAGGAGTCCATAAGCCGGTTTTCAAACAAACTTGCAGACCATCACTGTAATAATCCAGTAAAACCACGCGACCGCGCCCATGTTAGGTTCTTGAATAATAAGTTCAATATACAGGAGAGAACACAAACACCTGTATAGTTTTGTAGTTCGCTGGTTTACTGGATAAGAGTATGTACAATAAAGGGGAGTAGTGCTCTCCTGGCTAGGCCTCACAACTGCTATAGACGCATTTATGGCAAGTGATACATTAGCAGCTTCCATACGTCAGCCAGGCACATTAATTAAGCATGATATGGTAATAACATTGCCAATGACGCCATAGCTAGGCTGAATAAATAATACATAAATGGAGCAAACAACAAGTGCCTGGAGATCACATCACCACCACCCAATGACAGGAGGCTACATCATCACCAACACCAGTTGCCTGGAGACTAAGCACCACCCAATGACGCTACATCACCACCAACACCAGATCACAGAAGATATCATCAACCATTTGACAGGAGGCTACACACCACCACCAGATGACTGAGGCTACATTACCACCATCCCAGATGACTGAGGCTACATTACTGCCACCAACACTACGACTGAGGCTACATCACCACCACCGGATGACTATGCAACATTACCACCACCAGATGACTGAGGCTACACCACCAACACAGGATGGCTGAGGCACATGGTGGGCTACATTACCACCACCAACACCAAGATGATAGGCGTCTACATCACCACCACCACCAGATGGCTGAGGCTACATCACCACCAGATGACAGGAGGATACACCACCAGATGACAGGAGGCTACACCACTCAGATGACAGGAGGCTACACACCAGATGACAGGAGGCTACACCACCAGATGACAGGAGGCTACATTACCACCCACCACCAGATGATCAGGAGTACACACTCCCCACCAGATGACTGAGGCTACACCACCACCACCAGATGACAGGAGTGCCATTACCACCACCAGATGACAGTGGAGGCCATACCACCACCACCACCACCACCACCAGATGACTGAGGCTACATCATCACCACCACCACCAGATGACTGTGGCCCACCACCAACGATGACAGGAGGCTACATTACTAACAACACCAAATGACTGAGGTTACATAATCACAACCACCAGATGGGAGGCTACACCACCAGATGACAGGAGGCTACACCACCAGGTGACAGGAGGCTATGACCACCACTCACCACCACCAGATGACAGGAGGCTACATTACCACCACCACCACCACCACCAGATGACTGAGGTTACATAATCACAACCACCAGATGGCTGAGGCTCTACCCCACCACCACCAGATAACTGAGGCATCACCACCACTACCAGATGAATGAGGCATCACCACCACCACCAGCAGATGACTGAGGCATCACCACCAGTGAGACTGAGGCATCACCACCACCACCAGATGAATGAGGCACCACCACCAGCAGATGACTGGGCATCACCGAGCTGGAGTTATGTCTACCGGGTTATTTACACTATCCATATTATATATATATATATATATATATATATATATATATATATATATATACTACGTTGTTCATCGTAGTTTCTAAACTAAATAAGTCTTTACTTTTATGTTCATTATTTTGTCACTCGGTTGAGTCATTTATTTGGTCGATTTAATTTGTATTTGTTTATTGTAATAATACTGATATATTTTATTGTTTTAATATATTCCTGTAATTAAAATTACTGCATGCATTTAATATAACCCCCTAGTAAAGAGGTGACGATTTTGTGATCTATCTTGGACTTTATACAAAGAGAAAGTTGAATTTGTGATTTTGTCAAACCCTACTTTCGGGAAAGTAGATTATCAAATTGGAAATATTACCTAATTTTCCGAAGTAGAATATCATAGAAAAAACGGGGAAATTTGTATACAGAAAATGGGAAATATCTCCTTTCAAAGTTAATACCTACTTTCCCGAAAGTAGATTTTTTTTCTACTGGAAAGTAGATTATCGACTTTTCTGGGAAAGTAAATTATCGACTTTGGGGAAATATTACCTAATTTCATCGAAGTAGATTATCATAGAAAACGGAATTTGTATCATAGAAAATAAATATCTACTTTCCGGGAAAGTTGGTTATCTACTTTTCCTGGAAGTAAATTATCGACTTTTGGGGAAATATTACCTAATTTTGCGAAGTAGATTATCATAGAAAACGGGAAATTTGTATCATAGAAAATGGGAAATATCTACTTTCCGGGAAAGAAGGAAAATGTCAAATTAAAAAATAAATACAGTAATCTAACCCAACGGTCATTGTACTCACTTACTGGTTAATTATTACGTAAATACTGATGCACGGTTTACGCTCGTTACCCGCCACCGGCTTCTAGTTAAAGGCTCATTTCCATTTGAAACCACATTCAGAATCGACTAAAGAACACCAAAATTCACCAGAAAAATTATTTACCATGACAAAATGGACTAAACCTTATTACCATGTACCCATACCCAAACCAAACCAAACCTAACCTGACCTGACAAAAACTATGCATTTGCCCAGGAAATGCCATAGAAGAAAATCGATTTAATTAAAAAATAAAAGTAAAGGTGTAGAAAAGAGTAACCACCAGAAGTTGTTGTTTGATTTTCTTGATTTTTGCCATACGTATTGTTTTGATGATTTTAAGTATATTAAAAGAAACGACTTCCGTTATAATTTTAAGTATTTTTTGATTTTTATTTACCTATCCCCTTCATAATTCTCCTCCCAGCGACATTTTGTTGTTTATCTCGCTGAATCCTTTTCAGAGACGTTTCCCCAAATGATGGTGAACGCTTCCACATTCCTCTCGCCATTGCTGATGTATATCAACCTCAATATTAAGTTTAGTAACACATAAATTACTATAATGCATAGAACCTAATAGAATCTGACCTAACAAACCCATAGGTTAGGTATGTTAGGTCAGGTTCTATTAAGTTCTATGCGTCATTCCACTTTGTGTTTAATATCATGAATTATTATGAAAAATTTCAACCAATTCGGACAATTCCCTCTGGTGGTCATCTTTTCTACACCTTTCGCAAAAATTAATCCTATTGATAATGGTAAAAAATCTTGGTAATTATACAGAACCCGCGAGCAAAATTGATTGAAAACAATTATAAAAACACGGGTTTTTCATTGTTATATTATATTGGACATTGTTGTAGTTTGTGGAAATATGTTAAAAAGTGGATATTTTTAAAATAAACGCTACTTAAAATTTATGGGTATGAAGAACAGACCTAACCA
The DNA here is from genome assembly GCF_018991925.1 of Homarus americanus. NCBI lineage: Eukaryota > Metazoa > Arthropoda > Malacostraca > Decapoda > Nephropidae > Homarus > Homarus americanus. Next base: position 7,179,343 of record NW_024720773.1, on the reverse strand, counting down.
ACCAAACCTAATTAACCTTACCTAACTTCCCGGTATATTAAACAGAAAGAACTTAATACGATATGGTGAAATTTGAGGCATTTTCTGGACGCGAAATGATACAGCCCATCGGCTAGCAGCCCTGGCGGGTTAGTCCTATATATTAACCAAATCTGAAATACTTATCGGGCTAAACGAATATTAACCCTATCAATTTTTGTCAATTCACCATATCGTAGACGGCAACGAATTATTTCTTAATACAAACACTAATATAAACTACACTAATACCAAGGCAGCATAATATATAATATGGCGGAGTTTATCTTTGCAATTAACTTTTAATAAAACATCTTCACCTAAATTTCCATTTGATGACGGAATAAAGCTCTCAGTAACTACTTGTTGGGTTGACAAACTACCATGGCGGTGGTTAACCAACTCTCTAACATCACATGTAACTTAATTATGAAAATAAGAATATCAACAATTTACTCACCACAGAGGACAGTAGCAACATAATCTTGTGTTTAAATAACTTAATATACAAATACTAAAAATGTAATCGCCACATAACAGCCAGTCACGTCACGTCCTTCCCCCACGGCTCACTCAGACAAATGGCTTGCTAGTGACGTCACAATGGTGTGTTATACCAAGGAAGGAATATATAGAAAGCGTACTACATTCAATTAATGTTAGCCCTGACTGCTGCGCCATCTCTCAATTTAATTTTACCATAAATATTTAAGTTCATCATAGAAAACGTGTTATTGTCTAGAGGATGAGCTTGTCTTTAGTCTTAGACTCCTGTCATAAGCCATATACATTTTTATTCTCAGCAGCCATTGCATAAATATACATGATTGTCTGCTTATACATTTATATATTTATTTATTCACGAACAATGATGTTCCTTAAATAAAAGAAGAGGCTATACCATGTTGTACAGTACATGAAATAACATAAATAAGGAGGTAGATAAATATAAGTTGAGAAAACATCAAAAGCAAGCGGGCAGGTAGACTTAATCTTCATGATATCCACAAAAAGTAGAAAGCTGTAATAAAAAGATTAAGTTTCAGCTTTCAGTCTTGAAAATATATATACAGTAATTCAGGGTGGATAAGGCCGAAATACATTACATGTTTGAATGTTCTGATAAGAATCACACATACACTATAATTTCTTTAAATTTAAGACAGCATACAGCTTGCTAACACTTCCTACTACGATTGGGGAGATAAACTTTAAACTTCGTGATAGTTGACAACTGCAATCAAGCTGGGTGGAAAAATTAGGAAACCAGAGAAAAAAAGGGAAATATACATATTTTATTTGGTTTGTGTTGTAACTAAAGGGAGACATTGTATATCCATCCCATTTAGATTGTTCGAAAAAACATATACAGTACAGCTCCAAGCAATAATACATTAGCATCCCAACTTGAAAAACAATGTAATTTAAACCTGCAACCCAGAATGCAGCCACTGTACCATGTAGGTATAAGTGCAGGCAACTGTACATCAGTGATAAAATCAATTAAATTCATACCTGGATGTGGTACACTTTTCGTATTTTGGTTCAGCTTACCTGGGCTTTCATGTAATATCTGTACTAATCAACCATACTGTACTTATCTCAATAGTGTCCTGTAATGTATTCTTTTCCTTCACCTTTTCTAAGTACAGCATGTGGATAAACCTTAAGAGAATAGAACAATCTTCACTGAAACAAGACATAAACAACGCAGAATGTATACAATGTACCATTTATATTTTTGCTCACGAGGATAATTTGATGCACAAACGTCAAGGTTCTGGACTTTATTAAGAATAATGTATCGTTATTTAGTGCCTGGCAGACTGATCAGGGAATTGTACAACTGGCATTATTGTGCAATGAACTAATAAATCTGCAGCAACTTGGTCCTGACACACACACAAACACACACACACGCAAACACACACCAGAACTTGCCTTTAACATGTAGTGTGTGGTATTAAACATGTGCTACCACATGTAGTGTGTGTGGTATTAAACATGTGCTACCACATGTAGTGTGTGTTGTATTTAACATGTGCTACCTGCCACTCGACTTCGTTGTCACAGGTGAAGGTGTAGAAATACTTTAATTATTTACATTAATTACAATAATCTGAACAGACTCCATTTCTTAGCACATAGTTATTCTACTAATTAATGTGGGCAGCATTTTTTAATGAACTACCTGTATTTTCTATTACAGTAAACTCAAATGTCATCAGACTCGGATTTATTTTAATGTGATTCAAAACAACTGAATATATAGTTACTTTTGTTTTGTATCACACAGTGAAGAGTTCCAAGAGAAACAAGATGTCAGCAGAGATTATTGATGTAAGCTGTTATGTGATGTTGACCAAAATAACATGAGCAGAATAATTTGGCCCAGTAATTATCCACAGAAGAATGGACAATCCTTTCATATTGCGGTGCAGCTTCTGTTTTACTATCTGGAGAGATCTTCTTTGGTAAGGTATTAATATATTAATACTGTACAGTTCAATGGTTTTATTCATTCATATACAGTATTGATTTAAATAAATATACATACGGGAATCTAACAATGTCATATATGACCGTTTGAAAATCAGATATCTGCTAGTAGATCATAAGCTGTGGAAATAAAACGTTTTTATAATAAAAGAGTTTGTTTCATTACATCTTAATCAATTTAATTATTATACATCCAAAAGCATGGAAGTCTAATATCAGTAGCCAATCAGTTGCTCTGAGATTCCGTGGTGCCGTACGATATGTTGGGAAAAACACTTTATTTTTATCCAGACTTCACTTTTAACTGCTACACCGGTACTCCCGTCTTCATCCGTCTTCACTTGCTTAACCCTTCCATTTGAAGGTATTGGCCTTAAACTAACTTACTAAGCAAGTGGGAGCGTCAAAATGCTCATCATCGGCACCAGTTAGTGACCCCCTTGGGCTTTATCAATCAACTGGCAGTCGAGCAAATCTCGGGGAGCACCATACCGTATGTACAGTATAAGATACTCGCATAAGTCCTTGTAACTTATTAGCATGATAACAGAGCAGAAGTAAAGGTATATGTTATCGACGCCACCGCTCCAGGATCTGTGACACACATTCGGCAATTACAAGCTGAAGCTGAGGGTATGACTTAAACACGTGCTGGCTTTTCTTCACGAGGATCTTAAGCCTCGGCAGTCGTATAATACTCTCCTTTTTATGCACTATGCTGATCAAACTCATCGGCCTGTAGAGTGTTCGTGATGACGATCACCCTTTCTGAATACTCCATAGGATTCACAGAAGCCAATTCTAACTATTGCAGAACACTTGATTATAAAGGGGTTCGAGAGTTCCTTTCTACTCAAATGTGAGGAAAATAACCCCTAACCGAACCTCATAAGGCTATTTAAAGACGTCTTTCGAGCCAAAACTTACTTTCTGGGACATGAATAGTGCGCGAATGTAATAGGCCCTATATATCAACAGAACGTATTGCTATAAATAGGTCAATACATCTGATATTATATTCAATTCACCCCCTGTAACTTTCCACTGTCTGCCAGGTGAGACATGATATGGACACGTGAGCGGGTAACTCACCCAGAGGGCGAGACCCATAATAAGCATTTCTGTAAGCACACACTGCGATGCCCCTAAGCCAGTAGCTCACCTCCAACTCATATCGTAAGGACGTGACCTAACGTTTTATCCTTTATAAACGCCGTCCTTTCTCATTCCTCCTAGACAGTGAGACACCCCACGGTTGATATACACTCAAGATTATATATACAACCTTTATAATAAAACAAAAGGAACTTCGTTTGGGTTTTCGTTGCTTAAACCCAAATATAAATATGTAATGACGGACTGGATAATTGGACAAGCAGCCGATTCACAGCTGCAGGCCGATTCGGTTTCTTTCTTTTATAAATGAATAATTCAGTTTATCTTGACGACTTCACATAGGTTTTCCCAGGCACCTGTCATGGCTTCACTTGCTTTGGATGTCAATTGAAAACTCTATCCTGCCTTGACGACCCTGGAGATGTTTAATATTAAGGTGCTTTTACTTCGTCTGTTGAAATTCAGTGCTATACGATGTAAATATCGCAGGCAATGTCTCTTTTGTTCTATGAATATAACTAACAGATAACCCCAATTAACCTCCAATTCTTATCATGTGTGGTATAATAAAGAGGTTCATAAGTTCGTTCCATAACATTTTGCTAATTTACAGCAACTCAGTTCCCCATGTGTTATGTTGTACATATTATTTCTTTACGTTTTTATCATATGGATGAGATCTTGTATTGTTATTTTCCTCTTAAAACTTACTCTGCCGAAATATATGGGTTTATAATACTGAGGATTTACACAACCGGCCGTCAGTTAAAACTTCAAATGTTTCGTCACCATCATACCTTCTTGTCCAACGGTCCGATTCATCACAAAGTCACTGTCAGCACCTCAGCCGAGTTCAGGTTCAGACTAAATTCCAGCCGCTCTGCCCTGCTCACTGGGCAGTGCTCATTGTCGAGATTGGATCTTCAGGAAGAGTTTGTATCCTCCCCAACTCAACTTTTTGACTAGTGTGGATCACCATGCAGTACGTTGCTGTTGTTCTGGTGGTGTATTGGGCGTGCGTGGGCGTACGTTCTTCTCATCGCCCACAACGTCCACTTATATTCTCTTGGATGGGTGAGCTTCGTCCAGTTTCACAGTTCTCATGATGTTTGATGTAACTGCACATCGCGTGACGATACGGTGTCGTCTTATCTTGGTCTAGATAAAATAGTAATGATATAGTTTGGTACAGTCACAATCCAGACTGGAGGAGAAGCCAGGTTGAAGAAAAAGCCGGGTGAACGGACATGCACTATGCTTTGTGTATTGATTATATATTATTCATAAAATTATTATGGCCACTATCCAACTTATGCCGTATCTTGTCAATGTTTTTGAATAATATAAACTATACCTGTGCTCGTGTGTTTGTCACAGGTGGCTGTGCCCGAAGTGCTGGGCCTGCTGGCACTTCTGTTGTGTCGCCCCACCGTTATCGTCCCTCGTCTCCATTTACAGATGAGTATTGTGTGTGTGTTCGCTGGCCTTTCTTCAACTTCGGGTTTCCCTTCGGAACTCAGCTTCAGGGGGTAAGAACCTTTGGGCCTGTGTAAGTGGTCCAACCCTCGCAAGCAGTGGTCTCGGATCGATTCCCAGGGCAAGGGTGAAGAACATGGGCAGGTTCTTTACGCCATTTGCTTCTGTCTACCCAGCAACAGGTGGGAACTTGGATGTTATTGATTTTGTGGATCGTGTTCCAGGGTGTTGGTTGTGGTACAGTTGGCGAGTTGTCCGGTCTTCTCGGACTATTCTTGACACTAGGTCATACAACTCGTTAAATTCAGTGTTATTGGTTGTTGTTGGCGACAGCTTGCACCTTGAACCTCTGTTGGCTCTTGGGCTGTACGTCACCTCGTGCCGTGGGACAACCATTATTATTATTATTATCAATGATAACAATACAGATTTGCTTGGTTCGGAATTTTCATTCAAAACATGGGTCTTATATTCAGAAAAAAAAAATGAATGAGTTTATTTCGGAAGGACAAAAAACGGTTGTTTCTGATTTCGACAGGAACTACCCACTAGCTACAGCACCAGTACTCGATGGTTCCTTGGGTATAATGATGTCTAGTTTTTTAATCTTGAAAGCCACAAGATAGTTGCTGCACTTTTACAACCGTCTTTCCTTTTCTCCACCACCAGGTTTGGTTTCGATTATTGTGTAAATCTAAATAAAGAAACAATTAACCCATAAGCGCCACCGCCGTTTTGATAACGTAAGTGGCTTAAACTATCTCGAAAATGCAACACAAGGGGCCTGGGGCTGTGGTCGTGCACGGTGGGGTATTCGTTATTCACTAATGATATGGATAAGTTGTTAGACGAGGAGATGCTTGAAGCGTTTTCCCCGACCTTATTCCTCATGTGTGTGGGTTAGTGTGCTTCTTGAAGTTCAAGCGGGAATGATGTTCCCCAAAGGCATAAGAGTTACTCGTCTCTTCATTAAATGTCAATATAATACCAGTTACATAGTCTATATCTAAGAATACACATTATCTTGCACAGATTCAAGTGATGCCATGGTCAGGAAATTTTATGGCATTAACCGATTGATCTCAATAAGATCTGCCCTCTCTTGGCTCCTTTAAGAACTACTATATTAACTAGAAATTGATTGGTTAGTGATTACTGCATTCAGTCAACTGCGACATTGCATCGGAAGAGTTACAGCCATTTTCACTTTTACATATTCAAAATAATGGAATTTGGAATCACCTGAAGATTAACCACCCTAATACTAACCTAACCCCCAGGTAGCATTGGGGTGGTTAATCTCCAGGTGAAATTCGGTGAGTGTTTAATATTCAAGTGTAAAATATTATAATATGATAAACATAAACCTCTATCGCGTATACCATTTGAAAGTGTAAGTATTTGTGATGGCACAGAGGGACGTCGTCAAATTACTGTAGTCCGCGCATTATATAATATCTACTGTATCCATCTCTTAATAAGACTATTTTTAGGTTATTTACAACTACCAAGTTTCATCAGCCTTCGAGTTATCACGAGGGGGTGGCGGCCCCGCATCATGTCAATGGCATTGATATTATAGGTTATCAGTGCTTATGCAGAGGTTACTTCAGCCCAAGGTATGTTACCATGACTAAAGCGTACCATCACCAGTGGAGGTGTGTGAAGACACAGAGCCCAGGACCGTTGCCAGGCCGATTTTTTTTAATGGTTTTCCCGACTGTATACTCGCTCTAAAAGTATCTTTACAATTTTGCATTAGACAATATGACACAACGGACAGAGGGTTTTGACAGCCGTAACGAGACAAATTTAACTTTGGAACGAGCACATATCACGAACAACAACAGCAGCCAAGGTCTTTGCAGCATAGTATAGGTCCAGAATCCACTTAAGAGCCGTTGTTGGGAGCTTTTGATTCACTAGTGTACAAGAAATATTCATTGTCACATTGTAATTCGCGAGGGTTACTACGTTCTTGAAAATCTTGCGAATGTAGAAACTTTAGTTCAAAGGGAAATGGGGTGGGGTTTCTTGGTCCGACTGATCCAAGGAATAATCTTTTTCTTCACTGCGAAGCTCCTCTCCAGTATAGGGTCAAACTCCATAAATGGGTCGATGTGAGCTCGTCTGAGTTGAATAGTTTCTGAAAGAACTATAAGTTGCAGACCCGTCTCGTCTTCATTGTCGTCATCATTGCTTGTTTGGATAAGCTTCTCTGAGTCCTCTTTGTTTAACTCTTTGGCGTGAGACTCATTCAGTTCCTTTTGCCTTCATATCATCAAAACCATCTCCTCCGAATTTTGACGCGCCAACTGAACTATATTTCTGGCTTCATCAAACAACAAAAGCAAAACCAGAGAAGACCAAAAGATGTTCAATACCTCCAGTCACATCTTCCTCCAGGAGCCATGTATGGTGGATGGTTTGTATAATAATTTCACCCTTAATTTACTACTATCGCAGGTTCAGTATTTGTTATTGTCATTGTCGCAGGATTAGTAATAGTTATTATTACCACCATCGTAGGTTCAGATGGGACTACGTAAGGCTACACGGTGGGGAAGGTCTGGCGGGCTTCGACAAGTTCGTCAACAGTGGGGCTCGCGCCACACACGTCAACCCTGTTTTTCCCTCCAATTCCTTCCCCAACTGGCATACGATTGTGACAGGTTAGTAAACATTGTGACAGATTAGTAAACATTGTGACAGCATTAGCAAATATTGTGACAGATTAGTAAACATTGTGACAGCATTAGCAAACATTGTGACAGGTTCGTAAACATTGTGACATTAGTATACATTGTGACAGGTAAGTAAACATTGTGACAGATTAGTGAACATTGTGACAGGTTAGTAAACATTGTGACAGATTGGTAAACATTGAGATAGATTGGTAAACATTGAACATTCTCTTGATGGGAAGACCAGTAACGTTTAAGAACATGACTTGAAATGTTTACTGTCTATACTTAACCCGTTTCCTGTGGTTTTATGGTCACCAAGTCCTGTCATTCACATTCCAGACCTGTACCTTCCAGACCTTTACCTCACGTTCCAAACCTGTACCACACCTTTCAGACATTTACCTCACGTTCCAAACCTGTACCACACCTTGCAGACCCGTTCCTCCTCCTTCCAGGCCTGTTCCTTCACCTTCCAGACCCGTACCACACCTTCCAGACCTGTTCCTTCACCTTCCAGGCCTGTATCACACTTTCCAGACCTGTTCCTTCACCTTCCAAGCCTGTATCACACTTTCCAGACCTGTTCCGCTACCTTCCAGACCTGCACCATGCTTTCCATACCTATACTTCTAGGTTTGTATCCTGAGAGTCACGGGATTGTTGGCAACTACATGTACGACTCTGAGGATGAAGGCATTTTTTACATTTTTGACTCACAGAGTACAGGAAACCCGCGCTGGTGGTCCAAAGCCGAACCGCTCTGGATTACCGCTACTAAGAACCAACGAGATACTGGCTTGTTGCTCTGGGGAAGGTAAGTTTAGGGATTGACATGAATATGAGGCCCCCCGCCCCCGTCCCCCCATCTAAAGTATTATATGAAGAGAGAAATCCATTATATTGAGGGTCCTTTAGATGTGACCCCCCTATCTAAAAGAATTAAAGAGAAAAATCCGTTATATTTAGGGTTCTTTTGATGTAACCCTCCCCATCTAAAGAATTATATGAAGAGAATAGTCCGATTTATAGAGCCTGGAGAACGTTTCCTCATTCTGTGTGTCCAAATATTGGGGATTTTTTCTCCGCAGATGCGACTTGCCCTGGTATGGACACGTGCTGCCCCGCCACTGTCTCCCATTCAACTACGATCCTTCGGCCAACACAACCCGCTTCCATCACCACCTCCGTCAGGCTGTCAACATGACCCACCAGGATGGCTACAACCTCGTCATGGTACGTCCCATGGTGGAAGGTTCATGGTAGATATCACGGTAATCTTAGTGGAAGGTTCATGGTAGGTGTTATGATTACGTTTCTTGGTAGAAGACTCACGGCACTTGTGGTATATCATGGTAGAAATTTAATTGTAGGTGTTATGGTAGTTATGGTGCTGTATATCAAATGGTAAAATAATCATGGTAGTAGGATCCAACCATGGTAGTTATGGTAGGTGTACAGTAATGATTATAAATGACTAACTTACATCTATTACACCTGAAAATATGATCTAATTAGCCTACAACAAGTGTGCCCATCCACAGGCATACTTATTAATACCTGTAATTTACCCACAGGTATACGAGGGGGCGGTGGATACCCTGGGGCACACTTATGGCCCCAGGTCACCCCAGGTCGCTGCCGCTGTCAGGGAGGTGGACCTGGGACTGCAGAACCTGTGGAACCTGGAAGCTAGAGGAATCATGGACACGGTAAGTCCCATTCCACTCATGTCCATTAACTTGTTTGATATATTCACCATCCTTGGAAAATGATAATAATGATGATGATGATAATAATTTCAGTAACTTATCATTATTTTTATTATTGTTAGCATATTAAAATAGTGAATTTATAAACCTCACTATATAACACATTTATTCATATTGCTTATTATTTTCAACAATTTCAAAACATTCTTTACTTTTATCTCCTAACTGGTACTCAGTGATAATGGCTATAGTAAACTAGAGTCTTACTTTTTACTTTTAGCCTCTTCACTAATCGGCTCGTTAGCCGCATGGGCGATCGTCACGTCTCTGTTACGCACTGTTGGCAAGTACTGGGCGACCGGCTCCTGAGTGTACCTGAACCTGCTCCAGTGTTGGTCAAGTATTGTCTTGAAAGAGCTCACACTCGGTGCCGTCACAACACTTTCTGGTAGATTGTTCCAAGAGTTCATAACTCTCACTCCGAAAAGGTTTGCCCTCGCAGTTTTCTGGACTTGCGGCTTCTTCAATCTTGAGTTGTGACCCCTTGTGGGGTGAACGTCCGCCAGCTCCAAGTAAGGACACTCGATTGAGTAGTGCCCCTTGAGATGCTTATACACCTCAATTAGGTTACCCCTTGCTCGTCTGTAGTATAAGGTAGGCAAGTTCAGGCGCTCCAATCTCAGGGAGCTGAGGTGCCGAAGTGCAGACACCAGTCTGGTGACCCTCCTTTGAACATTTTCAACCAACTGATAGTCCCTATCATATCTCGGGGACCAGACAGGGTGACAGTACTCAAGATCGGGAAGCGCTTCACTCTTGAAGATCGTTACAAGGGACAGACCGTCTAGATATCTGAACGACCTTATAAGACCCAATAATTTATTTGTCTGATTTACTTTCTTCTCGCAATGGCCTGAGAACTTCAGCTCATTGTCAACATACATACCAGGTCCTTTTCACATTCGGTCTCAAATAGTGCAGTTTCTTCATCCAATTGGGACATATGATACGCCTCCTTACCGTTGGTACGCCCCAGATGCATCCTCTTACACTGCGTGATATTGAATCTCAGCAGCCATTCCGACCATTCGTGGAGCCCACAGAGGTCCTTCTGCAGCTCTTCACAGTCTGCTTGGTTCTTGATTTCCCGAAATAACTTGGCGTCATCGGCAAACATATGTATGGACTGTAATATCGATGTTATTTTTGGACTTACTATTTTGTTGTGATGGAGCCTTACACATTTACTAACCAGGAATATCCAATGGGCGGGCTTTTTAGAATCTGGATCCCTTGGAACTGATTGTAGGAGTCATTCATCTTACACAGACGAACGTGGTGGTGGTGAGTGATCATGGGATGGCAGACATGGGAGTCAAGGATGTTGAGGTGGTTGAGTTGGGGCCGTGTCTTCAGCAGCAGGAGGTGGAGTATGTGGTCGAGTCTGGCAGCTACGTTAACATCCGCCCCTTCCCTGGTTGTACACAACAGGTGAGCAGTGCTAATTGTTATTATGGCAGAGAGAGAGAGTATGTATGTACTATATATGTGTGGTGACAAGTGCTGGAAGTGGTGATAATAAAGTGTTGTCAGTAAACTTGTGTGTTGTTACTGCAGGTTGCTGAGAGCGTGAGGAGGTGTCCGGGGGTTGGGGAGAAGGTAGTGGTGTATACGAAGGAGACTCTTCCAGAGAGGTACCACTACAAGGCCAACAGACTCATCTATCAGGTCACCGTCATAGCTGAACCAGGTATCTAACACACACACACACACAAACACAGACTTTGTCATTATAGTGACCTTAAGTTTTGATTACAGATGAAATGACCCTTTTAACATTGTCTCTGTAATATTTGTTCCTATAATTAATGTTAATGTTGGTGCTTGAGTTCTTTCATAGCCTTATGAGTTCTGGTGATAGCGATGTGTAGATACTGGTGATAGTGATGTGTAGATCCTAGTGATAGTGATATGTAGTTCTTGGTGATAAAGGTGAATGGTGTTTTTAAGTGGTAATATCTCCCGTGTTGTCCCCCAGGGTATTTTATCAACGTGGAATGGGAGGGCAGGATCTTGGCGAGTGACAAGATGTACAAAGGTTATCACGGCTTCGATAACACCCACAACAAAGACCTGACATGAGGGGCGTCCTGTACACTATAGGACCAGGTTAGTACATTAAAAGATGATGATTAGGATTAAATCATATAAAATAACAGGTAACTACAAGGCATATAAGTATACCATTTCCAAAACTTCGACTCTCTTACCACTATCAATTCCTCAATAATTGTACATAAAAACAAACATTAATACAACCGTTAAATACAATATCCTTGGAACAAAAAACTATATCACTCTAAGTTTTGTTGTGTTATAGATTTCGCATCTGGAGTGGAGGTTGGTAGTCTGGAGCAGGTGGACGTATACGGGTTGTTGTGTCGCGCCCTCACCTCCCTGCCACCCTAACAACGGCACCATGGCACACATCGACTCCTTCTTCGTCTCTTCGTCCTTTTACCTGCAGCTCGGAAAAAGGCTATAACGTGGTCTTCCATCGTAATTAGCCTCCTGGTGTTCTTCTCCACCTTTGCCGTCTTCCACTATTCAAAAGTCTTCAGAAGGACATGATAAGAGGCACCAGCGTATTTCATCTACACTGGAATCCATAAAGACTTAGTTTATATCAGAAATATGGACTTCTCTGTGTTTAGTGATCCCCAACTGGAGGTGAGAGGAGGCACCCAATGACCTCACTTAATCCATGACACAAACTATAAAAAACAAAACAAATAATCGGTCTTACTCTAATTACAAAGATCAATGTAGAGGTCTTTAAGCATGTGTTACTGTACTCATTCTCACTTGAACCTACAGTTTATCTATCAGAGTATAATTAGCCTTTTATCTTTTTAAAAAAAAATTCACTTGATGTTTACTCTAATCCAGGGGTCACCAAACTTTTTTCACAGTGGGCCGGATAACTGAAAGAATGACAAGCGGCGCGCATAATCATTCTGTTCAATACTTGCAAGCCAGAACGAAAGCTCTGGTAACGTCAGAGGTAGGCTACCACCGAGCCAGGAAGGAACGGGATCGCCCGGGCACAGTTTAGTGACCCTGCTCTAATCAATAAACTTTTAAAGTCATATCAGTAATAAATAGCTGGTACCTGTATGATTAGTTTTGGAACTTTGTGTGTGTGTGTGTGTGTGTAGATAGTATAACACTCTAATTACTTCCATCTTGGCCGGAACAAAATATTAAACAAAGTGAATGTAATGGTCGGTAGTTTAAGACACACCATTAATGAACTAATTGATTTACAACTTTATTGACTAAGATACTACCAATGTAGCCTGAATCATCTTAAACCTCCTATCATAACTTGTTCCTTCCTCCACTTACCACAAATTACCTCATTCTACTTATGTTTATGCTGTAGTTCCGTGTGAAATACCGAACACAGCAGCTTACTCCAGCTTCCACTTGTACTAACACTGGTGTTCCCTGACACATCACATGAAATTGGAGTGAGGGAACGACGCATTGTGATATGTAGGAGTGAGGGAACAACGCATTGTGATGGGAACGACGCATTGCGATGTGTAGGAGTGAGGGAACGACACATTGCGATGTGTGTAGGGTGAGGGAAAGACTCACTGTGATGTGTAGGAGGGAGGGAAAGACTCACTGTGATGTGTAGGAGAGGGAACGACGCATTGCGATGTGTAGGAGTGAGGGAACGACACATTGCGATGTGTAGGAGTGAGGGAAAGACTCACTGTGATGTGTAGGAGGGAGGGAAAGACTCACTGTGATGTGTAGGAGGGAGGGAAAGACTCACTGTGATGTGTAGGAGGGAGGGAAAGACTCACTGGGATGTGTAGGAGGGAGGGAAAGACTCACTGAGGTGTAGGAGGGAGGGAAAGACTCACTGTGATGTGTAGGAGTGAGGAAAAGTCTCACTGTATTATGTAGGAGTGAGGGAAGGACTCACTGTAATGTGTAGGAGGGAGGGAAGGACTCACTGTAATGTGTAGGACGGAGGGAAGGACTCACTGTAATGTGTAGGAGGGAGGGAAGGACTCACTTAGAGGAGGAAGGACTCACTGTAATGTGTAGGAGGAGGGAAGGACTCACTGTAATGGTAGGAGGGAGGAAGGACTCACTGTAATGTGTAGGGAGGGAGGAAGGAATGTATAGGAGGGAGGGAAGGACTCACTGTAATGTATAGGAGGGAGGGAAGGACTCACTGTAATGTGTAGGAGGGAGGGAAGGACTCACTTTGTTGTGTAGGAGGGAGGGAAGGACTCACTTTGTTGTGTAGGAGTGAGGGAAGGACTCACTGTGTTGTGCAGGAGTGAGGGAAGGACTCACTGTGTTGTGTAAGAGTGAGGGAGGGACTCACTGTGTTGTGTAAGAGTGAGGGAGGGACTCACTGTGTTGTGTAAGAGTGAGGGAAGGACTCACTGTGTTGTGTAGGAGTGAGGGAAGGACTCACTGTGTTGTATAAGAGTGAGGGAAGGACTCACTGTGTTGTATAAGAGTGAGGGAAGGACTCACTCACTGTGTTGTATAAGTGAGGAAGGACTCACTGTGTTGTATAAGAGTGAGGGAAGGACTCACTGTGTTGTGTAAAGTGAGGGAAGGACTCACTGTGTTGTATAAGATTGAGGGAAGGACTCACTGTGTTGTATAAGAGTGAGGGAAGGACTCACTGTGTTGTATAAGAGTGAGGGAAGGACTCACTGTGTTGTGTAAGAGCGAGGGAAGAACTCACTGTGTTGTATAAGAGCGAGGGAAGGACTCACTGTGTTGTGTAAGAGTGAGGGAAGGACTCACTGTGTTGTATAAGAGTGAGGGAAGGACTCACTGTGTTGTATAAGAGTGAGGGAGGGACTCACTGTGTTGTATAAGAGTGAGGGAAGGACTCCCTGTGTTGTGTAGCAGTGAGGGAAGGACTCACTGTGTTGTGAAGGAGTGAGGGAAGGACTCACTGTGTTGTGAAGGAGTGACGGAAGGACTCACTGTAATGTGTAGGAGTGAGGGAAGGGCTCACTGTGAAGTGTAGGAGTGAGGGAATGTGTCATAGTGATGTGTAGGTAGTGATGGAAGGACTCCCTGTGATATGTAGGAGTGAGGGAAGGTTTCACTAATATGAAGGAGTGAGGAAAGGACTCACTGTGAAGTGTAGGAATGAGGGAAGGACTCACTGTGATGTGTAGGAGTGAGGGAAGGACTCACTGTGATGTGTAGGAGTGAGGGAGTGAGGGAAGGACTCACTGTGATGTGTAGGAATGAGGGAAGGACTCACTGTGAAGTGTAGGAATGAGGGAATGACTCACTGTGATGTGTAGGAGTGAGGGAAGGACTCGGTGTGATGCATAGGAGTGAGGGAAGGACTCACTGTGAAGTGTAGGAATGAGGGAAGGACTCGGTGTGATGCATAGGAGTGACGGAAGGACTCACTGTGATGTGTAGGAATGAGGGAAGGACTCACTGTGATGTGTAGGAATGAGGGAAGGACTCACTGTGATGCATAGGAGTGAGGGAAGGACTCACTGTGATGCATAGGAGTAAAGGACCTGAGTCCCACCAATGAGGTAGACAACTGGTGATGACATCATTGCTCTTGTGGTCTATAACACCAATATGGTGCATTAGTAGCGGTGATTTCACTGCTGTGTACCTTCAATTGAGTAGACTGCTCGTAGTGACATCTTTGGTGTTGTTGTCTATTCCACCAATGACATAGACTACTAGTGGTGACGTCACTGGGATGCCTGAAGTGGCTTTAGCTCACTTTAAGACTCACGGCCGTATTATTAAACAACATCTTCCCTTGAAGAGGGTCGTCGTGTTTCAACCCGAGTTTTAAACTAAATGAGTCCTGAGGGACACCGCAGTACAGTACTTAACAGGGTGGTGTGGCGGTAAAATTAACTAATTCCAATACAGAGGTCCCTCGGTTAACGAACACAATTCGTTCCACAGTTGTTCGTTAACCGAATCTATTATTTCAATGGGATATTGGGTAATTGGTTCCAACTCACAGAAAAAGTACATACAAAATACTGTATACCAGTCATAAAATTAACAAAGCATTAAATATAAACTAAATACAGTACTGTACTGTACAGTATACTGTACAATAATACATAAAAACAATAGAATACTGTATTTTAACTTACTTTGAGGTGTGTATGTCATATTACCAGCAGCTATGTTTACATATCAAACAGCTGATTGTAGAGGCAGTTGATGATGACATGCCATATTCTTTACAGAGTGCATTGGTTCTAATGCCTTCTTCACATTTCATGATCATTTCTGCACTGTATATTATCAATATGTTAACTAAATTTCAGAATGACCAATAATTTTAATGTAAAAAATGCAAAAATATTCAAGAGACCAACAAAATCGATTTTCACTCCACTGTAAACAAAGTTAAACTGAGAAGCGTTGTTGGGTGATTCAATCAGCTGATGGGCGCACAACAACTGTTCCCTGTACTGTCTATATTATCAATATGTTAACTAAATTTCAGAATGACCAATAATTTTAATATAAAAAATGCAGAAATATTCAAGAGACCATCATTCTTGATATTTACTTCACTGTAAACGAATGTAAACATAGAACCAATTACTGTATTGGCAGACTAGCCGATCAGCTGATGCGCACAACAAAACGTGTTTGTCGTAAGGATTTCGTTAATCGAACTGAAAATCCTTATGGGAGCTAATTCGTTAACCGAAATTTCATTATTCGAATCGTTAACTGAGGGACCACTGTATTATAAATTAATTTATAATATTGGAATTAGTTAATTTTACTGCCACACCACCCCGTTAAGTACTGTACTGCGGTGTCCCTCAGGACTCATTTAGTTTAAAACTTGAGTTGAAACACAACGACCCTCTTCAAGGGAAGATGTTGTTTAATAATACAGGCGTTAGAATACAGAGAGTCTGTAACACTGGTTACAAGCTTGTTGTAAAGATGTAATAATATGCTGAAATCCATTACAGAGTTACTAAAGAAGATCTCATCTAGTGAAAAGTACAAGATATTGAAACATAAGCATGATATTTTTGTACTTTGGTAAGCCATCCTAAGACCCAAGTTGTAAGTCACATATCAATAGTACTTTTCTTAATATTGCCCAAGAGATGTACCACTTATGTTGTTAAATATGTTTATTATTATTATTCATGAGATGTCCCACTTTTAGCTCCAGGAAATCTGGTCACCTTATTCTAGTGGTAACAAAAATAAAACAGGAAAACATTCATAAATATGGAGTTTTCTATGTAACAATTTTATCACCATACAACATTTCTAACAAATTTTGTGTATAAACCTAATAAACAATTTTGGTAATGAAAAACAACTTGCATAATCTTGGACAGTTTCAAGACATAAAGTCAACCATACATCATCATCTATTCTCCAAATACAATACAGTTTAATATACCCATAATCCATCAGAGCCTCCATAATTTATTCTTATATTCTATCCTGGGTTATAATACAATATCCAGAGGTTATTGGTAATAAAGAAAACTATGATATGATAAGAATTATACAACAGTAAATCATAATGCTCTCAATGTTTAGGTAGATGTAAGAGAATCATATTTTCAAATGACACAACACACTAATTCTGTTATAATCATTAACTATACAAAGAAAATAACATTAAATGGTTCCCCTGAAGATTAGGGACTTGAGTATGGTTCATCTTGCTACCCAGGGGTTTAAATTAAGAGTGTTTAATCATCTGTTGAAATATGCTGGGGTGCTTAATCTTCAGGTGATCCTATTAAATAATAGTTACATTAATTCAAACTAAACTTACCTTAAAATATATACATTACAATTATATAAATCATCAGCAACATTCACCCTCACACAAAAATTACATGTAACCACAACTCATGGATCCTAAATTAGCAACTAAGATTATGTGAAATTTTGTTTTAAAAGGAAATTAAACAGACTTAAAGTGCAGTATCTTACGGTAATCACCGGTAAGGTCATGGAGGAGGAATTTTTATAATTTAAATTAGGGTTTAATTAAAATAAACACTGAGTTGATATAAACATTCCTCTAGTTAAAAGCCAATGAACTAAGCCTGGCAATAATGTCAATGTAGAAGCCAGGGTGGTGAGCTAAAACCACACCATCCTGGTCAACATCTTCACTAATCCCTTAGAATGTGAGGCAGAAATTCGTATCAATCAAATGAACTGTGAGTATATATCTATGTATACATATATATATATATATACTGTATAAAAATAAAAGATCTGTCGTCTTAATGATAAAGCTGAGATTATGATAATAACGTCAGCAATTAGGTAGACATGATATTTGTCGTACCGAAGGACTGGATGGTTGGAGTGGCCATTCCTTCGTACTACACTTTTTTTTACCTTGGTACTTCACTCTCCTTCATACTGAGGCAAACATATACTGTACAGCAATTTACCTGAAACTTCTTGCATAAACAGAGAAGAAAAACAGGTGAGAAAGAGAATATCCTAGGAAGGTATCAACAAGGTTTAGAGTGAAGACAACACAGCTCACCTGAAGTGCATAATGGTTCCACATCTAAAATAAGAAATGGATTAATGAGATATGGCCGATAAATAACTGTTACAATGGTTAACATTTCTTAATACCAATAACAACTATGACTACAGGTGCAGCATAAACTACTCTGCACTTGTTATAAATATATATATATACAGTAGTGGGGAATAACAGTGAGACGATGTAACTACGGTAAGTAAAATATGGTCAGTGAGCATCATAATAATTTTTTCCATTACGTCCACTGCACTTACCATTTCTTCACCTATTCCATTCACTATTTATAACTCCATGTTCAATATATATAAAAAATGTACTGTATGTAGATAAATTGGTAACCATAAATAAATATCATAATCTATTAACGTGCAGTACGGTTAACAATTTTAAACAATTACAAGAAAAAAATGTCAGTCCTAAATGATAATTATAGATAAATTATAGTTTACATACAATTCTAACACAACAAAATTTATGCCCGAAATTTTCTGAATTTAGAAGTTATTACATCATTCATGTGTTACACTATTCATTACACTGTGATAGCAGGAACCACTGGTTACATAAAACGCACTTGAGTACAGGAGGTTCTCAACTTATGAACGCCCGTCGATACAAACAGGGTTAAACTTGAAATTTACAGTATTTTATTTACATGATGACTTTATTTTTACTTTCATTTACTGTATTTTGTCATTATATTTCTTCTTTTGTCTTAAGTTAAGTGACTTTAGATCTATATAAGGACTTAAGGTATGATACAGTGAGATTTTAAACATTGTTCGGTAAGTACGGGATGCACATAGCATGTTTTCCGACTTAGGTGTAAATCCAACTTAAGAACGTCCTCAGGGATGGAACCCGTTCGTAACCCAGGGACCCCCTGTATTTTTAACTATAAGCTCCTGGACTATCTCATGACTAAGAGTTGTGTGGCCCCACACAATACAGGGAATTACAAAGTTTCACAGTGAATTGTACTATATAGGTACGATACATGTACTGTGAAGTTCTTTTCTCTGTTTTAGTGACTGTGAAGTGCTTTTGCTGTGACTGTGAAGTGCTTTTCTCTGCTTTAATGACTGTGAAGTAAGCAGTGTAACTTTGAAAATGTCTGGAATGGCCAAGGCACTCAGGAAAACCGTGTCTATGAAGGTGAAGCAATATGAGACACCCCAAAGGCTGTGTGACAGTCAGAGTGACATCTCCACTCCACCTTCATGAGTCCCCTTAGCCTCGAAGAGGACATGTAATGATGCCCAAGCTTGTTCTTAATGATGTGATGAATGTTTTTTAATTGTGTTGTAAGTGCAAGTAATATTTTAGGATTTTTTTTACTGTTATACATATGGGTGTTTGACTGACCAGGAACCTATCCCGTTGAACCACCATGTTATAATGAACTTGATTTACACTATTTTGACCAGTGACTGGGTTCTCAGGAACCTAACCCCAATGCAAATAGATGTAAGGTAAACTGAGTCTACAACAATTAACTTTTGAATAGTGCCTAGACATTTTTGTTACTTGCTTTAAATATACAAAATAACATAGGATGACTATTTGACGTAACATTTTTAATCTCAGGTATTTTTTACGCAGAGAACAACAATACCCAAGTGGAGACAGAACAAGTACCTTAGCAAGTCCTCATCACCATCAGCCTTTACTTTGTCTCCTGTTTAAGCAATTCTCTGAAAATTCACTAGTATTTCACTTCAAAAGCCTGTTTTATTTTTCTACACCTTAACCAAATGTCTGTGGGGAAATATGAAGAAGATATCTCGTGACATGTGCCATACAGGACTGTCTTGAGATGTTGAGTCTTAATTATTAATCAGATGATGCCACAAACTATAACTACCATTAATATATGTAAAGGGTCATCACAGTAACACAATAACTCCACTGTATCATGCTGGCTAAAACTTCACCATCTTCCTCATGTTTGGTGGTTAACAACTCTCATTAAGAACTGTTAACTTTGCCTAGACATGACAGTGATGTGAAACACAGGTGGTAATGCCCCTCCAACCCTCCCAGACCAATGACCCAACTGGTACAACTTGCATCAAAAGACCATTGAGTAAATCTTCAAAGAATGGTTTGTTATTTTTTATAATATTTGGGGATACCTGTACCTTGATACATGAAGTCTATTTACTTAAGACTTCCATCAATTTTAAGAGTATTTTAGACTGTGTGATGTTGTTTAGTGGACCAGTTAGATAGACTGGATATTCGGACACTTACAGTTGTGGCAAAATAGGCTTAAGAACCTTTGAGAATCAGGAACCATATTGTTACCAACTAAGTCAAGGTCATCCTCCTTTCACATCATGGGGCACCTGATAATCATGCCTCTAGTATATATTAATGACAATTTATCAAGCAATTTTATAGTGCTTATACTGTGACACTTGAAATATTAATGCATATTGTGAGTGTTTCACTCTGGACACTGACTGAACTGTTTTATTAGAGAAGTGTGGGAGTGTTGATATAAGGCTCACAATGATACAGCTGCTCAAGATGAAAGAACTACTGTACATAAAATCTCTGATAAACACCAGAAGATTTACCTCACCCAAGTCATTGTTTCAATGGTGTAAATCCTATAGCTACTGGTAAAGAAAAAACATGTCATGGTATTATAAACGACAAGACTGCACTTAGACTATAGTGTGTTTCAGCACGACTGAGAATTACTGGCTATGTCTAGTATACTTCTAACTTGGAAACCCCCAAAGGTGAAATTCAACCCAAACACACACTTATTATGACCTTTAACAAATATATGATTTTCAAATAAAGGCAAAAGTAATTTTAAATTTATATAATCACCATTAAATAGATATTATATTAAAAATGACAATAAATAATATACAGTACAGTGTAAGTGTACTTCATTTTCTACACCCATCAAAATGACTCCAGTGGAGGAACCAATTACTGAAGGGTGTGGTACTTACCTTGTACTGTATATACACTGTACACAACATGAGACTTAAGAACTACTTGCATACACAGTGAGGGAAAATAACTGAACAACATTCCAAGGACAGGAAGTTAGGGTTGGGGTGTAAGCTCAGGCTGGACTACTGTTTAATAGATTAAACCATCAGCATCATCTAATAGCCCATTTTCTATATTTGTGTGGGTTAACTAGGTTCACCTGATGGCAACTCTCCATACTTTACATGTAAAGATATACTGTACGTATACCATAACGATGAGATATAATTCTGACACCAAACACTGCCTTACTGACCGCTCGCTTCAGAGCTCTTCTTCAGTATTTCTCTCAGCTGATCCGGGTTGTTGACAGGTAACAGGCACTTAAAGTTCCTGCACACATATGCCAGAGTTTCATCTGTCACCTTTGGGTGGTATCGGCTGAGGGATGGGTGGCGGGCATACATAAATGACTCTTGATTGTCGTCTGCCAGCATGAAAACACGATCTGGGATTGGCTCTGTGTGGATTACATGCATCATCTCCTTCAAAGAATTGCTACCATTCTTTCCTGCCAGGATAATCTGAAAAAGACAATGGGCCATAGATTACCGGAAGAAATCATAAGCAGTGGATATCAAAGAGACATTGCACCAATAAATGACCAGGTGAGTCAGGATAGGAAACATTATACCCACTTATAAGACTCAACTATAAACATAAAATGCAAAATTGTTTTGCTCCATGCATTAGCAATCCAGTGCTAGATCAATGTCTCCCTAGTCTTGTGGGGAATTGGTCCACACAACAGCACAGATAACAAAGCTGTGTTTGTAAGCAGCATCAACCCATGTTGTACTGGCCAACTATTTTCCTTAGAATCATGGTCTACCAATTGACTTGCATCCTGGTCTTCAATTGCCAATGTATACACAGATATAAATGATAAGAAAGAACTTATTCATGGTTCAATCTCACACAGGAATAAAACCCTTAAAGGAGTGTGAGCTGCCCTCTACACCACACGTTGTTGTTACACATTATACACCATCAAAGGGAATACCACAACAACATTTTCGAGACATACACCACCAAACATCCTTTGGATTATCTAAAGCTTCACTAATACGTCATATAAAGATAAACTAACCTGTACAGGAGACTGCTGGTAAAGCAGGAGAGCAGTTGTCATCTCGGGAAGAGCAATGGGGATCTTATTAAGGCGGTCAGAAAACAAACAGAAAATGGCCTCTGCCTTGGTACGATACTCCGGATGATCCAGGATGGTACTTAGACGTATCAGGTTACCTAGAGAGACTGAATTGGCTGACGGCTCTGCTCCATCCTGATCTGTTAACCATAATAACAACTTGAGTACAAACACAATATCGAAAGAAACATTAAGAAGTAAGTCAAGTCAATTTCATTACTATACATACATTTCAGCTCATCAGAGAATTAGATAAGCATTAACCAATAAATCATTGAAACTATTATCCCTGTCTTGGCTTCTTAATGCAAATCCCAGGCAATACTCATTTAATTACCAACCAGAAAAGGTCAAATCATGCCTGTGGTAACTTAACACAGCAATCATTGTTGTCCTATACAGTCTACATGGGCCATCAATCTTGCCACTGAGTTTTATGTAAATCCTTTAATCAAGCCCAGACACCTTACCTGCAGAAATTTTGTTGTTTGTGCTTTATCTCATACCTTCTTTAATTCGAAGTAAGATTGACTCATCTCCAGCTTGTGTCATATAATAGCCATTTCCTTGAGGGTCCCAGAACAACTCATTCTGTTTGTCTTGAAGAGCCTCCGCCAGCTCCAACCAATCTGTGTCCAGCGTTGCCTCGTATAAGTTAATGAAACCACGAATGATCCACGCATAATCATCTGCATATCCTTCAATACTTGACCCACTG
Organism: Homarus americanus; assembly: GCF_018991925.1. Classification (NCBI taxonomy): domain Eukaryota; kingdom Metazoa; phylum Arthropoda; class Malacostraca; order Decapoda; family Nephropidae; genus Homarus; species Homarus americanus. Next base: position 7,156,350 of record NW_024720773.1, on the reverse strand, counting down.
GAAATATAATCAAACATAAAAATCTCAAAATACCATTGTGGTTAATGAAACAAAATAAAACAAATACATGTATATCAAAATAAGGTATGGATAAAAAAAATTTAAATTCTAATTGACCCTACTAATTAAATTCTGATTGACCTGCTGCAACACACACACACACACAAACACACACATGCTTTACTATATTCCCCTAAATGAGCAAGTGGTACAATGAAAAACAGTTGAGAAAATAGATGACTCACACAAAACAAACCATCGCATACGTACATATATATAAAATACAAGAGCAAGGGCATAAGAAAAAGCTCAAGTGTCACAGGAAAGAGAAGAGAAGAAAAAATAAATAAATAAATAAATAAAATAAAAGCAAAAGTAACATATTGGTCATTAAGTTGACACCAGACACTCCCGGGTTATGGATTTCCCATAGAACGGATACTCACCCATGTGTCCTATTTAAAATAAGTACACCAAGTAATTCCTGAGCTGAGCAGGGATATTTCCAACCATTCTCCACCTGTGAGCTGTATGTTATGTTATGGTAACTGTAACTTTTAACTCGTAATTTTGGGTAGATATACGTAATTTTCTTCATTTGGTTTTTACTCAGTTACATATACACACAATCCTACAAACAGGAAGTGCGAAAATAAATAATTATCAAAAGGTTTAAACTTTTAAGTACTGTATCTACAGGGTTCCACGATGAAACTGTGTGAAGGTTGGAGGTCCATGGCGGAGCACCATTGCTAAGGTAAACACCTGGGGCAACTGTGACAATTTGTACACTAAATTGTATCATTTTTACTCTCTATGCTTTCATTAATACTATTTATATGACTTTGTTATTGATGTATATATGTCTACAATTCTAAGTTTTAATGTTATAGTATAGTTAAACCTTCTTTTAGGTGAGAATCTAGTGATCTGAACAGTTTTCACTGCCAGTTAGAGGGTTTACTGTACATTTTAGGCTTATTGCTCCAAATTCTGGAATAAACCTTATCCGGCAACCCCCGCCCCCAGGTCCCAAGCATACCAGATTAATGGTCCCATACTTGCATAGTAATTGTATGTGCATTATGTGTTCAATGATTACCTATGGTCATAGGAGGGTCACTTCCAGCTTTTAAAAATTCGGTTTATGAAGAGCCTCCATGAACTGAACCCATCCATAACCGGGGGGTGTGAGTATAACCCTTCATTACTGACAACCCAAACTGTACATAACCTGATGTCTCTGATCATGCAAGACGTCTTAGGAGGTCACCATCCTACTAAACAGAACTTACAGAGATACTTCATCATTGGGAGCAGCATAGGCAGCTCTGAGCAACTTGTCATCCTTGTAAAGATAGCTCTTGACAAATTCAGCTGCTTTTACTGCCCTCTGTATGTATGTGTTATCTCCTAAGACAGCACCAGCTCTTACCATGGCTCCCAGCATCATACCTGAGGTAGCAATACATACACAGTAAAGTTATGTTCAATCTGTCAACATATATTAACTCTGCTGATGTCTAGTACAGTCCAGTGGCTCCTTGAATGATCAGGTTTTTATAAGATGACAATTTGAATTATTCCAAGACATCAATTATATCTATTTAGAGTAGAAGTTTCATTAATCTAAAACTGTTGGTCTAGTTGTAACCCAAGCTGGAGGACACATAGGTTCTCAGTAATTTTCCCAAGCTGCCAAGACACATCACAATAAACTGTACCCTGATGACTATTGCTTGTTTTCTTTTCTGTACAGAAGGGAGTTACAATCTTGTGTGTTCAATATACAGTATTCCTACATTTTCCCATAAAGAATCCAGCCTGACTTCCAAGATGTAATTTCTCTCTGGCCAGAAATATAAAGCTGATATTTTGACCTGCTCAAGTGAGTAAGGCATCTACAATGGAAATTCTGAAACACTTATGTACCTCTGTCATGGTTATACCACCTATTACTACTGTGAAAGATCAGACACTCACTACCCAAAACACATCTACAGGTACAGTATTTACACTGGACCAAAATAACTTGTCACCACATGATACATCTTCAACAACTTGTCTTTTATGATAGTTATGGAAAACATTGGAGGTCTATATAATAACAGGTATTACTGTAATTATTTAAAACATACTTAGAACCTGACTCTTCTTATTTACTCATGGCATTATATAATTTTCAGAATTCGAGATGTTGTATGTATAGTTGTATCCACATGAACGTACCATAGCCCGGGAGTGTGTGAGAGCTCGGGTATGAGATGTGGCAACTCAACGCCCTAGTCAGTGCTGAATGGATGGGCATGAAACACTGAAATTACCAAGTTTGCAATAAGATACAAACAACAATAAAGGGGGTAAACAGATAAACGAGCTCTATAATACGTGTTATGTAGCATTGTTGTGTAGCCACGACCGAGTGACGAGGACTGAACTACGGGGAACAGGCAAACAGGGTTAGCCACGGTTTCATGCCCATGACTACGGCGCTGTGATGCCACATCTCGTAAATGTGCCCCCACATACACCTCGGCCATGGTACATTCATGTGGAAACAAGTTTACGTATTAAGTTTGAATAACAATTTGCAATATGTTATTATGGATATACTGTATGTAGAGTGTATAAATACAAATACATCAACAGACAAACATTTGTTTCTCAACCACCAATGACTTAGTTGTGCTACTGTTTGTTGTACAAACATTAAGCTGTTTAAAACTCCTAATTAACTTCAGAGAATCTCAGGTAAGTTGACCTATGATGACCAGAATGTGAGCAGATGAAAATCAACCCCCAGAACAAACGGTTACCATTCCATGATGTAAGCATCTTGTCGTCCAGGTGTGGTCTCGGCCTCTTTTGTCTGGCATTGTACAGTATCTCCCTGGCTTTAGCAAGTGCTGCCTCACATTCCTCTTGGCTCAAATCAAATTCTTGGCTAGTTTCCTCAACTGTGCCATGTTCTATAAGAACATTCTGGTTCTTAAGTTCATCATGTGGATCCTGGTGGAATGACAAGAAATAATAATAGTGCAGAGAAACAATGTACACTTTTTAGGGTGGATTTACAGTATTCTCTTAATTCTATATGTGGAATGGACTACTGCCACTCACCTCTGGAAATTATTCTCATTCTTCACAACAAATTTCTTTTACTTGATTAAACTGGCATCTGTTTGTCTTATGTTAACAGAGTTCTTTAGTACTTCAAACACTCACCAGTACAAAGCTCAAACACTATACCTGATAAGGGTTCACATTACCACCTTTAACAACAGAGTAATGATGGCAGAAAACTTTATCTAGGGTCATCTCATGACCTTCCCTCACAGGCTCAGACAACAACTGGGTAATCTCTTCACGAGTCCACACACAGAAGGCCCCCTCACGCTTCTCTTTGGCATCAGCAGTGGGTAGAGAGTCAGCATCCTCGGCACTGTAAAAGCCTCCACTCTGGAAAAATACATTATTGGCTTTAATTTGTGTCACTTAGTGTAATTAAACAAACCTTACGCTGGGTATACAACTCTTAAATGGAAGATATATACTGTATCACACAGTCAAAATATCTGGCAGTTAATACACAACACTGCAGATTATTAAACGGCATTTCCACCTATTGCCCACCTATAGTATAAGCTAGGCAATTGCAAGTGTTCTAATCTCTCTGGGCCTTTAAGGTGCTTTAGAACAAACTCAATACAAATAATTAAGTAAAATGCCAGATATCACAGACATACAATATACAAAGTTAGATTAGGAATATCAGATACGCTTTAATATGTCACCTGGGAATATTCATAAAATATTTTGTCCTAAATCAGGACTTGTGCCGATGGCAATATTAAAACCTAACATTCATGCAGCATACAGAGTACAGGCACTTACTGGATGGCTGAGGTCTCTCATCACATAGGTCAGGATGTCCCGCACTACGTCAGAGAACTTGGTATTGCCCGTAGCAACATAAGCATCAAGGTAGGAAATGGTCAGCTGGGCTTGATCATAAAGCATCTTCTCAAAGTGAGGGACGTGCCATCTCTCATCCGTTGAATACCTTTCAAGAATTCTTTATATGTAACTTTTGAACATAATTATTAATTAAAACATTTAAAAGAGAAACTACAAAATAAACTAAAAGTGCCTGAGTACTGTATGCAAATTTTATTTAAAGACCACTCGATATAGTCCATCTATTTCACTATACATATTGCATCTATTCAGAAGGCACAAAACAGTTCCAAGAATGTGGAGTACTCTGTACATAAGACACACTGATACCATAATACAAATGTTACTTCCCTTTCATTATTACTATATTATGCTGTCCCATATTTTTTCTAACTGATTCAACCAAGTACAGTGATATCTCCATTAACCGGAACAATTGGTGCAGAGCACTTCCGGGAATGAGAGATTTTCGGGTAACGAGACGACTTTCTCAAAGCTGGAAAAATATCCCTCATCCCGGGAATTTTACCAGTACCGGAAAAATGTTCTTGGAATTTCGGGAAAATGCACCTGATTTTCATCTCTTAAACCCGGAAAAACTTCCCCACATCTGGAATTTTCTGGGTATCAGGAAAATTTTCTCTCAATTTTCAGAAAATTTACGCTTTGGGAACGATTTTCCAAGAAAATGTAAATTCCGGATATCAAAGAGTTCTGGGTTAGAGGGATTCCAGCTAAAGGAGATATTACTGTATTCAGGAGTAAGGCATCAGGCAGGTGTATCCAGATCCTCATGATTATCTTTACCTCCACGAGTCCATTATTGGTAAAGGACAGACCAGAGTACAGTACCTAGAGAAACCCTGTGATGTTTGGTACAGTCACACTGGACAACACCCTTCTCACATCTGCCCCAAAGGTGAAGCCAACCAGGGTGGCAGATAAGTGACCTACAGCTGTACTATCAACTCAAACCAGTCATTAACACACGCCTAATAATAACGCTACACCACCCTCTTTAACACCCACTAATATGAATCAACATAAGTCTGATATGTGATAACACAAGCCAGGCTGAGTAGTGGTGAGCCATGGAAAAATTCCCCGGGTGGTGCATCAATTCTCCACCATCAAATTTCCAAGTGATCCAGGTTTCATTACCATTCATGGAGTTTGGCTAGTCATACTTATCATTGGTTAAGTGGTCAGCCAAGCGAGTGCACTCACAGACTCGTTTTCTGTACTCTGAGGTGAAGCCAGGGGCAAGCTATCCCTACCTGAGCTAAGCAGTGAATCTAGAGATTTGGTGGTATCTGTTTATTGTTGTGTTCTCTGCCTCACTGACAATGCATTGCCTCAGTTAGGTTGTTTCTCATTATTTAATTATCAGACCAAACTATGATGAGTAAACAGATAGTGGCAGTGAGTTAATGCAGAAGAAGATGGAACTACACCAGTTACTCCCCACTAACTCAGCACCCCAGCTAATGTATTGCTATATTTACATCATTATCCCAGTTAGGTATTAAAGGCAGATAGGAAAGTTTCATTAAGTCCTAGATTTCCAAAGAATCTCCATAACCATCCTCCTTGTCACAGAATAAGAAAATATTGAACTTTGCCTCAGCTGTACACACCTTTAATCTTATACAGTATGCTACCACACACAAGTTATAATCACCTGGCAAAACCTTGAGCCACGTGATCATGAATGCCTCCTCGATCCATTTTGGTCAGCGTATGAAGCGCCATTTCTAAACCACGCTGGAAATAGATATAAAGACATAGAAGCTTAACATAATGCAATTCTGGCACCGTAACTTCAACTACATGACATTACTTACAAAACCTCATTATAAGGTTGGGTGAGATTAGGATTAGGGTTATTAATCTTAAGGTCTTTTAAGGTGAGGAGCTAATCATCATCCAATCCATTCCTACAGACTTATATACCTTTGCATCATCACGGTGAGGACGTAGAGCGTGGTAGGTAAACAAGAAGTTCAAGTTGGATGGCTGAGGAAACTTGGGACTCTCACTGAAGCCTCCATAATGTGGCTCATATGAACTGGACAGCTGGGCAAAGCATCTAAAAAAAAAAAAAAATGATAAAAAGAAATTGCAAGTGAAAAAAAAAAGAGGAGCACATACAAAAATTATTGGATCACCTGAAGATTTAGATACAACCAGATTACTGTACAGGGGGTCCCCGAGTTAAGAACATCTGACTTAAAAAAACTCGCTGATACAAACGAGGCCACGAAAGGTCAATTATTTTAAGAATCCGTCATAGGTACGTACCAGCTGGTTCATAGTAATAATGTATGAGAATTAGTTTGCGTGGCGTAGCAGCGAGGTGGAGCGGCAGGGGATCAAGTGCAAACTGTTGTCTTTTGCTCATTAACTCTTATTTTTCTAACCTCATTATGGATCCCAAATGCAAACTTGATGAAAGTGATAGTAGTGCACCCAAGAGAAGGAAAACAATTACAATGGAATTAAACGTTGTGAAAAAGGTGAAACACCCTCAGTCATTGGTAAAGTGTTGGGCTTCAGTCGGTCAGCGATCAAAACAATCTTGGACACAAAATTCTTGTACCTGTAAAAGGATCTACACCAATGCACTCAACTGTGAAAGCAAAACAAAGACGTTGATCGTAAATTGAAATGGAAAGATTGTTAATGATAGGGGTGGAAGATCAGCCAGCCCCAGTTTTCAATTTGTTAAACTTTAATTTTTACTTTCCTTAACTGTATTTTGTCATTAATTCTTATTTTATCTTAAATTAAGTAATTCGAGATGCATAAAAGGACTTAGGCTATGATAATAGTGCACATAGGGTACGTATTCCAACTTACGTACATTTCCGAATTAAGAAAGTCCTCAGGAAAGGAACTAGTTCGTAACCCAAGGACCTTCTGTATTATACATGATTATTTAACATACAAACACTATTTGGGAAGTTAGGTTAAGTGAGAATTAGGGTGTTCAATCATCAGGCAAAGTAAGCTGAGGTGCCTTAAGCAGGATTTCCTCAAAACATCAAAAATGATCGAATGATTTGTATACAGTACACTTGGTGGCATAACAGTGTAAGACGTGAGACGCCATTATAGTATAACTATGACCATACTGTATAAAAATTACTATACTATAATAAGAAACTTGAACAATGTATATCAATCTAAGAGTGATTATAAACAGAGGCAGCCACAAGAATAATTCCCTACTGATACTCCACAAATGAATGAAACATAGAGTCACAGATTACAGCACAACCCTGGAGGATATGTATAAGCTAAAATTGACAACACTGTTCCTGCCTGACATAAGCTTTCCCACATTAACTTCCTTCTCCAAAAGACAGTCAAATGATAGTAAACTTAAGGCACAAACACCAAAAACACAAATTGACCTAATGAACACTTGTTATGCCTCAGACAACTGCAAATCTTAAGCATGTGGAATGAACAATATGGTCTACTTGAAAACAAAAAATAAAATAAAAATATTGATCTTTCCTCCACCTTAGCGAAACAAAGTGAATCTTGAGTGGAAAATGAAGGTCATAACAAAAGAAAAAAGAACAGACTGACCCCTGAACAGTTACTAAGATGATAAATGACCAAAATGATAAATTAATCAAATACAAAATACACTGTTATGTTGATAAGACAAACTGAACTAAGTCCGTTGAGGAGGTATGACCACACTGAGAAAACTGCAAATAAAAGATTGGTAAAGATGGACCATAAGAGAGAGAAAGGAATAACAATGGAGAAAGATAGAAGGATGGGATGAAGGCAACATAAAGAGTCTTAAACATACATTCTACAAAAAAAACAGTGGTTACAAGAATACTGACGTCCATGGGAGTAGAGGAACATACAAATCTGTAGATGAACGAGAGTATCAGAGATGACATATAATAAACCATAAGATATCCTAACGTAACCTAACCTTTAAACTGACTCCAAAATCAATAGGTTCTAGTATACAGTACAGTATTATTACCAGCAACTCCCTTGTATATTCTGGTGACAGTAGTACACTAAGTCTGCAGCTTGAAAGTTGTGTAAAAAACCAAAAGGATAATTAATGCACCAGCAGAGAGCATTGAACAATCACACTCCCCACATTCAGGTGTTTTTGTAGAATATAAAGAGAAGTGATGTGGAAAATATTCATATTGGTCCATCTCACATCACCACAGGGTACATCTCACTCACTTGGCAACAGCTTCTTCGCCAGGCATACTTGAGGTACCAGGAGCAGGTAAGCGGGAAGTTCTGTCCAGCACTTCCATGATTTTGACGCCCGATTCCTTAAACTTGGCCTCATTTTCTTGCCACTGGAAATGGGATATCAAGATTATTATGAGCCTTGGCTTATTTCAACTGATGATTAAATGCCGTATTTCTAGCCAGATTTTAATTCTCGTAATTCTTAATTGTTGATGAACTACTGTTGTGTAATTACTAATTGTTACATATTTAAAGATCTTCGTTGTTAAAGTGCAGTAATAGCTTTATAATGTTAACGTCAATTAAACCTAACCTAACCTATCCAAATATAACCGAACCCAAACTAACCTAATATAACCAATATAACTTACATTAACCTAACACAGTATATAACCAAACCAAATTTAACAAAAAAATATTCAAACCAAACCTAACCGAGTCAAAATTGCAGTCCGGTGAACCACACACAGTACGTACAGTATATAAACTTTCTAATTCTTTTTACTGTGTCGTTTCACTGCCTTTATTACACTAATTCTCCTTTATCTATACCTATCCATATTTTGTTTCTCTTATCCTTCCTCTGTCTGCTTCACCTACCCTAATTATGTTTGTTTACACTTGCTAGTTTATATTAGGAAACCTAAATCCAGTAATGTGACATTTTTAGATCAATAGTGAAAAAAGTGAACTTATTCCTATTATCAGACACACACCATAACTGTATCTGTATAAAAATTTACTAGCCTAGAGAACTTAGATTCTGATTTTTTTTGCAGGACTTATTTTCAATGACAAGTTTTAGAGCTTTTTAAAATCAAACAAAACTTTACTGTACAAATTTCCTCAATCTAAATGACCTCAATAATATAAACTTCACCAATTTCATCATCTACCAAAGAACTTTTCTGTTGTAAGATCCTACATTTTTCCTCTACTATGTACAGTACTATAATGGTATGTTTGTCATGGTTAGGAAACTGTAAAGTGTATGGTCTGCCTTCAATGTAGCTTATTCTGGTACGTCTTCTAAACCTAATTCATGAAATTTATACATAAAGAGTCAAGTTACTGAGCACTGACAACTTCATAGCCAATAATAAATAGTTTCAGGAGAACATCAACAGAAACATTAGCCAAATAATAATAATAATAATAATAATACAAGTGGCATCCATGTAGTGAAGGAATTAAAGTCTTGGACACTAATGAGCACTGTACAATCATATGAGTATCTTGCCATAACCTCACTCTGTAACACAAGTAGCAAACTCACAAACTTTCAATTACTAAAGTTGCAATGGTTTCAAAATGTATCTCAGAGAACATGTCTCATCTACCTATAAGAAAATAATAGAGTGAAAACCCTGCAGGCAAAATACAGTACATCATCAAGAACTATAAAGTAAGATGTCAACCAAAACTAACCAGCCACCTATCTGACCCTGATGCTCGAGCACAAACCTGGGAAGCAAGAGACACAAGAAGCTGAGGGAATCCCGGCTGTCCGAAGTAGCGGTTGTTGGGTGGGAAATATGTGCCACCGTACACAGGATTCAGGTCTGGAGTCAGCCACACACTCATGGGCCATCCACCACTCCCGCTCAAGGACTAGAACATGAATGCCGTGCAATAACTCGCTAATCTATGGCACTAATGCAAAGAAATTAAAATATCTGCCGATGTTCTCCTGATGATCCCAACCTCTACCACCTGATACCATCCTGGAATTGTTTGGCAATTTTGAGCTGAGAACTGTTCTTCAACTGTTCAAAACTGCTAAACCATATTTAAAGATAAAACTGTAAGTAGAATTTCGACACAAAGGAGAACACATCTGTATCTGCCCAAAAGATAATCGAAACCAGAAGTGTACAACAAAATATGATAAGTATTTGTGTTCTTCCTCATTAGTCATACCAGATGTTATCTCCAACTTGTGCATTATGACAAGAAAATTTTTTTGAGAAGCCTCACAGTAAACCGTGAGAATTATTAATTAAACACCAAATGTTAAATTCAAAGATGATTTCAATTTAATTCAAACTGTATGAGGTACTAAAAATATCTCCAAAAAATTTTCTGTCCTCAATCTCTGCTGTTATTACCATCATATGACCAGAGCCATACCTTTGTTGCTAAATTATTCAGCAACGTTCCAAAACCAATCCGACCATATCGATCCTCGGGTGGAAAATAAGTGCCACCAGCAACAGGGACTAAGTCAGGAGTTAGGAAAACACTCATGGGCCAGCCTCCACGCCCACTGGACGCCTGGGCAAATTAGTGATAAAAACTTAATTACACAATATATACTTAAAATACATTTATAATTAGTATACCTGTATATGAAGCTTTTATTACAATCATAGAAATTTATTTAACACTACTGCAACATCTGGGAAAAAGATGAAAAGATAAATTTTTTCTTTTAGTTTGTGAAAAGCAAGAAGTGTTCCAGGTAGTTTTCCTTTTGACCATCCAAGAGGCAAAACAACTAAAAAGGAGATCTATAGTTAAGGTAGTTTTGTCTCGCTGGTGCAACATCGGTAACACAGATACAAATGTATTTAGTTATTCAGTTGTGCAATAAACTGTGGAAAAATAAAAAAAGAGAAAGAAAGGAATATAATAAATGAGAAATGAGAGGAATGAAAGAAATGAATACAGCACTGACAAGCTTCAACTAGAGGAAACCTGGATGAAATTAAGATTGTCCAATAAAGAATGGTGTGTGCTGCAACTGGGGGCTGTTGGATTGAATTTCACCAGTACAGTACATTGACTATGAATACTGGAGTCATTCACCAATGACAAAAGCAACAAAGCCTTCCTAGATCACAACATGATTACTCAACATTGTTCGGTTAAAAATTTTATATTTGAGCAGTCATTGTCCAAGCAGTCCCTGATTAAAGAACATTTGATTTACGAAAATCTGAAGTTAATAAAAAAAAAATCCCACATTTCAATTTACGTAAGAAAAATCCAAAGTTAAGATTTTTCTCGGCTTTTCATAATTTTACTGCAGCTTTGGAAAATACTGTACTGTGGTGTTGACACAAGCACCGCAGGGCTTTCCACACTGGACCTGGTCAGGTTACAAAGATAATTAAACTAAAAACCACATACAATACTGTACTGTATTAAGAGTGCTTAAATAAGCTAAAAATAAGTTATATGTAGTGTTTTAGTTATCATGGATCACATGGTTATGTAAAGCAGTGTCAAGAAACTGACTCAAAATATTTCCACTGTGGCAACATTGATGTGATTAGTGTTGCAGAGTTTCATCTGATGTCACTGGAAAGAATTAAATGATAAATGTATTCTTTAGCCTTTCTACTTTAGATAAAACTTTATAAAAAATAAAATCCTGTGGAAACAAAATATTTCAAAATATATCTTAATAAGGTGTGGTTGTCTTAGTGTTGGTGCGTCACTACCAAATTTAAACCACATGTCATAGCTGGGCCTCACACTGCAGCACAACCAGTGGCGCAGTTTCTCAGAAACTTCCATTACCTTTCACTGCACGTATTTCACTAATATGTTAACCATTGTTTTATACTCATTGTATACACCAAAAGTTTCCATTAAAAAACACACAGTACTGTATTTTGTATAATTCTAAGACATTTTGGAGATATTTTTCCAGGAATGTATCTCAGCTTTTATTATGGAAGTCTATGAGAAAATGTGATCCAGTTTATGAAAAACTGATTTATGAAAGGTTTTTCAGGAACAGTACCTATTCATTAAACAGGGAATGCCTGTACTATAAGTGCTCATCTGAACATTTAAATTGAAGATTAAAATAAGAATGTACACCCTGCAACAGCCCTTTCACACTAACCTTTGAAGTGAAATTAAAAACAAAACTTACCAGAAAATATTGAACACACAAAAATATTTATTATTAAAATACACTCACTTTAATACAATCATCAATAATTTGCAAAAACTAAGACGACTTACCGTAACAAAAGTCATGTACACTTTGTCTACATCTGGCCTTTCTTCTCGGTCAACTTTAACATTGATAAAGTTTGCATTCATTATCTTTGCTATATCAGGATTCTCAAAACTTTCCCTCTCCATGACATGACACCAATGACAGGTGGAGTAGCCAACGCTCAGGAAGATGAGTTTATTCTCCCGTCGTGCTGCACTGAACGCCTCGTCTCCCCACGGATACCTGAAGCAACCCCACTTTTATATTTCATGTGACAAATATATATAAAATGTTATCAGGCTGTAGGTGATATATTACACAATAAACATGGAGAAGACTTCCTTTAACAACAGCCTCAGAAATACAAATATCTGATAACAGTTTGTGGAAATACTATACTGTACATACACAGTATGTCAAAGCATACTGTATGTAGTGTTTGGAAGACTTTGCAAGGCCCCCCAAATTCGGGGGGGTTAAGGTTCTCAAAATGGCTGCGAATCGCCAAATCCGCGAATAACATTTGCTGACGGGGGGTGAGGGGTTACATTTTTACTTGTGTACAAAGAAATGTATATTCCGTTTATGTGTTTGCCCTTATGACAATTATTTCTTTTACCTGTAGTATTAAATATGTGTGTGTGTAGACACACAAACACACACACACTAAACACATATAGATAAATAATAATTGGAAAATACTCTCTCAAATAATCAGAAACAAATTTATTAAAAATGTGAGTCTACCCTCAAGTCCATTCTATATTACAGTACTTTATAAATAGAGCACGGACTTGAGGGTAGACTGTCACATTTTTAATAAATTTGTTTCTGATTATTTGAGAGGATTTTCCAATTATTATTTATCTGTACGTGTTTTGTATGTATGTGAGTCTACACACACACATATATTTATAATACAGCTAAAGGAAATTACCGTCTCTAGAACAAATGGCTCCCTGTCCCCGCCGCGAAAAAGCCGGCAACTTTAAAACTACCCACAGACATTCTTGGGTACATCCAAAGTGTCATCCACGAATAACCGAAAACTGCGAAGTAAAAATCCGCAAACTTGGGGGGCCCTCTGTACAATAATGCACTGTACATGTTGGCTGAGAGTGTGTGTGTGTGTGTGTGTGTGTGGAATAGGATGCTTTCATTATGGTGATTTTTTTTTGCATCTTTTGTGCAATATTACAATTTTGGGTGGGCTTTGGGAAGAAAGCACTGAACGTATTTCTTAAGGATTCTATGAGGCTAATAGTAAATGACTCAATTTCGTGCTTTTCTTACCAGTGTACAGGATTACTTGCATGTTGTAAAAGATAGGGAGATTTTTCTGAGGCCAATCGGTTTTGTTCATCACTGCTGGCACTTGAGGCACCCTCCCCAGCACTCGCCATGGTTCGCTGAAACTTTTGTCGAGCTGGCTGATGGCTAACTCTACTAACCCATCTGCCAATTGTACAAAAGTTCCTGCAAATGAAAACAAAAACAAATTAAGATTCCTTCTACAACTGTTATTATAAACAAATTGGACAATACAGTATAAGAGCACACAAAGTGAAGTGAAAAGCTGAAAACCTGAACAAGTACTGAAGCAAAATTGAAGGCTAAGAGAACCTTCTCACAAGTATTGTAAAGTTAAATATTCTGACCTGTGTTTCCATAGCAAAAATAATCTTTGTAAAAAGAATTTTATTGTGGGCGAGACTCAAAATTATATAGATTAGGTCAGTTAGGTTACATCTAGTTAAAGTTAAGTTATGAACAAGGATATTGGAGACCAAGGTCCAAACATCAAGGTAGCAGAAAGGTCATCAGTGAAGTCCTAAACCTTGGATGCCACATTAACAGATCCCTACTACCTTAACCTAACAATGATGTAATGTCTTTTATGAGTGTTAGGAGAGGTAGTTTAGGTTGGTTCATGTTGTCAGACTAATGATTCAATGTAGCAATCACTGGTAGTGTTTATATATAATGGTCACCAGATTATACAGGTTGGACACCGCTAATTCAGGATCCAATTGTCAGGCAGCTCCGATGGTTCAGGACGGTATCAGTAGGCCTATAATATACAAAATTTTCTTTGCTTTTTTTGCTAATCTTATGGGGAAAATTAGCATATGTTCCACAACAACTAAAAGTCAACAGTAATGCTATAAAAGTTGTGGAAAAATCATTACAATACTCTAATGTGGGTTAGAAATAAAGATAATATAATAAAAGACTATAAAATATAATATAAAACTATAAAATAAGACATATGAAGAGCAAGGGTGTTTGTGTGGAAAGTGAAAATGTGTTGAGTGGCTGACTCGCCACTCCAGTCGTGTCCTGTGATGTCACCTTCAGCGCAGTAGACACACACTGTGCCACGTTTTGCAACCATGTCTGGAGCCTTAATGTTATAAAAGTTGTAGAAAAGTCATTAAAATACTCTAATGTGGCTTAGAAATAAAGATAATATAATATAAAACTATAAAATAAGAAAAAATAAAGAACATGGATGTGTGCATGTGTGGGTGGGTGTAAAATGAGTCGTCTGATTACTGAGGAGCCCTCACTCCCTCAACCTCTAACCCTCCCTCCCTCAATGTGATGCCATATACACACACACATCATTTATACAGACGTCTGGTATTAATACAGTAAAACCAAAAATACAGTATACTGTATTTAACGGCAGTACCAGGAAATGTGAGGAATAAATAAAAATCATTTCAACAAAAAATACTGCACAGTATTGACAAATCAGTACAATAAATAACAGCCAAATGAAAGTTTAACATAGTCACCATTTGCATACACTCCCTGTTTCACCATAGTAACGAAGATCAGCTGGGATGCCGATTCCCTAGTAAGGCTCCCCCAACCCCTACACTCTGCACTCTCCTCCTGTTAAGTGTTTGCCCTTAGGAAAATACGTATTTCTTTTACCTATTTTCACAATGTGTATGTAGGATAGTGTGTGCATGTAACTTAGTAAAAAATAACTGAAGAAAGTTCTTTATATTTACCCCAAAATATGAGCTTGAAAACAGCCATATCACCACAGCTTGGCCCAGTAGCCTGGTGGTTACAGTGACGAGTTTAACCTGGCTACAATGCCATGATTAATCACTATTAAGCACTATTATATCAGTAAACACTAATAATAACACAGTAAATCCAGTGAAATATGGCAGAAAGGGAGGAGAGTTCCAAATGCCGACGACGCTGTAACTAGCGCTCACTCAGTAGCTCCCAGGATCCCGTTGCCAGACGTATGATCGAAATACAGTACGTATAGGAGAAATACACATCTGGTAGTCTAATTTGAAAATGGTGATGGGCACAGTAATAAACAAATTATATAAACCATAAATTCACCTACAATAACATAATAAGAAACATTCTATCATTACTAGAATGAATGAAATAATATTCCCCATAACAACATTTGATAACTCTCAGGAACCTGTGTCCCGCACGCTGACACTTTGGTCCCTTGAAATTTTGTCCACTACAAAGAAAAATCAAGAACCAGTCAATCAACGCTGACTGATGCAGCTCGTCTCAAGTGAGCAAGCATCCTTTCTGCAGAGCCAAATCTCCAGATTCTAAGATGGGGGGGGGGGCTTATCTCAGACACTATTGATTTGTGCCAGAAATGAGGGTAAATTTCAGATAATTGTTCATGTCTACCAACGGCTCAAATTGATATAAAACGATTTTAAAAACTCCAGATTTTACCTGTTTTTTATAGTGGACACTGTTGTAGTTTGTGCAAATGTGTTAAAAAAAATGGTTATTTCTAAAATAAATGTTACTTAACCTTTATGGGAAAGAAAAACAGACCTAACCAACCTAACCTAACCTAACCAAACTTACCTAACTTCCTTACCGAGCCTCCCTGTATATTAAACAGAAAGAACTTACAAAGATATGGTGTAATTTGAGGCTTTTTCTGGACGTGAGATCACGTGGACGCAACAGCGCTTATGCAGCCTGGGCGGCGGAGTGATTTATTGTGATGGCGGGAAACGTCGAGCCACGGCGTTGAGGAAGTGATGAATAAATGTCTTTCCGGTCTGAAAGCACAGGGATTCCCGCAATGTGGACAGTCTCTATTTAAAGGAACAATGCTGTGGTCTTTGAACATAAGAACATAAGATTAGAGGAAACTGCAGCGGGTGTATTGGCCCATACTGGGCAGTCCCTCTTACACCCAACCCCTATCACTCATATATCCCTCCAATCTATGTTTGAAGCTATCCAGCATAATCGAGTTAATGATGACGTTTGGTAACTTGTTCCCTAAATTCGCAAATTACGTCCATATAAGACCGGCGACAACCTTCACACTACCATGCTGAAAATGAAACTGCCGCAAGCCCGGGGAAAGGCGCAGCAGCAAAATTTACATTTTATTTTTTTTAAAACCATGCAGCAGATAAGAGAATACTTATACTATAGATCACGTGCACCTACAGTGATTTACTTGCATACTATAGTATATATAACACATTATATAACATTAATAAAACGTGAGTTAGTAGATACTGTTACAAATATCCCACTCCCCTTCTCGACGGAGTGTCCTCTTTTTTTAATGTTCAAACATGGTAACCATAAGTAATTAATAATCTTATACACATACAGTACCGTAAAAACACTAATTAGGTCGACTGTTACTTTCCACTCTCTTAGGCAGCTGTTCTCACGCATAAGGCAACATAAAAATACTTATATTCTGAACAGGAGGATGCAAGAAAACGTTCACACTATAAAAAACCCAATGACACGTGTACGGTGAGGGGATAAAGTGTGTTATCCCTCGTAAGTGACCTTAACTCACATAGTAGTCCAACCTCGTCCCTGTTTACCTTCACTCTTACTGTGCATTACAAGCCTACCAATACTTTCTTTATTGTACCCTCTTTATATCTTTAATCATCATATTTTCTAAAAACTTTGATATCTTTTTGGATATATATTAGTATAATTAGTTAATATAAAATTAATATACAAGAAAATACCTTTTAAAATTACTTAAGTTTTTTACGTGATTATTGGATTCTTGATGTTTCATACAAGATCAGGAGAGAGGCTGTTATGGCACACTTTCCCTTGAAACCTTTTCGTGAACAAACATTTTACTTCTTTCGCTGATTAAACTCAAACAATTCGCTTCATTATTTGACTGGTCATATATAACATATATCAAAATATATACAAAACATATGTTTTCATCTTTTATTTACGTTATATCACCATATAAATGCCGCTGCATAATAATGGTTTTTCTTCAGGATTATCACCAAACCATTTATTCCCATGCATTTACTAAAACTCTGATGGGGAAGAGAGAACAAAAACCGAATTCGTTTATATAATAGTAACAGCAACCATAGACCACGGTGTACTCTTACTTCTTAAAAAACAGATTTGACACGAAGAAGATTAATGTTAAAATAGTTTACGAACAAGGCTAACAAAATATAATATTTTCATAAAAAAGGAACCAAATAAAGTGTCATGAAATGTATTTTACTTCCTTGTAATTATTAATTTGATTTTCGATCATCTTAGTTAGATTTACCTACTTAATAGAAATTTGTCTCTCGCTTTTGCTCGTAGTATTAGTTTAACTTTGTCCATCTTGACATTTGACAACAAACAATAAGTTCCGGTCGCTATAAGGAGACCAATTATATTAATTAATAAGAAAAAATGGAGAAGAAAATCCTAACCGAGACAGCAAAGTATCTCCAAAGTAGTAAAGTGAGGACTACATTGGAGGACAACAAGGTGGGAATTATGAAATATAGAAACACGTGGGTTCAGTAGGGCTCCAGATGGCCCGCTGACCACTAGGCGGGGTCAGTCTAGCAGTGTAGGGAATTATTTTTAAGGCTTATGTTATTGGAATGTACTTGTAGTTAACAGAACTTGTATCCGGAAATGAATGTGAATTTATTTAAGTGATAATAAGTAACTAATAAGTGGTTGTATGCTACTTTACTCCCCAATGGACTATTTTTCCCACATAGTCTCTCTAACTATGATGGCAAAAATCACATGAAACATACGACCGTCCAGATATAAATTGATATATCTACGTATAACAATGGCCACTGCATTTTCACTCATCCCTTAATGGATATTTTGCAGTGACCGGTTAAGTTCCTACTAACGCTATTTTACCGTGAGTGCACTTTGATTGGCTAAGTACTTTCTGTTTAATATGATGGGAGGTCCGCCCCCACCCGGATAGGAAGGTAGGTAACGTAAGGTAGGTAACGTAAGGTAGGTAACGTAAGGTAGGTAACGTAAGGTAGGTAACGTAAGGTAGGTAACGGAAGGTAGGTAACGGAAGGTAGGTAACGTAAGGTAGGTAACGTAAGGTAGGTTTCTTTGGTTGGTTAGATCAGGTTATATTAGGTTCAAGTAAATGTTGCCTCTTATAATGATACGTTAAAATGTACAACAGAAATATGTTTAGGTATGTTTACAGTTTAACCAAAATCGACTCACGGCAAAATAAATGCCGAATGCTGCCAGAATGATGGTCAAATGGTAATGGACGGTTAGCCAATCAGAGTTCACTCGCGGTAAAATAGCATTAATAGGAACTTACCAGTTATGGCAAAATATCCATTGCCTATTCCTCAAGATATTTGTAAACGGATGAGTCAACACACTTTATCTTCCGCCAAATTTGCATCTTGTTAACGAGGACAAATTTATCATAATAGATTTCTTAAAAATAAATTGTTGAGAAATAAAGTGGTAACTCTTCTTCTTCAGTTGAGTGTGGGAGACCTGAGACATGGGGTGACTTGGGACATGGGGAGACTTGGGACATGGGGAGACTTGGGACATTATCTGAGTAAAAAGTTGGGTAATGTATGAGAATAGCACTACCACCAGAAGGAGTTGTTCAATTTTGTTCATTTTTCCACAGATGTTCTGATCATTATAGTAAATAATTAAAAGAGGAGACACATACTAGAACCTAATAGAACCTGACCTAACCAACCAAAGAAACCTTACCTAACTGCCTAGTAATATTTTCATTAAACTGCTGAGGTGTCTGAAATAACTCCATAAATGTCTGGGAAGTTTAGGTTAGCATTAATATTAGGATGGTTAATCTTAAGGTGAAATAAGTTGGGGACAATTTTGCGGATGGCATGTGAAATTTTGACTTCTTATCCTTATCTACTTTGTTTATTAACTGAGAACTTTTAATTTTTGTTCAGGTTGTTGTTGAAGTTGGAGGAAAGAAGACGGAGGGGTTTGTCTGTGGTACTTTAAGTCTCGTTCGCTTGAAGAGGAAGGAACTTGAAGGCAACACTGTACTAGAAAAGTGTCTCACACAGCACTGGCTCACATACTGCACAACTGACCTCTTCCACTGTCCAACCTTTGAGGTGAGAAGAAAATATCACAAGACCTGTAGTTAATTCCTTCAGTCAGTACAGAGATAATCATGAATTTGCTGTATTTATTTATTTTTTATTTTGTACTGTATAGAAACTATTAAAAGAAACCCTTCTTATTTCCTGTAATTTTAAAAAGGTTCCTGTAAATTATGTCAACTTTCTCTTCTGCATAACAATTTTTTTGTGTATAATATCACTACTGTACAGCATTTCAGATATATTTTTTGTTATGTCACATATTTTATACCTGTATAAATAAAATGTTATTCTTTATACTGAACAAACATTTCAATTCTCTTAGGCCTTGAATGGATGTCTGCAGCACATTAATAAAGAATTGTTGAACCGGTCATTCCTGTGTGGCTACGCTCCAACAGTTGCTGACTTGGTCGTCTTCCTCGCACTTCATCCATTCATGTGCAGCTGGAGTTTCTTACAGAAGGTATTACAGTAGTGTAGCTTATTGTTCCGTGTGATATGAGTGAGGACTGTCTTGATAGGTTGACAAAAAAGGAAATTAGACGTAGGGAAAGATTGAAAAGATATTTGAAGATATTTATTACAGCATTTAGTGAGAATGAATGACAGCAAATGGTGGGAGACTTTGTGTCCTTGACTCATATCACAAGCTGTTGTAGTGGAAAATGGCATACAAAAGTAGAAAACAAAAAACAAAATGGGAACTAATATTGGAGAGTTGATACCTTTTGAAATAGAATGAACTGTAACCCAATATTCTGTACCTGCCTAATATTTTTGCCCCTGTCTTTCTGGATAGCAAATCACCCAACCACTTGTAATTGGTTCATAAATCTATATCTCTTGTTTTTTTATGACAAGAAACAGTTTAGCCTACAACTAGATGGGAATAGAAATACAGTACAGTATACATTATATATGTCAGTTACCTATTTTTTTCATATCTCTCCACAACTAAACATAAAATACTGTACTGACATGTGATGCTTTAGACTTAATGCGTGAATTGTTATATAATTCCTATTTTCCTTTTATTCCACAGGAGCAATACATGAACATCTCCAGATGGTTTAATTCGATGCAAAAAGATGAGACCCTTAACAAGACGTACACACCAGTACAGTTCTCGCGCACGTTGTTATACGATACCACCGGCAGGACGCACTGATACTTGCTTTTTATTTAACTTGACAGCAGAGAAAAGAACAGGAAAATGCTTGAGGATGGTTCTGTCAGACAATCCTGAATGAAATTGGAATGAAAGTAATTTATCTCTATGGTATTTATTATTTAATAGAATGTACTGTATATTTATTAGCAAGTTTATTATTATTTTGTAATATTTGTGGTAATGATCAGCTGAGGAACTCCCATTTTCCACTAAATGATGTCATAGTTTTCTGAGGCAACAGTACTGTATTAGGTGCTTTTATTCCTTCAATTGAAAGTTACCATTTTAGTGTACTGTACTGTATGACTTCTAGTACTGTAGTCGATCAATTTGTTCTTAAAATATCCAGAGAGACTGAAGGAGGTAAACTGTAGCCACTACAACCTGTATGACACACCAGGCCCACCAATCTTGCCTCACACTGTGTCTTGACTTATAAGTTCACTGTAAGGGCTTCACTTGTGGTATGGGACAACCCTATACATTAGTCCTCTCTCAAAAAATGAAGCAAATTACTTTTCATTAAATTATTGTTATTCATAAACTGTGAAGACTCAGGTTTACTCCCCTCTTATTCCATTTGATGGCTAAGAAAATCACTTGTCATAAAAATCTTTAGTGTATTTAATCTTTCATTAACTCCTCATCATCAATAATGTTTTATGGCCATTTTCCATGCTTGTGTGAATCAGCCATGATTACCTAATGGCAGCTCTCCACACTACAGAGTATCTCTCAATAGGTTCTTAACCCCCTTGTCATTTCATATAAGCCTACCCCTGGCTCTCCTCCCCTCCACATTTAGTTCTGCATCCCTTCACTCAATTGATATCATCCATTCTCATCATATGACCAAACCATCTTGGCCTATCTGTATGCAAAACTTTCCCAATACTGTACTCTCAGTTCTCAGCCACCCTCTTAGCTCTCAACATGGTTTCCTGCCTTTCAGTGTCACATTGCACGTCAACTTCTCCATTCTCATTTAAATTTGTTCAAGGCTGTGAAAATTAATTCCCAATATAGTGGACTTCATAGATAGAACAGAAATAATGAGATCACAAACAGTAAATGTATCTTTGAATAAACTATTTTTTTCAACATTCTGCCTTAAAGTTCTTGAGGTTGTCTTCCATAATGGTAAATTGTGGATTAAATAAATAATAAAACCAACCATACATAGAGCCTCCATGTAATTGCCTCTCACAGTATACATCATTGCATTATGTCATGTGCTCCAACATTACTCATCTCTGTTCCTCCATACAAACATTTTCTCTAACAGGCTCACACTTGCTTGAACTGCAGATTGTATTCTCGTATATGCACTTTCCACTTAATTTTCCCTACAGATCCACCACTGCTTCCTGACACCTAGATACACACAGTCACGGCACATCTCTATTTACTTCTTATTGACAGCTTCAATGAATGCACTTCCTGGTTCTAAAAGTACACATCATCATTACCTAATTGTCATTAACATAGTCTCCCACACTGCTAGTACACACCTTTACTTAGCTGTTGTTGACACACAATATTATTCCCTCAATCTATTCTTTTAGTTTTATCCAACTTTCTGCATGTACGTATACTGTACCTCTTATCATGAAGTAACTCCAGATCCTTCCTCATGCTAGCTTGTCAGTTTTCCTGTGACTATTGACCACCACAATGAGACTAATATAAATTTCTTCAGCATCATCCAGGTACTTGTGGATTGTTCTTTGTCTGTATGTTGCTACTGGTAGTCATAGATCTTCCAAGTATGATAAATAATGTTTTGGATTTAGTTTTGGTGAGAATTGTTAGGAAAGTAAAATCTGATTACCTGAAGATCAGACACCCCAGTTTATTACATGTGATGAATAAAAACCTTATTTCTACCAGGGGGATTAGGTTAGGTTAGTGTTTGGATGTTTAATTATCATGTGAAGTAAGCCAGGGTGTCTAATCTTTAGGTGATCCAGAAGTTATAGGTAACAAATGGGCTTGAATTTGAGTATTGTAGTACAGTAATCATTCCTAATAATGGAATTTCTTTTAGCAGAACAAATTTGTGCTGGGTTTTGCTTCTCCATATAGCAGAACTTTCCACAAGATGAAGGGAGTTTCCAGTAATGCTCACGTAGGCTCGCATCATTGTTTTGGCTTGATCAGTCAGTTTCCTATCGTAGAATTTCTCAGGGTACAATATTCTGGTTTCCTCCTGTAATAACACTGGGCAATGAAGGTCTAACAAAGAAATTACCGAACACCCAGATGGCTAGTAAGCAGATAATTGTTACAAATGATAAATTAATATCAAATAAAAAATAAGACAACTAATGCTTCAGTGAAATTGTACTAAGGCCAAACTTTAATTCAATGCTTTCTTTTATCCAAGCTTATTATGATCTGACAAACTAATAAGTATATGGTATACCCTTTGAGCAGTTTAGGTAAATGTTCTACTACATTGCTAATTACAGGTTTATTACAGAATTGTTTGACAACTCATAATATTTGATATCTTCATCGGTTCACTAATATTACCTACAACTCAACCAACAACATTTCTGTAATATGAAAAAGTACAACATAGATAAATTCACTTACAGAATACCGTATAACAAACCATTAATAAATTATAAAGTACAGAACAGATTTATTTATTGGTATTTTGTATGCTAGACATGAAAAACCTAACAGACTAACAGCAGTGTGGAAGCTTATATATATAAACAGGGATTGTCTCTCTCATTACAAGTCTATTAAGGTATATAAGTGATATGCATGAAATCGATGTTTTAAAAGATACCATACTGGTTAAATAGATGGGGAACAAGTGTAGGCAGTTCATTATACTAATACATATTTACATGCATGCGTACAGTAGTAATTTTCTCACTTATACAGTAGTACTTGATGATTTTACAGATTCAACATTGATGGACTCCCACTGATGTATAACAAAGAATGTTTTACAAATAGTTCTACCATCTCAGAGAAAGGTTCATTATAATAAAGACTGATAGTTAATACAATACAGTGAGATGTTTGTGGTGATGTTTTTTAGAGGATCATATTTCCTTGTCTTTTAATAACAAGGACCAGCCAGCCAATGGTTAGCAATAAACAGCTCAATTACAACCTTCAACTGTACCATATATCTGTAACTATTGTCTTTTGTGTCAGTACTTGAGTGGATCAGATTCTGGATTGGCCGCTGGTGTTATGCTACGGAAAACAAGTTAGTCATTGTAGATGTTGACATCTCAGCCATATGGAGAACCTTCCCTCAACATTTATCCATTGATTGTCTCCAGACCTCTAAGGGTAAAAGATGTGGAGCATTCCGTTGGGCAATTGCTTATAAATTCAACATATTGATTTGTTTGTGACACAAGTGAAGGAACTGCCTGGGTAACTTTTATGAAATACTTTATTATATCAATGCTTCTGTGCACAATTGTCTTTTAACTTTGTTCTGGATTAAAAAGTAAGATTGTACAGGCACTATACCCTCCTTACAATGCATAACTATCCAAAATATATACAATATTACGTAGATGTACTGTTTATTTGTATTTCATAAGGTGGACAATGTGTGAAATCAGCTTGCAAGTCCAAGTCATCTTTAAGAAACAAGGCAGAGTACAGACAGTATTCAACACCAGGCAACTGTCACATGTGTGTTTATGATACAGGGATGATTCTAAGCGTTGTGTGATAATGTCTTTGTGTTTATAGAACTTACCAATTATTCCACCGGTTTTGAAAGTTAACCTGAATGAATTTTTAGAATAGAAATCATTGAGACTTATTGTGGAGATGGAAGCTGTTTGAGTTATCTAGATCACATGAATTACTTGTAGGACTTGAAGTAATTTGAGATTTATTGAAGTTTTAATTTCCTTGAGAAGTCATCAATATGTAGTACAGTATTTCCTTTGGGAAGTCTATTGTTTTGTTTTGCAATTAACAATAGTGGGAACAATATACAGTACTGTACAGTATGTTCTGGCTTTTATGGTTGTAAAGAAGTTATATTCACAATTGATTGGGATGAATGACTAAACAGTAATACAGATAAATGAAAGAGGTTTATCTCTAAGTGGTGTTCATGATGTTCATGAATGAGTTACGTAATCTATTAGTGAATACAGCACTGTGTCCAAAAGAGTGTAGCCTAACCAAACCTGACCAAATCTGCAACTTTAGGAAGAAAATTTTAAACATTGGTTCAGGTTTTAAGTTATATTCCTGAGGTCACCAAATTTTATCACATATTGTATATTTTTATTTTATTTAATGTCATACAATAATGTTAGTTAGGTGTAGAACATTTGGTCATGCATCCTGGGTATAGTGTGGTAATAATGTGAGAGTTGAGCTGAAGTACAGTGGGGTGGCAGCTGGTGTTCACACGATGACAGTTGTTCAGAAAATTACATTCACTTACTGACAAAATGTAATTGAAGGTGTTGCTTAATGGTATTCACTTACTTACAACAAGTACTTGCTTGATGTGCGACTCACTAGTATCTTTCACTTAGAAGTGTTGGTCAATAAAAGTGTTATCTTAATGACAACATTCATTATATAAGGCAGTGTTCACATGGAGGTGTCACTCACTTGATGACAATATTCACATACTGCATATAAACTGTTCAATTGAAGTAGTTGCTCACTTGATGAAGGTGTTCAATAGGTGTTATGTACTTGATGGAGAAGTTCCCTCACTGTACAGAACGTGCCGTGCGATGGATGAGTTTCTTGAGCATCTTGCCCCAGCGCCTCAGCAGCAGGCGGACAGCACCGTGACCTTGGCTCAGGTCACTAGACAGCTCCTCCAACTACACCATCACGCATGAAAGAAAAGTTATCAAATTTAATCAACAAATTCTTTATTAACTGCAGAAAGTAAGTGTTGGATCTTAAAGAATGAAGTTAGACATGTGTATTAATGTTACATACATCAGTAATGTACGTTACATACATTATATTACAGAAATTAGTTACATTTATAGTGTAAATAGTACAGAATAAAAAAAAACGACCAAAGTTATTCCAGAAATCAGTGTGGTAAATACAATAAATGTTGAATATCTTAAAAATGAGTAAAGTATATTAACTGAAGGAATTAGTAAGGTAAATAATTTTTTTAGTTACAGAAAGTAGTGATGAATAGTACACATCAATATAAAGTGCATGGATTTCCTGCAAGATTTTGTAAAACAACCTGACTGTAGGCCACTGTAATATATATTATGTAAACCAGTCAAATGTATACAGTGATGGAAAGAATTGGGACAGTTTATTAAAATAATCTATAGGCCTCTTAAATGTTGAAAACGTACAGTTTTAGATAGGTCAGTATTGCATTGGCTTAATACACAAATAACATTCGAACATTACACCAGGATCAGGAATTAGTGCACAAAACTATGATTACAGTAGTACCCCGCTTAACGCGGTCAATTGAACCCACAGGGTACCGCGTTAAGTGAACAACAGAACATATGGGATTAATTCCAATAGAGACTGGCCCGACCCCCAAACTCCACTTTTTGACGACACACAATTATGTTGTAGTAAAAATTTTATCTTAACTTTATGATGGTATGCACACACAATTAATAATTAAGAGAAATATCAATAATATTAGGTTTTTTAACACTTGCATTAGTAGAAAAGATGGCTGGGCACACGGGGATGGGGGGTTGGTTCCGAGGCAGAGGGCAGATTATTGGCCCTCACCTGTATCACTTGTATCAATTGTATCACTATCCACCACAGAGGCTTGCAGGGCCTCTTTGTCAAACCCCTCAAAGGCCATATAAGTCCATATCCTCACTATAATTATCACTATCACTGACTTGGGCCGGCTGTGGTGGGTGGCGGGTGAAGAACTCGGTAATGTTTTGATGACTGGGCGACCTTGTGCGCATCGTGCCCGCGCCGCTTCCCGCGTATATGATGAAAAATTCCGCGTTAAGTGAAAGTTCAGCTCTGGCGAGGCACCGCGTATATGATAAAACGCGTTAAGTGAAACCGCGTTAGGCGGGGTAATACTGTATATATATATATATATATATATATATATATATATATATATATATATATATATATATATATATATATATATATATATATATATATATATATATATATATATATATATATATATATATATATATATATATATATATATATATATATATATATATATATATATATATATATATATATATATATATATATTATTTAGCGGTTTCGTTCATGATATTTTTTTTCAACAATTCCCGCCTTGCTGACGTACCTGTGACGTCATTATGCACCAATGTAAATTACAAACTAGCCAGGTGTCAGTCCGACTGGCAGCAAGGAGCAGAGTATTTTATCCTTGGATGGCAGTAGGTGCGTGTTTACATGGGACTACCTTATATTGGTGGAATATTCTTATAATCAAGAATATCTGAAGATTAACGTACATGGGCTGATAATTATTAAGGTAAGTGGGAATTAAAACCGTTGTTTTACTGAGGCAATGTTTACTTACAGGGACCAGGAGGTTGGACAATATAATGCCATTTCTAATAACAGTGTTATTTCACTCTGCCACTAAACGATCCTGGAAGTTTTATAGTTGCAGTCGGTAGTTTTTGCAATTCTAAGACACTTTTTTCAATGGGATTTCTGGCGCTAATTTACCCTAATAACGTGTCCACTCGTTAGTAAAGTTAAGAGTCGTGTTTATAGGTAAATATAGCCTTGTACACTCTTTACTGGCTACATGCTTTAAGAACATAGTTTTATAGCGCCGTAAGTTAGGGTGATTCTGCTAGATTAGGTTAGACTAGGTTTGTTCGTATGGCCAAAACCATCATAAATAGTTTCCACACATTCCTTTCCTTCCTCCCCTGCATCCTCTATATTAAAACAAACATATCAGTGAGTTTTCCGTCAAAAGTAAATGGTTGGAGGTAAACCAAACATTTACCTTTGTGGCAATTTGTGTGTGTTGTCTGTGATGAGTGGAACGTTAACTTTTCGGTGGTCCAGGAAGCTAACGCATCGTACCATACTCTGTTAACCACCCATATAAAAATACCATTAAAATAACATAACTGAACTGTAAAGGTTTTTTTTTTCATTGTGTAGGAACAGTATTCTGGTAATAATGCCATTAGTTTAGGCAGTTTTTAGGGGAATGGATACCGGTGTCGATTCCATTTTGTTTTTAAATCTTTTTTTTTTTCAGACTTGCGTTATACTGTATAGCAGACGGTGACGAAAACCATTAAAAGCGTATCTCTTAAATTTTGGGGAGTAATTTAACCATTTATTTGACTCATCTAATCTTTTATTTTTATTATCATCCAATCGTTAACAAGACCACTCCCATGTACCTTTCGCCGCCATGCACGTATTCGTTCTGGCCCGAAATGAATGATAAATACGCCGTAATGGAGTTCCTATAAATGGTATGTACTGCCACCTGCTGACCCTGACATGTCGAAGTTACGTTTTAAATAAAACCGTTGGTTACGTTATATGTAAACATGGCCATTGTTTACGTTATATTATGTAAACTTGACCATTTCGACAACTCATACCTATTTCAGCAAAAATGCAGTAAATTAAGTTCATTTTGGTACATTGTAATATTTTCCTTAACTTCTTTTCGGCCTATTTTAGTAAATGTAAATATACACATTAGCATTTTAATCACCCATTTCAATCTCATAAACAACATTAGCATATTCATCCCAAGAGTCTGATCACCCCTTTACTCCATAAATAACATTGTGACATTCATTCCAGTATTTTCACGATCATTTCAGTCCACGAGCAATATTATGACATTCATTTTAGCATTTTAATAACCCATTTCACGCTGGTCCGGTAATTGCTCACATCAGCTCGTAAGTCGCGTGTCAGTCATTTAGGAAACAAACTCCAAATTACTTCCAGTTGATATGTTAAGTTGACAACCTTGACGCTGAGGAAGGACAGATACGAAATTAATAAGAGAATGGGAAAATAATGTTAAACTGGGATATAAAGATAGAAAATGAGAGTAAACGAAGGATAACAAAGAGAAAGAGACTGTGATGATAATGCTGAACAAGGATTAAGAAATGTAAAGAGAATCTAAAATGAATGAACAGGGGTAAGAAATGTGAAACCTAAACTGAGAGACACATAAGGAATTATAAACCTTAAACTAGGACACATAAGGAATCGGAAACCGTAAATAATGATACAAAAACTAAAACCGTTAAAATAGGACACATTATGAACTAGAACCGTTAAAATAGGACACATTGTGAACTAGAACCGTTAAAATAGGACACATTGTGAACTAGAACCGTTAAAATAGGACACATGAACTAGAACCGTTAAAATAGGACACATTTTGAACTAGAACCGTTAAAATATGACACATGAACTATAACCGTTAAAATAGGAAACATTTTGAACTAGAACCGTTAAAATAGGACACATTTTGAACTAGAAGCCATATACTAGGATACGTAATCATTTTTAAGAGGTAGGGGCTGGGTAGGACGCTGAAGCCTAGTACAGTATAGTTTATTACCTTAGACTGAACCTGTTGACGGACCCATTCAGGCGGGTAGGCTCCTGGGTGCAGGTTGAGGGTGGTGCTGGCGATACTGACGTCACTCTTCAGCCATAATACCTTCACTCTGCCGTGCCTGCTGACCCAAATAACAACAAAAACAATAATAGTAACAATATATTCGCTATTGTGACGTCATTTCTTATTACCTAACTTAACGTATTGTAATCTAACGTAATTACTAACTTCAGGCTACGATACTACAATAATATCTGAATGGGTAATGTATTAGGGATAGTTATTAAAGTATCCCAAGGAGATTTTTTGTTTGTTGTTGTTTAGAAGTCAGACGCGTGTGTGGGTGGGTGGGGGGGGGGTGTTTACTTGTTGATATAAATATTCCCAGATGTACTCATAAAATCACAATCACCTTTACGTTATTGATGGCGTCGGTCTTTATGAAAAACTATTACAGGTTTTTGATAGTGAAATATGGGTCAGCAAGTCCGTAGATTTAATAGTGTTGCCCATAAATTAGCAGTGTTGTGGGGTAGCCAATGTGTGTGTGTGTGTGTGTGTGTAAATTATTCAAGCTGTAGGTAGAAAACATTTTTAAATTCATTATTAATAGTTATACATGAGTAATAATTAACGCTGTCAGTGAAACGAGGAAAATACTTAGTGAATACATGTTTATATTATGAATTAATTAACATGAGGGCAAGAGTGGCAGGTGTAGGGCGC